>NC_053167.1:108340842-108664967 GCF_016835505.1 Polypterus senegalus | reverse complement strand
TCTTGGAAATAAATGAAATAAAGGAATCCGGCTTCCAAATAATGGCCCATCTGCCTGTCAAGCGGTAGCAATCGTTGTGTGTAGACAGCTGATGTCTGTCACTTACTACCCTTGGGACAGCTTGCGCGGCAGTCAGCAGCACTGAAATTTCTCCAGTTCATTTTGGTTGAGCTGCTGATTTTCTGCATAAGACATTTTCATTTAAAATAAATTTTGAAAAACCTTGAGAAATTCTGTTAACTGAAGTGCTCTACAATCATACATCAGGTGAAAGAAAATGCTTTAGGTCAGTTTTTAAATTGTTCCTTGTATTTTCCAACATGTTAGTCATTTTCAAACAAAATGATAAAAAAAATGGACGATCTAGTCTATGCTAATGAAACAATGAAGAACTATCACTGATTATTTAGTAAAGAATATTGTGTGCAATTGTCAATGTTTTCAATAACATTTATTCTGCTAAAAAGTTCCATTCTGTCTACATTTTTCACTACTTAAAAAAAAATCTTAATTTTCTCACATTGCAGTTTTGAGGAAAGGAATAAATTGCTGTGATACACACTTATTGGCAAGTTGTCAATTTCCCTGTTCACTGTGGAATTCTCTTATTACAGCAGAGTTTGACCTGAAGTCGAAAGATATGAAAATAGAAGGCAATGATGTGCAGACTGCAAAAGCATAGAAATGTCGAATGTAAAGAGCACAAAGCTGGCATCGTTTTGTTCATCTCCTCTAAAATGTTCTTCCAAAACTTCGAAGGATGTCAAAGATGCACGATTCAGTTGAATGCCAAACGTGAAAAGCATAATAGAATATTAAGGGAGTTAGCAAAATATGTCAATATGGAATTTCAGTCGTAATTGAACCAGAAATAACTTGAATTTAGATGAATATAACAAATATAGAATTCTTCCCTAAATTATGTTAGAAATTATTTTTAGTATACACTGCAAATTAAAATTGAATATATGAAATAATAAAGATAATGCTTTAGAAAGTACTAATAATAATAAGGCAAGCAGTGGGCAACAATAGTGTACAATGGTGAGTCACATAATTAACCTTATCCCTGTTTGAGTCTGCACATTTTCCTTATGTTCAAATTAATATTCTCTGAATACTCCAGTTATTCTCCATATACAAAAAAAATCATCTTTAGGTAGGTTGGTAGTGTTGCTTAAGCCCAGAGTGAGTGTGTTTCTGTGTGTGTGAATCCCCCAAGCCTGTAATGAAAAAAGATTCTGGATATGATTCAATAGATAAAGCTAGCAAAGATCTAATCCCTACTTCTCTATAGCACCTGCTGGAAATAATCTGTGAAGGCCATGAATGCAATTTAATGCTGTTCTGCGCAATCATCTTACTGATTACTGGAATTAACAGGTTGGAATTGTTGGAAGTGTCAAACCAGGCATTGTTAATAGACAAAAAAGAAGCAGATTTGCCCTAAAGTGTCCAGGTTTGGTCATGTTAAGAGGATATCATCCTTCCTGAGAACAATATATTGGAATAGAGAATAAATAAATGAATGAACGAACGAATGAATGAATGATGTAGGAGTTGGTGAAGTTCTGGGGTGTTCAAATCTTGAAGGATGAGTGCTAAGAGTTAAATAGTTTTTCTAACCACACAGCAGTCTTGACTTATATTTTATTTGAGCCCTTATTTTTATTAGCTCATAACTGCTTTTAACCCATGTTAGCTTATTTCTATGTATTGCCTTAGCTTAAGCATGGACTTATGAAAATAATGCAGCAGCAATGTTAAGACCCTTAAGTTTCATTCTGTGGTTTGTACTATCCAAGCTGCCTATGAAACTTTGTTCTTTCAGAGAAATGTCACTTGATAAGAGATAAGTGATGATGTACGTGTGAACTTATACAGTAAAAGCAGCCTGCTCAATGCAACAAGCACACACACATCTTAGGAGCTGTTGCTGGGCCCTAGCAGGCCGTAAAGCATTTTTTGTGTGTCTAGCAATAAACCCTTGCTTCCTACTGATCAATGCTTTAGGTGTTTGATTTATTTTTTATTTATGTTATAATTTAGGTTATAATTTTAAATGCTTCTACAGTGAAATGGACTAAGCAAATAGTAATCCACTGACCTGCTGCTTGGCCCAAGGTAAATCTCACAGCCTGTGCTGCAACCAGTGCAGAAATATATGATGTATATATAGTATAAAAGATGTCATAAATTATATTGCACTAGTGTGTAAAGTATTGCCAATACTGCTTACTTACTGTCTTACCATCGGTTAATGTCATTTATTATTGACACAGTCATGTGATAAGAGTGGGGTAACCAAAAGAACAAAGAGCATGCACTTTACTGTTTTTTTGTTTATTGCACATCTTGTTTGTACTTGTCAATATTTTGTCAACTTTTAACTTGCCTTGAATCACCATTAATTTTACTGAATCAGCCCGCAATCTAGGAATTATCTTTGACTCTAGCATGTCATTTAAAGTACACATTACAAAGTTACCCAAATCTTCAATCTTAAAAATGTTGGGAAATTAAGACGCTTTCTAAATAAACAGGATTCTGAGAAATTAATTCATACATTTATCTCTTGTAGGATTGACTACTGCCATGCAGTGTTCACTGGATGTTCAAACTGTTCTTTGTACAGCCTCCAAAATGCTGCTGCAAGATTTATTACAAGAACAAAAAAATGCAAACACATAACTCCAGTTCTTAAATCCTTACACTGGCTCTCGGTTAAGTTTAGGGCAGATTTCAAAATCCTCCTTTTATCATATAAAGCCCTAAATGGCCAAAGTTCAGCTTATTTATCTGAACTTATCTTGACTTGCAAATCAGAACGTACATTAAAAACTCAAGAGACCGGTTTACTTATGATTCCAAGGATTAATAAAATAACAGTGGGAGGTCGAGCTTTTAGTTACAGGCCCCCTAAACTATGGAATGGTCTGCCTGTTACAGTAAGAGATGCTCCTTCAGTCTCAAATTGCAGCTGAAGACTCACTACTTCAGTTTAGCATACCCTGACTAGATCTGCTGATTAACTGTACAAACTGCATCTCTGTTGTTAGTCATTAGCACTAAAACATGTAATATGTAATATGATCTATGTTCTAATTTGTTACTAGATAGATAGATAGATAGATAGATAGATAGATAGATAGATAGATAGATAGATAGATAGATAGATAGATAGATAGATAGATAGATAGATAGATAGATAGATACTTTATTTATCCCAAACCCTCACTGATTCTGTTTCTCGTCTCGGTACTCAAATTTGGCACTTGGTGCCATGGTCCACCTGCCAAGTTGTTTTGCCTGCCTAAGGTAAAGTCATCTCTGATGGGGGTTTGCAGGAATCATCAGGTAGAGAGATCCTTTCATTGGATTAGCTGCCCCAGCGCTGTCTCAGCTGTGGAATGGCCAATTGGAAGAGGGAGCTTGATGGCTGAGGTCTCCAGGACTCTAAACAAGCAAATCATATTATGTGATATCATCTACTGTTAAACTCTGCTCTGTACTTGCAATATTTTTATTTTACTATTACACTGTATTGATGATTACTTGTGTTTTGTTCTGTGTATTGTACTGTATTGTATTGACCCCCTTCTTTCTGACACCCACTGCATGCCCAACCTATCTGGAAAAGGGTCTCTCTTTGAACTGCCTTTCCCAAAGGTTTCTTCCATTTTTTTTCCCTACTTGGTCTTTTTTTGGAAATTTTTCCTTGACTTCTTAGAGAGTCAAGGCTGGGGGTCTGTCAAAAGGCAGGGCCTGGTAAAGCCCATTGCTGCACTACTTGTGTGATTTTGGGCTATACAAAGTTAAATTGTATTGTATAATAAATTGTATAACCTCCTCTAGTTTCTTCTATCGTGCCACTATTGTAAATAGTGCTTTGTAGAAGAGCTTTTTCAGACATCTTGTTTCAGTTCAGAAATTGGCCTTACTCTTTTTGTGAGGTTTAAAACATCACAGATTATTTTGGTGTATTTTTTTTTTTATCATGCTGGTCTTGCGGCACGGTGGCGCAGTGGTAGCGCTGCTGCCTCGCAGTTAGGAGACCCGGGTTCGCTTCCCGGGTCCTCCCTGCGTGGAGTTTGCATGTTATCCACGTGTCTGCGTGGGTTTCCTCCGGCGCTCGTTTCCTCCCACATTCCAAAGACATGCAGGTTAGGTGGATTGGCGATTCTAAATTGGCCCTAGTGTGTGCTTGGTGTGTGGGTGTGTTTGTGTGTGTCCTGCGGTGGGTTGGCACCCTGCCCAGGATTGGTTCCTGCCTTGTGCCCTGTGTTGGCTGGGATTGGCTCCAGCAGACCCCCGTGACCCTGTATTCGGATTCAGCGGGTTAGAAAATGGATGGATGGATGGATGCTGGTCTTTTAAAATTATACAATGTATATGTTATTACAATTGTGTTTTTGCTTTTAACATGAAACAATTTTGTTTGGGTTTGTATGCTGCACTGCCATTACCGTGATACATATCTCAGTTTCTGGAGTTGTGGCCCGGAAGGTCACCATATATGATGTCACTAGTGTGAAGGTTAATAAACCAGCACCACATAGCTGTTGGCATCCAAATTTGTTGATAATATGTCATACAATTATTCAGGTGTTTTTGGTGGCTTTCAAAAAATGCCTCTCCTTTTCTACTATAGGTTTGGTTAGCATTTTGAATTTTCGCAACAAATTATTTATAATTCCCAGTTTTTGATTTTCTTCATTGTAGACTCATGTTGTAGTGTCAGGTATTTCTAAAACAAACTTCTAACTGCTCAATTCTTTTGCCCTAGTATTACGATACTAAATCAGAGATGTCATTGGAGAGGACCAGGGCAAAGCTCTAAATATATTTCACACAAAGATCAGCTGTGAAAAAAATCACTAAAATGTCACAACTCAACTATTCAAAACAAAATTAAAAGGCACATGTTTAGTGCTTCTGAGCACTCAAACAGGAATAAGCACCACATAGAGCTAAAATCCCTGATGGGTCCTAATGCTACCCTAAATGAAAACCTTATGGTTGAGCCCACAAGGGTTTATTTCACTCACTGCACCCTATGTAGTTATAAATGAGTGCTTGTCTAAGTCGTCTAAATTTTAATGAGCAAAAATAAACATTATAACAGGAAATAATGCGAAACGTATACAGTGCCATCCACTTTTTATTGACACTCCTTATAAAAATTAGTAAGAAATGTTATGAAAAAAATCAGTTTGCTGAAGAACCGTCACCTTGCACTAAAAAATGGAGAAACATCTGTTGTTTAATTGAAACAAGTTCATTTAAAGAAAAACAAAGCCCTATCAAGAAATAAGTATGTATAACAAAAACACACGTATTATATAACTAACATAACTTATATGTTCTGCAGAGGGTCTAGGGCGTGACGGACCTGTGGCCTCAGGTGGTGAAGCAGCAGCCGCTCCATGGTCTTCATCAGATGTGACGTCAGAGCAACAGGCCGGAAGTCATTCAGCTCACTAGGACGTGATACCTTTGGGACAGGAGTGATACAAGATGTTTTCCAAAGCCTCGGGACTCTCCCTGTTCCAGGCTCAGGTTGAAGATGCACTGTAGAGGACTCCCCAGTTCCAACGCACAGGCCTTCAGCAATCGTGGCGATACACCATCTGGACCCGCTGCTTTGCTGGCACAAAGTCTTTTCAGCTCTCTGCTCACCTGGGCTGCTGTAATTGTGGGTGGGGATGTCTCACCTATGCTGGTATCAGCAGAAGGATGGTTGGAGGATGCAGTACTCCGAGGTGAGAGTGGGTTACTGTGATCAAACCTATTAAAGAAGTTGTTCATTTGGTTTGCTCTCTCCACGTCTGTCTCGATGCGGCACCCCGCTTCGAGCTGCAGCCAGTGATAATCTTCATCCCATCCCACACTTCCTTCATACTGTTTTTCTGCAACTTCTGCTCCAGCTTTCTCCTGTACTGCTCTTCGCCGCCCTGAGCTGGACTCAGAGTTCCTTCTGCACGCACTTCAGCTCATGCTTATCACCACCTTTAAAAGCCCTTTTCTTCTGGTTCAAAAGGCCCTTGATGTCACTTGTAATCCATGGCTTGTTGTTAGCATAGCAGCGCATACTGTTCTTACTGGAACTACAATGTCCATACAGAAGTTGATGTAATCAGTTGTGCATTCAACAGCACAACTAACTAACTAACTAACTAACTAACTAACTAACTAACCATCACCGATTCTGTTTCTCTTCTCGGTACTCAAATTTGGCACTTGGTGCCATGGTCCACCTGCCAAGTTGTTTTGCCTGCCTAAGGTAAAGTCATCTCTGATGGGGTTTGCAGGAATCATCAGGTAGAGATCCTTTCATTGGATTAGCTGCCCCAGCGCTGTCTCAGCTGTGGAATGGCAAATTGGAAGAGGGAGCTTGATGGCTGAGGTCTCAGGACTCTAAACAAGCAAATCATATTATGTGATATCATCTACTGTTAAATTCTGCTCTGTACTTGCAATATTTTTATTTTACTATTACACTGTATTGATGATTACTTGTGTTTTGTTCTGTGTATTGTACTGTATTGTATTGACCCCTTCTTTTTGACACCCACTGCATGCCCAACCTATCTGGAAAAGGGTCTCTCTTTGAACTGCCTTTCCCAAAGGTTTCTTCCATTTATTTCCCTACTTGGTCTTTTTGGGAATTTTTCCTTGTCTTCTTAGAGAGTCAAGGCTGGGGTCTGTCAAAAGGCAGGGCCTGGTAAAGCCCATTGCTGCACTTCTTGTGTGATTTTGGGCTATACAAAGTTAAATTGTATTGTATAGTAAATTGTATACCCTCCTCTAGTTTCTTCTATCGTGCCACTATTGTAAATAGTGCTTTGTAGAAGAGCTTTTTCAGACATCTTGTTTCAGTTCAGAAATTGGCCTTACTCTTTTGTGAGGTTTAAAACATCACAGATTATTTTGGTGTAATTTTTTTTATCATGCTGGTCTTTTAAAATTATACAATGTATATGTTATTACCATTTTGTGTTTTGCTTTTAACATGAGACAATTTTGTTTAAGTTTGTATGCTGCTGCCATTACCGTGATAGATATCACAGTTTCTGGAGTTGTGGCCGGAAGGTCACCATATATGATGTCACTAGTGTGAAAGTTAATAAACCAGCACCACATAGCTGTTGGCATCCAAATTTGTTGATAATATGTCATACAATTATTCAGGTGTTTTTGGTGGCTTTCAAAAAATGCCTCTCCTTTTCTACTATAGGTTTGGTTAGCATTTTGAATTTTCGCAACAAATTATTTATAATTCCCAGTTTTTGATTTTCTTCATTGTAGACTCATGTTGTAGTGTCAGGTATTTCTAAAACAAACTTCTAACTGCTCAATTCTTTTGCCCTAGTATTACGATACTAAATCAGAGATGTCATTGGAGAGGACCAGGGCAAAGCTCTAAATATATTTCACACAAAGATCAGCTGTGAAAAAAATCACTAAAATGTCACAACTCAACTATTCAAAACAAAATTAAAAGGCACATGTTTAGTGCTTCTGAGCACTCAAACAGGAATAAGCACCACATAGAGCTAAAATCCCTGATGGGTCCTAATGCTACCCTAAATGAAAACCTTATGGTTGAGCCCACAAGGGTTTATTTCACTCACTGCACCCTATGTAGTTATAAATGAGTGCTTGTCTAAGTCGTCTAAATTTTAATGAGCAAAAATAAACATTATAACAGGAAATAATGCGAAACATATACAGTGCCATCCACTTATTATTGACACTCCTTATAAAAATTAGTAAGAAATGTTATGAAAAAAATCAGTTTGCTGAAGAACCGTCACCTTGCACTAAAAAATGGAGAAACATCTGTTGTTTAATTGAAACAAGTTCATTTAAAGAAAAACAAAGCCCTATCAAGAAATAAGTATGTATAACAAAAACACACGTATTATATAACTAACATAACTTATATGTTCTGGAAGGTTGCAGATTTTCTGTCAGCATCTGTATCAGAGATGTCTTCTTGTGATTTAATCTGTCATTTTTATGAAGTTTTCAGTTTTCTATGAATCTGTTACTTCAAAGCAAGTAATTATTTAAGTTGGTTCTAATAAATACTGTAACTGATGTTGCCGCTCTTAACAGGAAAACTTTGGCAAAGAAACACAGCTGCCCTTCAGAAAGTCCCAATCATTGCAGGGTTGATTTGGACATGTGTATTAGATGAGTATCCTGCTGAAAGATCCAATGACAACCCAGTTTTAGTTTGCTAGTGGAGACAGACAGTTTTTGATTTTACAATCTCATGATATTTCATGAAATCCATGATGCTATCTACCCGAACAATGTTTCCAATGCCTTTGGAAGAAAAACAGCCCCACAACATCACAGAACCTCCGCCATATTTCACAGTTGGGAGAAGGTTCTTTTCATTATAGCCATCCTTCTTTTTGTTTATTGCTAAAAAGTTCAATTTTTGTTTCATCAGACCACGGAACACGGTTCCAGTCAAAGTTGTAGTGATGTTTTACAAGCTCCAGGTGCTTACGTTTGTGGACAGCTGTAAAAAAGGCTTCTTTCTGGCATACCTTCCAAATGATCTCCTGGCATGGAGATTCCATCTGATGGTGGTTCCGGAGACTTGATAACCCCAGGACTTTACTTTTTCTTGTAATTCCCCAACAGTGATCATTGGAGATATCATTGCCTCTCTTGTCATCCTTCTCACCCTGATTCCATCTGTGGTTCCGGTAAAACAAACTTGTTCCACTTTCAGGCAAGTTTGTCACAGTTCCAGTTAATGACCACTTTTTTATTAATGCCCTAGAAATGGGCATTTTCAGGTGAGTAGCTATTTTTTATATCCATTCCCTGAGTTATGAAGGGCAACACATTTCTCCATCATTTAATTTGAGTGTTCTCTTTTCTTTTCCATGATGATGGTTGGCTGAGGAAATTTGGTTCTGTGTCTCCTCACATTTGTATCCCAGTTAATCAGGAAGTCATTGATTTCAGCAGGAAAGGAAACACTCCAATCAACTTAACAATGACCAATTTAAATGGGAAACATACTTCGGTTACATTGTTTCACATTAATTTTCAAGGGTGCCAACAATTGTAACACATGTGTTTTTGTTAAAATATGTATTTCTTGATGAGGGCTTTGTTTTTCTTTGAATGAACTTGTTTCAATTAAACGTCAGATGTTTCTCATTTTTTCAGTGCAAGATGACGGTTCTTCAGCAAACAGTGATTTTTTGTAACCCTTCTTACTAATTTTTACAAATGATACAGAAAATGCAATGAAGTGTGAAGTTAATGTAAGTCAGCTGCACGGTAAATTTCCAGAAAAATATTTGACGAACAAGGTCACCAGCGAACATAGAATATTCGATGAGCAGAACACTTTGGCGAATTTCACAGCACCACTGATGACAGTCTCTTATGTGTACAAGGGGTCGTTTCGGTCAGGTATATTTTTATTGTCTTTCTCCCCTGCAGCTTTGTGACTCAGAAAGACAATATTAAATTTGGCAAGAGAAAGCGTTTTTACAGTTTTAATTTTCCAAAGGCATTTGGCAGGACTATGTTGAATGTAATGTGTTACAGCTTTCAGATAATAATTAGATTATTAGCCCACATACATACATCTAATTCTAAACTCAATTAATGCCAAAGAAGAGATCATGTGATGACTAGAAAGAGTCACATAAACAACATAACATTAATAAATATTAATTTTATTAAAATGACAAAGATAACAAAATCAAACTCTTCATACAAATAATAGATGCAAATGAAATACATATATGATATTCCACAATCATAACATACTTGAAACATCAAATTTGGAGAGAATTCTGGCCTAATATCAGTGGAGCTATAAGCAGGGAAGGACAGTGGAGGTGAGAAGCTGCAAAGAGAACTGTTCTGAATTTACCTGATGGCTATGAAGAGAGAGGTTAGGACCTACTGGACTAGTGAACTGATGGTCTAATTCATTGAGACAGTGGCTCATGACTGAAGTCACAGTCAATCAGGGAGCCATAGATCCTGTATATTTTGTTTCTTTGGACCATGCTCTCCTTCGGACAGAAGGTTCTATCTGTTTTGCCGTGCATATAGTTCACTTACACCTTGACAACAAGAATAGTTATATTAGAATAGTATTTATTGATTACAACTCTGCATTAAATACAGTAACACCATCAAAACTGACGGACAAGCACCTCACCATCCGCCATCCACCATCTGTAATTTGGATCTGGACTTTCTAACACACGGACCTCAGGTAGTCAGAATTGGGAAATTTATTTCCAACATAGGAGTTTTAAAGGCAGGGACACCTCAGGGCTGTGTGCTGCACTCTCTGTTTTTACACTTTTCATGAAGTGGCTGGGTTGTCTCCCAGAATAACTCCAGCGTTATCAAATTTGCTGATGATACCGCAGTCATTGGACTGGATTACTGGGAGAGATGACAGCCTACAGGAGGGAGCTGGTAAATCTGGTAACATGGTGCCTGGACAAAAATCTCTCGTTAAATGTTAGTAAAACAAAAAAGATGACTGTGGAATCACAGAAAGGGAGGGAGCAGCACACACCATTGTCATCAGTGAGGTACAAGTGGAGATAATGAAAACCTTTCAAATGTTTCTGCATTTAATGATGATCTTACCCACAACATTATTCAGTTGGCAAAGAAATCTCAACAACATCTATAATTCTTGAGAAGGCTGAAGACATTTGGCATGCCAGCCATAATCGTAGGTAGCTTTTATAGGGATACTATTGAGAGCATTTCTACCAATGCTATTAATACTTGGTTTGGCAACTGCTCTGTAGAGAACCCCAAAACCCTACAGCGGGTGGTCAGAACCAAGAGGAGATGTTCTATCCTTAGTAGACATCTACCATGCCAGAGTCATCAGGAGGGCTCTCACTATTGTAAAGGACAGCACACACCTCTAATACGGTCTGTTCTCTTCACAGTCCTACTATAAGGCAGACACTATAAGAGTGTGAAATCAAGAACTATATGATTACAGAACAGATTTTCTCTGCATGCAAGTAGACTTGTGAATGATTCCTGTCCATTATCTCCCTAACAATATCTGACTGTATATTTGGTCCCACTTGTAATGTCGCTAATCTATTCACCTTTTGAATTATGATATCTGTATTACATTTTTGGATTAGATGTTTCAATCTCACCATCTGACTTTTATATTTACTTAATACGCATAGCATTTGTGCTATATATGCTTACTTTGCACTTCTGTATTTATTATGGAAATTAAAACTATATTATTTTCTAATATATACATCTTGTGTTTAATTTGTGTAATTTGATGGCCAGAAGAGCATGCACAGTAAGATTTGCATTGCACAGTGTGACTGTTTATTGTGCATATGATAATAAATTCTCAATTCAACTTAACCCAACTCAACTCTTATTTGCTTTAGTAAATTACTTTGTATTGAGTACTCAGTGAAAGGCACTTGAGGAAGGCCACAACATTAAGAGATCTGGAATTATTGCATCAAGCAGAAAAATTAGCAACAGGAAAAATAGTGAGAAACCGGAGAAGAAAAGTTTAAAAGTGAGACCATATATCATCTCTCTCTTCTGTCTGCACAGGAAATTAAGTCCTCCATTAAACTTTGATAGTCTATCTACACCTTCAATCAACACATCACACATGATAAAAACTACAGGCTTTATAAAGTGTAGTTTCTGAAACTGAAAGCACATTTTTAATAGTTCTTATGTTTGAAGTAGTAGATATACCCTCTTCTAGTGTTGTTATACTTTTAACCCTTTGTTAAATTACAACTAATTTAAAAATGCACAAGTGAAACGTCTCAGTAAGGAGACAAGGATTCAGGTCATCCCTGTGTAGAGTTTGCATGTTCTCCCTAAATCTGTGTGGGTTTCCTCTGGGTGATCTGGTTTTCTCTCACAGACCAAAGACATTCAGGTTAGGTGAATTGGCCACACTAAATTGGGCCTAAGTTAGTGTGTGGTTGGTGTATGTGTGTTCCCTCTGTGATAGATTGGCGTTCCATCCTGGGTTTGTTCCTGCCTTGCACCCTACGTAGCTGGGATGGGCTCTGGTACCGCTTGCAGCCATGTTCAGGACTAAGTGGGTTAGAAAATCACTGATGAGTTCCACTTCAATCATTGTTATCTTTAATCGACGATGTTTAATTCAAAGCTTCAATATAGTTCAAAACCACTTAACCCCTGTTTTAAGTCTTTACACTGGTTTCCAGTTAAGTACAGGGATGATTTCAAAATATATATTTATACATAAAGAAATGTAAATACATTAAGCCATGATTATTTAACCGTATTTGTTAGTGTATACCAGGGCCTGGCATGGAAAGAGTAAATGCAACCCAGACGACAGCTGGTGTAACACTAGTTCTTGTATTTTAAAGATGCCTGCTTTAGATTTGTAGGTGTGGTGTGCAGTAAGTGTAATCAATGCTTAATATATCTCTGTACTGTACACCTGTATGAGTAACGCAGACATATGTATGATGTGTCATGCACATGCACTTGGGAGGAAGCTTAAGGGCTCTGATGATGGTAGTTTCCCACCAAGCAAGGGGTTGGCGGTGTGGTCTAATGCCTTCTCCTTTCCTCACTCTGCAAAATGGAAGACTGAACTTCACTCCACCGCTGTCTGCCCTCCTACATCTGCCCCTTCCTGCCTATGACCAATATGACCGGATGTTCAGCCATAGTTTTTCAGTTCTTAGTTGGACTCGCATCTCAAAAGATGTTTCTATCATCTTTGCAAAAAAATCATTTAACTCTTAAGCCTTATATTATACTGGGTCACTGACATGCCTAATATAATTGTGTCTGTCGGTTCGCTTCTCTTAGAGATGTTTTGCTATATTCACATATGCATTTATCCACACATACAAAAGTATTTCAGTTTGTACTAAGAATATTACACACACATATAAACACTCAAAGACAAAATAAAAAAAAGAAGATAGTGCCTAAGGCCAAGCACAACATTTTCTACAGTATATAACCAAGGAATTGCTATAGTGGTCTGAGTTACAGAGAGAAAAAGGGGCATCTTAATCATTTGCCGTATGTGTTTTGGGCTTTCAATAGACTCTGTGGTGAAATTAGCAATTTTTTTTCAGAATGGGCTCTTTTGAGAAGTATAATAAGCACACTAATGTTTTGGATCTGTTCCTTGCAATATTAATGTAACTGGAGAATTGAACATTGATTAGATGGCCCTTTTCATTAATTATGATGTCACATCTCCTGCCACAAACAGCACAGTTAATGTTCACATGGTGTCATTGTTTATGCTTTTATCTGGTGTGGGAATGGAACAGACAATATGACGTAAAAGGGTTGGGTTCTTTTTCAAGCACCTTGCTTAATAGCAATGAGGTTAAATGTTGAAAAGAAGAAACAGAAACAGAGCTGATCTGAGTAACAGTTTGGTATTAGGCTTTCAAAAGAGGCTTTTGTGCGCTAATGTGGCTCTGACAGATGTGGGTTTGATACTGAACACTGACTTCCAGCCAGATCTGTTCTTTTATATATTCAAGACCAAAAGCGGTTGGATTTCAGAAGCACACTGGAAATTACTCATTTTCAGTGAGTTCATCCTCCACTCTGGAGTGAAAGAAAGAAGAGTGGTTAGAGACTGCTTCTCACCTAAACCATCCTCCATTTTACCTCCTTTGCAGAGCTTCCAACTCACTTCTGTAATGTGTTTGCATGACACTCAATTTATTTATTCTATCTCTTAGTCCTTTGAATTTTGAATGGTTCACGCATTAAAAGGCATCATTCCATATGTGCTGGCAAAGTGCAGTTAATATAACTAATATATTCTTGATGGTTGCAGATTTCTGTGGTGATCTGGTGCCCTGCCCGGAGTTTGTTTCCTGCCTTGCGCTCTGTGTTTGCTGGGATTGGCTCCAGCAGAACCCCGTGACCCTGTGTTAGGATATAGCAGGTTGGATAATGGATGGATGGGAGGATGGTTGCAGATTTTCTGTCAGCATCTGTATCAGAGATGTCTTCTCATGATTTCATTTGTCACTTTTATGATGTTTTCAGTTTTCTATGAATCTGTTACTTCAAAGCAAGTAATTATTTCAATTGGTTCTAATAAATGTTCTTCTAAATGAACCATGCATTGTCTTTTCAATAAAATTCCACTCTCTTAATTGCTCTCATCACCATTTCTCCAGGGTCTTATTTTAGATATTGTACCATGAAGATTTACAATTTTTTGTCGTAGACTTAAACCTTGTCATTACGTTATTCTATGTAGTAATAGAGGTCAACTAGTGGACTGGTATTGTCTGCTTTACTTCTTCTGGAAGTTGAGCCCCCGTACGCAGACAGACAGACACTAAATGTCCAAAATCACACATGTTTATTATTCCTTACACCTTTACAACTCCACACAATGCTCTAACCAGGCAAATACTCAGTCCCTTCGTTCCTCTCATCCTTCTTCTCTTTCTGCCACCTTCACTCCTCCATATGCAAGCTCCGTCCTCTTCCACCTGACACCGGCACGACTAATGCAGTGAGATGGCCCCTGTTATAATGCCCCGGATGTGCTCCAGGTGCTTCATGATGATCTTCCACCAGCACTTCCTGGTGTGGCGAAAGTGCCGCATAAGCACCTGGAAACACTCTGGGTGTGTGTGGAATTATTTTCAGCAGCACTTCCGCTACACTCAAGCTCCACAATTTTACGAGTGCCCCTTGCCGGTGGCCACGAGCCTCAACCGGGTTGAGCTTTTAAGCTCTGATCCCGTGGCCCCAATGCAAACCAGGGTGGCTGCCCTCTTGTAATCCAGAGGAGGTATTGTCCCTCTCCACCACACTTCTAAAAAGCAATGATTTCTTTTTTCCTTATCTTCTTGAAATGCTGGTTTGGACCCTTCATAGTCAGAAGGAATTTGATTTCATTTAGCCACAATGATTTTTCCAATCATTTGTCTAAAATGAGAACAACCCTGTTTATATTATTTGGCTGTGATCTAATTTTATTGAAATGGTGCAGACAGTAATCTTATCTCTTACAGCTTACCAGTAGAAATTTGTCACGCTAATATTGTGGAGCACTTTATAAAACCACTAAAAACACATTATTTTAGGATGGCTTTCTGATAGCTTCATTTTAGTGTAACCCAGATATTCTGTATATGCATTTAATTATAATTTTTATCATGGCTCTACAATCCATACTAACTCCTACTTTCTCTGCTGTTATTTTTCCGGTTTTCGTTGGTGGCGATCTGCACCACATTGATGGATTAAAGGCCAGAAGTCCACATGACTGTCATCGTCTAATTCTTCCATGTGAAGCTTGAAAACCATGAGGACAGATTGAAGTCATTTATGTTAGGTAGAATGCCTAGAGCGGGCTGGGCGGTCTCGTAGCCATGGAACCTGCATATTTTGTTTTTCTTCTCCAGCCGTCTAGAGTTTTTTTTTTCTGTCCTCCTGTCCATCGGACCTTACTTTATTCTTTGTTATGTATGTAGTTCTTGTTTGTACATTCGCCATATGCGTGTGCAGCACAATAAAATTCATAATGACATTTTAATATGTTACTTATAGAACGTCCCGTCTTGGTTGCACATGTATAGGGCATGTTCGTGTAATCGGACCCTCCGGTTATTAGGACCAAAATGATCGCATCCCGATGTGGTCCGATTAACAGGAATCGACTGTACTTGCTTGGATAGGCATCAGTCTGTGAGGTTTCTTTTTCCGGTTTCGTTGGCGGCCCTGAATAAATGAGTTGAGAAAATGGATGGATGGTTCTCAATTCATTTCTGAATATAAAAAGATTTAGTCTAGTCCGAGTTTACTGTGAAATTTTTTGAAAGAACAGTAAACCGAATGGAAGTAGGCCTATGTAGTGATCAAGCAAGAAAGGTCAAGTTGATATATGGATGACTTCTGTTTGTAGAAGATCACTAACATATGTTTTATTCTATAGATTTAGATCTTCTTGTTGTAATTCTAGTAAGATTATTCAATCTCTGTTACGATGTGTGCAATATTTTTTATACCTAATAAATCAGTTTTGATTATATTTTGATACGCACAGTGTTTCTGCAAATTTTCTTTTATATTATTGTTTTGACGATAACTTAATTTTCTCCCCATTTTGATTTGAATTGTGCAAGCTGCCATTTCAATTATGTTTTGATATGCACACAGATTTTGCTTTATTAGTTGGATGATGACTTCATTGCATCATCATTTTGATTTGAATTGTGAGAGCTGACATTTCACGTTTAAATTTTCATGGCTGTGGCCGTTTTCTTTGTTCTTGCCATGTGGTTGCTATTATGTGACTGCAGATGTTGTGATAAATAACATCATACAGACTGTTGTTAAGATGGCAGTATATGTTCATGTATGTGGATAAATTGAAAACAAAGTATTGTTTGGTTTTTAAGATAATTAGACAGAAGATATTCAGATTTCCAGAACATTTCTCCAGTATTTTTGCCAGCAGATTTTTGCTACTTCCAGTTTTGACCTTCAAATTTCTCTTTTGGTTTTCCTCATCAATTTAATTTTCCTGTCCATTTCTTATTCCTTCTTGGGCTTCCCGCCTCATTACACTTTAGATTTTTCATCTGCTTGCTCTCACACTCTCTACTGATAAAGGGTCACACACCTTCTAGGTCACCTGCCCTCATGTGTCTTGGAGGAATTTTACTTAGCGCCATCCAGGCCAGTTTTCCTAAACTGGTATTTGCAGAATTTCTTATACTTCCATTGTATTATTCTTTCTTCTTTGCTTTAGAACTTTTCTTTTCCTTATATTATTCTGGCATCGACCTTGCCCCTAATATCCTCCTGCCACCCCTTTAAAACCAGGGTTAGAATACAGTATTTCAGCATGACTAGTACACTGACTGTTTGGCATGACACAATCTTGGCTTATCACTTGTTATCCCATTAACTAATTCAATAATTACAACTTCTTCCCAGCAGAATGGCTTGCAATCTATCATAAGATCAATTACATTACAGTGCAATTAGATTAAATTACTAAGTAAAACCTGCTAATATGACAGAAGCAAAAGAAGTAAAAATATTTGCTGAGCCCATCAGAAATCTTAAATAAAATACAATATTTTCTGCTAAATAACTGCCCTCGGTCATTAATGGGAATTAGATCTGTTTTCATTTTTTCCTTACCAGACAGAATAATATACCTGGTGTAATTTAAGATTGTGATTCTACCATATATATTCTTACTATACATTAAAAGAAAATATTACTTATTTCTTTGTGGTTTTAGGTAATGCGGGTCTGCATGATGGTTACTTATTTATTTAAAAAGCTCTTTTCCCCTTACTAATGTGCTCCCAACAAAACTCCTTGTGTTGCGATCACAGATCCAGAAAACTTCTGGAAAGATTAACACGGCTCTGCTAGTTGACAGTTTCTCAGAAACTGAATGATTGACTTTTTTTAATTGTCGAGCTATGCAGTGTTTAGATTTCTGACATCTTCGTTTCAGTCTTGTGCTGTTGTCAGACAGAAAGGTGGATAGTCACCTTATGTGCTGACATCACTTGTTTTTAGACAATTACAGTCCCTTTTAACGACATATTAATTAACATGATAATGTAATAAAATGTGTTTATCCCTTGCTAGGGGTGTGATGATTTACTAAACAATCACAGAGAGGGTTGCACTTCAGAAGTTCCTGACCCAGAAGAAGATTCATGGCTCTTAATTATTTTCGTCCACTTCAGCAAGCTCTGCTACTCTTTTCTTTAAAAGGACCTTAAATTGGATGAAGAACTATCTTCTATGACTACAAGAGGAAGTTTGCATGATGTAGCATATGGTGCCTTTGGGCACGTCGGTGGCGTCTTAGTGCACATATCAATTACATTTAATGTGTGGAGAACCCAAAAGATTGCGTGAAATGTTGTAATCCATAAGATTCAAATGCAGCAACTCAAGTGTGCTTGCTTCATCTGATGTTAGTTAAAGGCTTAAAAGTACAGCATGCAGTAGAAGCCTCTTGTGAATTCTATCACTATTTAACAAATAAAGAAAAAATTAAATTATGTTAAGAACACTGAACTTAATGTAATAGCCAAATAATTCTTTTAGTGTTCTGTGCTAGAGTTTGTGCCAGCTGAGCCCAAACTACAGAGTATCTCAAGCTCTGATTGGACAGAACTTTCTGCAGTTTTCACTGAACACTGTTGGCCTTTCATATTACAGAGACAAATCTGAAATTATAAGTGTGACCCTTAAATAACTGAAAAAAGTGTAAATGTTGTATTTATGCATTGATATTTGCATATATTTGTGTATTTTATATTTTTTCACTCAAGGATTCCATTTCTGTGGCTTATTTCTTATTACTTTTCACAAATTTAATTTTTGCTCATATCTTGTTTTATTTTATTTACACAATTACTGTTTTTTTAAGACTCCACGTAATCATAATTATCACTCTGATGTCATCACAGATGTGACAGTATTTACATACAACGGCCGTAGTATTCTTTATCCTTCAGTGGATTCAGTGGTAGTTAATCCTGATTTCAAGCAGGCCATAATGCTTCGTTTGTGTCTCTGGTTTCAACTTTGTTTTGTCCCTAACTTTTTATCTCTTATCTTGTTTTTTTTTTCTTTTTCAGTTTTCAATCTCATGATTTTGATCACTTGCTTTGTCTTTTGAACCATCTCCTGGTCCTGTTTTAATTCTCACAATAATCCTCATACAATGGGTAACACATTGAGAATATGACTGGGTTATGCTACTTACTCATAGGTGGTAGCTGTCATGGACAAACACACTTCATAGAAAATGAAGAGAGCTTCTTCTAGGTGAGTTGAGTAAAGGTATATCATGTTTAAGAAACATAAAGTATCAAAAAAGGTATTATCAATATTACGCAGAACCCATTAATTCACTTACTCATTATTCATACCCACTTTGTCTAATAAGTGTTCATAACATTGTAGTTGAGCAGTGGTTAGGACTGCTGCCTCACAGATCTAATGCCTTGGGTTTAGATCTTACACATGCTTCTCACCTCTGTGAAATCCAGTTGTTCTCTTCGTGTGTGTGTGTGTGTGTGTGTGCGCGTGTGTGTGTGTGCGTGTTTGTCCAGGTAATGCAAATCATACAAATCATTTGCATATGTGTTGCACACTACCATGACCCAGTTTTGAAATTTTAATGGCCAACAATGTAATTCAAGGTGTATCCTGGCAGAGCTATAAGGAAGGCAGGAAGCAGTCCTGGACAAGAGAGTGGTCCCACTTATATGCATGCCCACACTGGGCCAGTCTGGAGTTTGTGAAAATTATGAAGATCGTTTAAAGTCCACATTAAAAATGACCAAGAATGAAATTTGAACCCAAGGATACTGGGCTAATGAGGTAGCAAAGTTACCCATTGCACCATCCTTTACATATCTTTTTTCTTTTAAGTAATATTTTGCAGGAATACCTATGTGTGAAAAATGGATAATAATAGGATGCAAATGTCCTATTGAAAATATTCGTATGGCTTTTGTATCAGCCTGTATATTGTTAGCTTCTGATAGATAGCCTTCTTCTGCCATCTGCTTTCATTGTTTTAATTCTTGACATACCTATCATCTTTAATGAGTCGGATTTCATTTGGGAAGAGATATCAAGCGCACATTCTTCTGATGCTGCCTGATTACTTTTCATGTTTTTTTATAGTTTCTCCCTCCCTCTCTGTGTCTGCTAGTTTCTCTTTCTTTGTCTCTGCCTGTCGGCATTTTCAGCGACCTCTCTAACTCTTCTTGCATTTCTTCCTCTCTGACTGCAGCTCCTTCAAGCCGCCGCAGGGCTCCTAATCGTTCTTTTCCCAAGTAAGCTGGTACCTTCCTTGTCCTCCTGCTGATGCTCACAGAATTTAATTGCATGCAGCTTGCCAAAACTCTGCAAATGAAATGTTAAAACTGACACCAAGCCAGAGGATGTCTAAGAGAAGACAAATGAAACAAAACAGTTGGTGGACTGTGTGTTTCTTTTTAAATACTTGAATGATTGTTCTCTGGGGTGTCCTTGGTAGAGGTTAACATAGTAGAAGAAGCATAGGGACTTTATTCTGTACAAGTGGGTAAGACGGGCAAGGACACAGATACAAAGCCATACAAATACCAGTTGCCAGGGTTTGGCTCAGCTGGCAATACCTATGTATGGCACACTGACATGCATGTAAATGGCATTGTCTAAATGTGGTTAACACACTGGAGAATCCCCCTACTGTTTAAACAATCACAAGTCTCCAGCGTTCAGGGTCCAAATCCCAGTCTGAGCTCTAAAAGGGAGCTGAGAATAGTCACTGCTTGAGTTTGAGATGACAGCAGCATATCATCAGTTTTAAATCCATTAATACATTTCTAGTGCTAGGCCAAATGCCAGATCATATCTAACGATAACATTAAAATGGTTATATCAAATTATGAATTCATGATACAGTACAGTTACTCACACACGTTTTTCTAACAACTGAAGCACAAGCATATTAAATTGGAAGAAATTAACCCAACAATTTATGTTTCAGTGCCATAGTCAGTATGCCTTACTGCCCCCTTATTTCCAGGTGCTTTCACTTTAACTTTAACCAGAACAGTTTCACATCACCAGTTAACATAACATGCATGTTTTTGGAATATGGGAGGCAACCCAGCATACCTTGAGGAAAATATAAGTTGACATAAAGGCAAAATGCACACGCTATGAACTTAAAGGTCGTCAAAAGGTGAGCACAGAGGATCTGAAGGCTACATATATCTGCAACATGTGAAAATGTAAGACACTCTGAGGAACAGAAACTGAATTATATTGAATACTAGGGGGCTGTGCCCCCCGCTTGCTTCGCTTGCCAACCCCCTCGTGTATGGGGAAGTGGATGTACAATTTAAACAGCTTGTTATTTTCATGGGAATTGTTACATATGCATAATAGACCTAACTATCTTACATTACAGTGAGTAATTAACCATAGTAAAAAATAGTAAAATAAATTGAAAGAAAATTATGTTTCATGTTGCATTAGGGGTATTCATTGCATTATACGTTTTCGTTCTATTTGGTTTTTGAAATTAAAACGCAAATACTTTTTAAACTTACACTTTTATTGTAAAACTTCAGTAAAAACAATATTTGGAATTAACTTTTCATCAATATTGCATTGAATTTTAATTCTGTGTTTGGACTTACATCGTGACAATGCAAAGTATAACTGCTCGTGAGTGAATATCATTTCTTTCTCTCTAATAAATAAACCGACTTTTTCAAATGTTTGTCCCTGTGATTTTTGCGTTGTCATAGCAAAAGCTATTCTAATGAAAGCTGTAACTGTTTTAATATGAATGGCATCTCAAGATCTCCTTTGGTGTCTAATGTTATCCATGGAAGATGTACTACATTACCTTTCTTGTTGCCTGTTAAAATTTTACATATCAGAATTGTTCAACTAATTTTAAATACAACTAATCTTGTCCTATTGCATAGCCCATCACTCATACATAAATTATGCAATAACATTATGATACATCCTTCTTTCAACAGTAAGTTGGCCAGTGGAAGACCGGACGGTGTTAACGGTTGTAGATATTCTACAGGATATTGTAAGTTGATGTTTTCATCTTCCGCAAAATCACCACCAACTCTTTCAGCATAGTCTATTGATACGCATTTAACCAATTTGCCATGTAACCAATCGACAGTTTTCACGTTAATTCATTTGACTTCATTGTTTCTCTGTGCTAGGATTATCCGTGTACTCATTTCTTCTGTTGATAACCCTTTGGTTTGAAATTCTTCAATAAGATTTGGACATAAGTTTTCTTTTATTGGGAACTTAAAGTGAGGAAAACGTAAAAATTTATAAGAGCTGAGAGCACGGGAACTGTGTCTGACAAAAGCATTCACACAATTAAGAGGTGAGATGACCATGGGCATGGGCCGTTAACCGGAAATGGTTGAGAGGAGGGCGGGACTTGAAAAAATCTCTTGGTAATAGTCTCATCTCAAGATTTTCTTTTATAATAGAGAGATTTGCATAGGCATTGCAGCTGGTAGTACTGCAATCAGAGGCACCAAAGGAATTCTTACACTTTATCAGAACAGCAGCTTGTCTTATAAGAACATAAGAAGTTTGACAAGCAAGAGGAGACCATTCAGTTCATCAAGCCCTTTTGTTTAGTTAATAACTAAGATGTCCTAATATTTCTTCCAGATTTTTCTTATAAGTTGTCAAGGTTTCTGCTTCTACTATCTATCTATCTATCTATCTATCTATCTATCTATCTATCTATCTATCTATCTATCTATCTATCTATCTATCTATCTATCTATCTATCTATCTATCTATCTATCTATCTATCTATCTATCTATCTATCTATCTATCTATCTATCTATGATAAACAGATATAGACTGCCAGACAGATACTGTGTGGGCTTGTCAACATTAACTAAATAAATGACAAGACAGTTGCCTCTGGTCATAAAAGTAGGATACATTAAGAAACTGAACAGAAATGCTGCATGTATTGGCAATAATTAATTCTGTGAATGGGAAAAACGGGTTTTTGGCATAGCGCAAATCTGAAACCTGGGACATGGAGATTTCTCATAAGTAAATCTACAAGATGGAAATGTAAGCAAATTACTGTAGACTCACATCATCTAGATTTTATTTCAGCTTAAATGCTCTATTAGCCTAACTGATGTAATTAGTTTATATCAGTTAAACTCATATAATTAATTTAAACAGATTTATGCCTTTTTAATTATGCTTACCATTTTTAACCACATATAAAATAAAACAAATATGCTCATCTGTTTGCATGTTCTGCTTATAATAAAAAAAAATATGTGAATAAAGCTTGACTTACAGATGTAGAATGTCCCTGCTGAGGATTTGGATTATTTTTGAGTCAAACTAGGCGTAATTTGCTGTCACGTCAAACACTGCCTCTTGACAGAACCAGATATATACTTTCATAACTTGAAAAAAGGTGCAGTGGTTAGTGTTGCTGCCTCCTACTTTCCAAGAGACAGGATTCAGACCCCAGCCCAGTCATTGTCTGTATGTCAGAGTTTTTGCATACTCCCCATGTCTGTATGGGTTTTACTCCAGTTACTCCTGGTTTCCTACAATATGCCAAAGATGTACATTTTTCCCATTTGTCTATGTCTCAGTTAAAAAGATTTGATGACAGAATTGGCAGCTGTGCCATACATGTTAGGTAAAGAAACAATTCTAAATTGACACTGCTTTGCGCTTCCCTTTCCCCTTGGCCTGGATTAAGTGGGTTTCACAATCTTATATATTAGTGGGTGTGTGTATATGTATTTATGTAGGTATGTACATATCTAGATATGCACTCTATATAATGTGACTGCTCTTTGGAACAAGGAATTGTTTGGCAGGAAAGTTGCAAGGCCCATCAAGAGTATATGAAAGACAGAGAGAGATGAAAAGGAAAAGAAGTAGCTTGTGTGGCATCAATACCTGTTAAGGTACACCCATGGAGACTGTAGGGACTGTTATTACTCTTTGATTGCTTTTTTACTTTTTATGTTCTTCATATAGCTCTATTTCTATTTCTATCTCTATATGTACAGTGGATTCAGAAAGTAATCAGACCTCATCACTTTCTGCACACTTTGTGTTGTAGATTAAATTTTAGATTAATAAATTTGCCATTTGGATCCATCAATCTACATTCAATAAAAGATAATGCCAACGTGAAAACATGTTTAGGAAGGTTTGCGAATTTATTAAAAAATAAAACCTGCAATTTCTCATTTGTATTAGCATTCAGACCCTTTACTATGGCACACAAAACTGTGGTCAGGTGGATCTTGTTTGATGTATTTGTCCTTGAGATATGCCACCTGTGGCAAATTCAATTGTTTGGACATTGTCTAGCAAAGACACACATACCTTTGTATAAAAGGTCCAACAATTCACACTGCATGTCAGGACAAAAACAAAGTCATGAATTTTAAGGAATTCTTTGTACACCTCCACAATCAAATTGTGGTCAGGCATAGATCAAACATTTGAGCTCTACCAGGAGTACAGTGACCCCAATAATTGTGAAATGGAAGAAGTTTGGAACCATCAGATCTCTTCCTAGAATTGGCTGTCCAGCCAAACTGAGTAACTGCAAAGAAGGACCTTGTTCAGAGAAGTCATTCTAGCATTCTAGCAGAGCTTCAGAAATCCTCTGTTGAGACTGAGAATCTGTTGGAAGGATGACCATCTCAGCCACACTCATACCAATCACGTGTTTATGGTAAAGTGGCTAGACAGCAACAACTCCTGAGTAAACATTTCCAAGAGAGTGTCTAAAGGACTCTGAGAACGTGAGGATAAAGATTATCTGGTCTGATGAAACAAAAATTGAATTCTTTAAGCAAAACACCAAGCACTATGCCTGACGGAGACCAGACACATCTCATCAACTGCCTAATAACATCCCACTAGTAAAACATAGTGGTAACAGCATCATGGCATGGAGTTGGTTCTCAGCAGCTGGTGCAGGGAGACTGGTCAGAATTGAGTGAAGGATACAAATGGCCAGATAAAGAGAGGTACTTGAAGAAAACTTGCTCCAGAGCTCACACAACCTTAGGCTGGGGTGACAGTTCACCTTTCAGCACAACAATGACCTGAAGAATATGGCCAAGGCAGTGCTGGAGTTGCTTCAAGACAAGTCTCTGACTGCTCTTGATTAGTCTAGAAAAAAGCCCATTCTTAAACCCCATAGAACATCTCTGAAGAGACCTGAAGAAAAAAATATAAGAAATATCCAAGTTGAAATAACCTCTCTTAGTCTAAAACTGCAACAGTAAACTAATTTGTAGCTGAGGTTGTGCAGAATTTTACCTCTTGTAATAAGTGGAGACCAAAGGCGTGGAAAGGTTTGGGGCAGCCACCCGTTTAATTCGGTTTCCTGGCTGCAAAAGTCTTTGAGGCATTGTAAACAGTTTATACAACAGAGTCCAAAACAGAACTGCCTGCCAGAGCAAAGGCAGTGTGCTTTATAGCACAGAGGGCGGAAGTGATGTCGTCCTCTGGGCCGGAACTGGAAGTGACATCATCCTTGGGGCCGGAACCGGAAGTGATGTGTCCTTCCTGGAAATGGCGGCTCCTGGTGGGATTTCCTGGGTAAGACCTGCAGAGAACTCAGAAAGAGCGTCAGCGTACCCCGCCCCCCCCGGGCAGATGTATAAGCAGTATTTTCTAAGCCCTTCAGCTGCCTCCCATGCACACATGTGTGACACTCTGTTTTAAGTTTGCAAATCCAACACTGCTATTCAATATTATGAAATTTCTAAAATGTATACAGCTTGCTGTATTTAAGATAGCTCTGCAAAAATTGAGCCATCCTGACAAATTTACCTATGAAATCAGTGTGTTAAATGTCAACAAAATCATGTCACAAACAGACAGACACAGCGGCAGACAAATGTGGCTGTTGCAGTAGTTGTTTTTCGTATTAAATGTGAATACAC
This sequence comes from Polypterus senegalus, assembly GCF_016835505.1. NCBI lineage: Eukaryota > Metazoa > Chordata > Cladistia > Polypteriformes > Polypteridae > Polypterus > Polypterus senegalus. The sequence goes on along the minus strand of NC_053167.1, from coordinate 108,639,419 downwards.
TTAAAAAAATAATAATAATAACACTGCAAACACTGGAGTTTGAATTTTCATCTTGTGAACTTCTGATCGCTGTATTGGAGAGAAGAGAGTGCAGTGCCTGCAGTTAAGGGAGTGTAATGCTTCCAGTTTGTTTTTTTATTTTTTTATGTATAGTTTTTTTGTGTTCTTTTTTCTTAAACAGCATTTTGAAAGGAAAGAGTGGGATTAATTTTTTCCTATTATTTATAATATGTGTCACTACTTTTTATTAATAACTTGCTGTCCCCAGCAGCTCTCCCCATGAAGTAGTGAAATAGGACAAACTTTAAAAATCAATAATTTGTATTGAGAAGAATTTATATTGATAGCTTTCATATCTGAGGGCCTCTTGATATACAGTATTTTTGGTTTTGCTCTCAGGGGCAAGAATGTAGCTGTGATCTCTTTGTCAAAAGTGTAAAAAGTTATGACATGGCATCTCTGGCCAAGTGGAAGGTAGGTACGCTCCAATGTCAAACGTTGCCACTGTATCTGATCGTGTTCAACTCTGACAGGAGAGCGTCCCACACGTGGAGAGAAGAGCACGTGGCCGTGATATCTCTGCCAATCAGCAGCTACCCTCTAAAACACACATAGCTTTGATCTGTCTCTCAAAAACGTCAAACGTTACTCTTTAACAATCTCGAGATGAAAAAGTCTGCTGAACAAACAGGTATCACTAGCTAAATGAGGCAAGGTACGCTCCAACATGTGGCAAGAGGTAGAGCGACTTGAACGGAGACTGCATGTGAGTGAGGATGGCACCCTCAGCTCCCTACTCCTGAGGTTTGCCCTCCACCTCTCTTCAGCCCACAGTCTGTCTCAGGGATTCACACGAATAAATCAGTGTCACAACCGAATCATAATATTTAGCGTGATGAGAGAAGTTGCAAAATCAACCGGAATGTTCAAGCAAATTAGAAAAAAAAAACACAATTCAAATCAGTTAAGTAGTTCTCTTGTGAAAAGTGGACAGACATACAGAAGTTGCACCAATCTATGACTTTCCATTGGCACTTCACAATTAAGAGCATTTGATTCTACATCATAATTTTTCTTATCAGCATCTTTTCCTCCCACCTGGTTTATCTCGGTCATGAAGTACAAGATTCCAAGGGTTAGGCCTGTGCAAGGGTTTATAGGCACCAGGCATCACAGCTACACAGATGGAGAAACTGTGAGTACTCAGTCATCATATTCTAACAACCAAAGTTTATCAGCAGTGCTCTTTATCACTTAAAGGGCTTAATTGTTCACATGTGGCCTCTAAGTGACAGCACGTAAACTATGAACATTTCTTGTTTGTAGAGGTATCTTTCCATGAATTCTGTCAGGCAGTGTGAAACCACTGAACTCTTAACCCTATAGTTTCCAGCTGAGGTCCCACCTCTGGCTCACTGTATGCTCCTGGTCACCCTGTATAAGCGGTTTTGAAGAATTAGCAAAATACACACAATTATTGCAGAGTGGTCTTTACAGATGTAAGTTCAAAACAGGACTGTCCCAAGATGGTGGAGCTTCCGGGTTTTGGGACCTTCTGACAGGAAGATTGAGGTCGAGGTAGACAGATGCCAATAGTGATGTCAGAGTTGTTCTAGCTATCAATCATTCGGTCTGCAGAGGGAAGAAGAGAAAAAGCCATTAAGACACAGTGACAACCCCTGGAGCAGTGATACAATTAGTCACTAGATCCCTTCAGCTGCCCCCTCTGCACAAGCGCATGACAATTTAACAATTCTGTTGTACCCTGATATTTGGCTAAAGGCATCGACTGAATATCTACATTCAGCCTTAGTTACGCCAATGTAGTTCTAAGTGATTTCTTACTGCATTAGCTGATTCTGGAGCCACAACATAAAAATGAAGTAAAATTTCACAAAGTATTTGTCAGTCTTAGAATAAAAGTCAAAATGACAATAGAAACCACAATTAAAACGTTTGCTGAAGCCTCAGTCATGCTTATGTCACAACCATTGAGACTTTAGCACTAGCATGTTCTGCCCATGCAGCAGATATTTACATTTAGATGGCTATTGGTTAGGATTAAGAAACAATCAGTGTGTCTAATCTGACTGCTAAAACTCTGAACCGCCTTTAACAAACTGAGCCTGCAAAATTAAACGTGTCAGCACGAAAAGATAAAGAGTGCATAGCAAAGTGTGGACTGAAGGCTTCTTCTTTCAATTTGGAAAGTCACTAAAAGTGCACAGAAACTTCAGACAGCTCTGCTACCTCAGCACACCTACATTTGCATTAGAAAATGAGATCAATACAAAGCCTAACTTCTTCCAAATTTAAAAAAAAATCTATCTTTCCTGCTGATATAAGGTATCACACATGACTGTAAAAATAGATTATAAGCAATTGTCAAATAAGAAGGAAATCCAATATTGAGTCATTTTCACTCAACTGATGAAGTGCTGCACCATTAAACTGTATTCATTTTAGACTGCATCTCTAACTTACCTAACTTCACTTTACAGCATTAACAGACCAATTTTGTATTATTGTCTTTCTTGATTCTTTTGTCCCATTAATGTTATAATAAGAATGTACACCAGTGCTTTACATTTTATGTAGTTTTCCCAGAAGGTTGTGCAACGTAATTTTTTATTGCTAGCGATTCATTATTCAATTGGTTTGAAGAAATTCATAGGGAAACAAGATGTACTGTATTTGCTACGTTCCTCATTTTTCTTTACAGTCTCTGTCAACCGTAACAGCCTTTTGTTGGTGAGACACAGCAACATGCATCCCCTTCTTGTACCAGACTGAATCCTGCACTCGCAGTCACTTCTTCACTTCTTTGATAACCTTGTTTTCACTTCAAAACATTTTCCCATGGATAGCACTTTTACCAAGAGGTACATCTCTAAAGGAACCAGAACAGGCCTCCAGAATTAATGAGGAGTGACAAAGTGCTTCCTCAGTTTTTTAAACTTGAGTATGGCTGTGAATTTTCATTTTGGCAGAGGATTTCAGCAACATTTATGTGAGATTAAGTACTCTTTAAACACTTCTATAACATTATAAGAGACTAAACGTACATGTTTGAGGTAATAGCTTGACCATGAGGTACAATGTTAACCAAATTCACTGCTTCTGCTTCTCAAAAAACAGTGACCATTTTTAGTCAAATTTGATGGGGTAGCCTTTAACTTAAACTACTTTCTCCAGGAGACATTGGATGATGCCATTCCAATGTTAATCTTAGTTCCAAAGTGAATTCACGTTTTATCCCTAAAATAAAGCTGAACACGTAGGTGTTTTGGGATCAATGGTTAGACTTAATGAAATGCAAAGTGTACACAACATTGAATATCCTTAGGCAAGTGGGGCATTTAACATTAGCCACAGAATAAGGTGCAGTCATTTCCGGTTGCTATATTATTTGAGCAATTGTCTGTATATGACCTCTGAACTATTGTACTTTTATTTTAATATTTCCTCCCACTGTCCAAAGACATGTTGTGGGGTTGGCAATGATAACTTGATCTCTATTTTCTGTGTGTGTTTTTGTGTCTGTGTGTTTGCCATAATAATATTAAACAATAAGTAACAAAATAAAAAGGTAAAGTCAGATGGCCAGGAGGACAGAAAAAAAAAATCTAGTTAGGAGAAAAAAAGGAAAATCTGCAAGGGTTCCATGGCCAAAAGACCACCCAGCCCGCACTGGGCTTAAAAGCCCCTTTTAATCAATACACTGAGAGCTTGGAGTTGGGAGGAAGCCTGGGTTCCATACTAATCTGTACTCTTCTCTGCTGTCTTTTCCAGCTCTTCTGTGGTGGCCTTCTGCGCCACCACCACCTGATCAAGGTGCCATGCTGCTCCCCTGTGTATGGATTGAATTGTCCAAGATGTCCACATGACCATCATCATCATATTCTTCCATGTGAAGCCTGAAAACCATGAGGACTGATTTAGAACATTTACTGTATGTTAGCCCAGCCCAGAGGGGGCTGGGTGGTCTTTTGGCCTTGGAACCCCTGCAGGTTTTGCTTTTATATCCAGCCTGGTTTTTTTTTTCTGTCCCCCATCCAACCTTACCTTTTTCTTTATTACCATACTGTAAACTATTATTGCCTAATTGTTTATGTTTTATATATTAACTTGCTTTATATTTTATCTTTTGAAGCACTTATCCTTTGCAGATGCACATTGATGCTAACTCATATATGTAAACTAACTTAGCCTAAATGCAGTATTACACTAACTCATACTCATAGGACTCTCTCCTTAACATTCCAAGATTTGGCCACCCAGTTGAAGATCAGAGACACTCACATATCTTCACTTACCTCTCTGCCTGCCCACCCAATTGCCTGCTCTTTCAGTAGAACCTCCACTCCATTGTGGGACACCAGCCGTGTTCAGATTTTTTTTTTTTTTACTTTTGGCATATATATTAATTTATTTGTTAAGTGTGAAAAATAAGCAGGTTTAGAAATAGGGGTCAAGCAGAATGCTGGTTGTGTTGTGTTACAATCTACTTTTGTTCGCTTCTGTTAGATGTGTATGTAAGGCTACTGAGATATTAAATAAGTTTTAGTTTCTTCTTTAATTTTTAAATTCTCCCTTACATTAGGAAGCACATTTCATTTTCAACAGCAGCTCAGCATACTGTTCTGTCAATACAGCTGAATTTCATGCATTTAAGATATTAACCCTATTGATGAGTACTCCTCCCGAGGCTAAGTCGACACAAGTCCCAGCCCACATTACTGTAGCTATCTTTGCTAAAGAAGTGCTGGCAAATTCCCTAACTACTTTTCAGCCATGACTGAATCAGCCTCCAGCAAATGCCTCATCTGATAGATTCTTAATGAGAATGAGATTTGATGATCTTGCTGTTCAATATTCATTCTCCTCTGTGGCCAAATTTGCTTTGCTTCTGTCTTAAAACATTACATCTTCAGCAAGTTCTTAAAAAATGTAAGGAACTTCTTATAAAACAGTGTGGTCTAGAAGCTAAGATGCTGCTGACACTGTCCCCACGACAGCCACACTGTGTGAACATAAGTGCACAGTTTGATCCACCATTTGTATGAATATGCAAGTGAGTACATAGATAGATAGATAGATAGATAGATAGATAGATAGATAGATAGATAGATAGATAGATAAAGTAATATGTACCTTACATACAGGTTTTGTATATTAATCTACAGTATAATATCTATATGATGCAAAAGTAACAAAGTACATTATACAGAAATACATTACAGAATAGGATTTCAGTTGCAGTACTGTAATGAATATAACTGTGCGACAGCTGCTTTAACTTTCTGATCTTTTGATTTTATTAAAAACCTTGAACAATTCTGTTTATAGTTGCTAAACTCTTTACTGTATGTTTGAAACCTTAGGCATTTGCGATTGAATTGACAGACTGAAACAAATTTAACAAAAGATATAGATACATATAATATTTTAAATATTATATTTATATATAATAAAACAGATAAATATGGAAGGCAATATATTACAAAAATTGCTAGATAGATAGATAGATAGATAGATAGATAGATAGATAGATAGATAGATAGATAGATAGATAGATAGATAGAAAAGGCACTATATGAAAGTATTTTATAAAACTAGCTGAAATACCCAGTGTTGCCCAGGATTAGAAAATAGACTGTTTTTTTATTGTTTGAAAAAAATATGATTAAAAAAAAAAAAACTTCAAAAATAAAAATAAATTAACAAACAATGAAGACTCACTAATGTGCTTGTCTTGCGGTCTTGTATGTATGTTATCATCCAGTTGATGCTCGGAACAGGCCAACTGTATTCAATTTCAAAAGCAGCAGGGGCGCGGTGTAGCTCAAAGATAAAGAATGCTGGCAGTCACCTACAGTTCACCCTCTGGTGGTTGTTTTGAGTGTCAACTGGATGATGACATGCATACAAGACCGCAAGATCACCCCCCATTATACCCAGAAGTGGATAAGTATTTTTAGTCAACCAATGAGCAACATGTGTACCAAGTTTCATGAAAATTGCTCCAGACGTTCGGAAGTGATGCTGGAACATACATACATACATACATACATACATACATACATACATTGACTTTTATACAGTATATATACATACTGATGAATTACTTATGGATTACATTAAAATTTAATCAGACTACATAATGCATGGTAATTTTAAGGCATTACCAACCAAATACTGATACAGTTCTTTTTGGGAGAAAGAAATGAACCTCACAAAATTTCCATTGTCAAACCTGATAATCGCTTGTTCAGGGATAGAAAGATTGAGAGTTAGACATACTTCTAGATCTGCACTAGTTGTACTGATTGATTCACTGAGTTTTTGATAATTTGTGACAATAAAAGATAAACACCTTATAGATATTGTGAGCTGGGGGGCTGATCGCACCCTCAGAGAATACAAATGTTCTTGGGAAAACCCCTGAAAAACGTTGACAGACTACCTTCACATTGTTCCTTACCTTACTGGCGGCTCTGTTGCATGATAAGTCACTCGCGCAGTACTCCGCTTACTTAAAAGCCTGTACGGTACCTGTCAGATTTGGAATTGATTGTTTGCTTCTCTCTCTATCTCTCACTCTCTGACATTCTCTGCTCCTGGCGGAACTGTCATCTCTGACTTGTCACGGAGCACGTTTAAACTTTTGAAAAAGAGACAAATGTTTGTTTGCAGTGTTTGAATAAAGTTCCTGTTTTGTACAATCTCCTGTGTTTCTGTGCAAATCTGTGACCCAAGCATGACAAGTGGTACCAGAAGTGGAGTTTTCAAGCTCCCCGGATTCACGCTCTTGGTAATAGGTGAAAACTCCACTTCTGGTACCACTTGTCATGGTTGGATCCTGCTAACAAAATAGGCATTGCTCCCACCACATGCCTGCTAAAATTAGATTAAATTAGTGTGGACAATGGATAATTAGATTAATATTTTCTATTGTGGAAACTATCCCAAGGTCCTCTGTAAGCAGTTATTTTACATATATTAAAACTTGTTCTATATAGTTTAATGGTAGAAACACTAGCAAGTTGAATAACTTGTTCACTATCAAATCAGAAGTGAAAATTGATGGTTTAATGTTCAGTCTTTCAGCATTTAGTCACACTGCCTGTCTGGGATACATTTATTGTTAAATTCATGCAAAGGTTATGTAATTACAGTACAATGTAGTAATCATCGATACCTGTCTAATCCATTTTAGAATCATGCGGTGGTAGTAGTCAGTGTTTCATTTTTATTATAAACATGTTAAAATGCACCATACTAACATGATCTATCAAAGAGCACTATAATAAGAGAAATTACAATTGGATAATGAATTTCTAACACCTAATTAGTTGGTTTAGAGGATATGAGGCAGAGATGTTGCCAGTTACTATGACCAGCTTACCCAGTTATGAGAGAGCTTAGTCTTGAGATTCTACCCATAGCACACTCGGGATTTGGCCCCATTGCTAGGAAGTCCCTCTGGGAGCAACATGCTTAGCCTAATCTTAGTCAGAACACTCCCCTAATAATCAATGTCTATGTGAGCTTTTATTTCACTAATTTGTAATTAGTATTTCATCACTCAGCATTCTGACATGAGCAGCATGCCAGTCGGAGAGGAATGCTAAGTTCCTAGAGGGAGGTTGTAACCTACATTTAATACTAGAGAGTTCCCAAAATGATTTTCTCCTTTGCCTAACTCAGTCCTGACTGATAATCACGCAAGACATCTACGGAAAGAAGATCATTTTCAGAGACACTGGTTGGTACTCTCCCGTTGAGTAATGATGTTTCAGTCTGGAGAGCTCAGGCATGGATTCTAGCTGATTAAATAAGGTAGTAACACAAAAAGAAAGGGGCTGTATTAATGTAGTGCCTGAACAACTGTGAAAAACTAGGAATTGTATGCTGGAAAGTAAAATATTGTGTATTAAAAAAGGATGATACAGATATTTCTTTTAAAAAAAGGGTGGCATAGTGGGCAGTGAAAGGATGGAAGTACAGGTGGGTCTTGGATTATGGCAGTCTTGCAGATAGAAATGAGCACATACAACCTAATAAGTTTTCTTTCCAACTCAATTTCAATTAAATTGTAAACTAGCATCTTCTGTAATTTTACTTAGTTTTAACACAGATGAATGCATAGCAACCATCAATGCATAGCAACCATCACTAATACTAAAACACAGTATAGTACAGTACAGTAAAATACATAATTAGTCACCACTTTCAATCTTATGTGATTTTCTTTGCATGTGTCTCAAGATGTATCCATTAATGGTGGATTTTCATGCCATAGAAAGATAGATAGATAGATAGATAGACAGATAGATAGATAGATAGATAGATAGATAGATAGATAGATAGATAGATAGATAGATAGATAGATAGATATAACTTTATTTGTAACCGGGGGAAATGTGGATTTTTACAAAAGGTCTTTAAATAAATAAACACATAAATAGAGAGTGTAACAGTTGATGGCGATATACCAGCGCTTAACCCAATACAGACAGACGCCGGAGGCACTCTGATCAAAGCACACGTTTTTATTTTACAGTTCACACAGCACAATGCATCATAAACAACTCAGTCCTTTTCTCTTTCCTTTCTTTGATATTCTCTGCTGCTCTCACTCCTTGACTCGCAAGCTCCATCCTCTGCCTCCCAACTCCAGGTCCTTGAATGTAGTGAGGCGGCCCCTTTTATAATGTACCCAGATATGCTCCAGGTGCTCCCTGATGACCTTCCTGCAGCACTTCCGGAAGCACTCCGAGTATAACTGCTTCCTAGTCCAGCAGCACTTCCTGGTGTGGTGGAAGTGCTGCTTAGCATGGCTTCTGAAACATCCAGACATCCCCTGGTGGTGGCCACAGGTTTTCACAGGGTTGGTTCCCATGCAATCCTGGAGGGCTGCCCTCTTGCATCCCGGGGTAGAAATTGACTCTCTTCCGGTCCCCTACTTCTCCAGGCCTCCCAGTGGGCCAAGGTCCCCGGCCATCTATCACAGCAGATAAGCAACTAAGTAATTAAATAAATGCACATACATATATACTTTGGTCTGAACACACACTAGAAAAGATCAAAACATCAGTATATTGTCATGATTGAGCGTTTTTGTCAATTTTTTATTTGTTTTCTGTAACATTTTGGCTGATGTTTATATTCGTTTTGGGGTTTTCCACAATGGAGAATTAATTTTTCATTAATTTATTTTCATATCTTTTAATTAAAAGTTAATTCTGTTTTCAGTTATTATATGAGGCCAGTTGTGTTTTTTGTGGGCACAGTTATTCTTGCTCCGTTGCTAGTGGAAATGTTCCCATGATCCTCCTTATCATCAGCCTGACAACACTTAACCATTGTGTATAGAACCAATCTATCAGAGACTGATTTAAAAGAAACTTAGGGTAACTCATTTTGTTTTTTAGCAAGGAGCTCTGGATTTTATACTGAAAGGGGGAAGCCTCAGTATTTGTGATTTACAACAAATATGCCTAAGTGGGAATATGCAACAGACTAGGAAAAATGGAACTTTGCACAACAGAATGCTCAACAGGACCAAAGCCAACCAAAGGTTGCATCTATCATTTATACGTAAAGTACGTAAAGAGCACTCCAGCTCTCACATAAAGAAAACCCAATCCACAGTGCTGGACAATGTTTGATGCAAAGAAAGATCATGAAATAAAAAATTAATAGAATAAATAAATATAAGCATAAATAGTTAAGAATGGTTCCTCTGTAGTATGCATATCAGTGGATGCAGCTAATAAAGCTGCTAAATTAATCCTGTGAATGTGTTATCATCTGAATATTCACACTTCACCATAAATAAAGAAAAACTGGACCAAGACTGATGAGTGGTATTGGTAGTCTAAGCAAATTTAACCAAATGGAGATTAAGTGATGGCAAGGTTCCCAGCTGTTATTTTAAAATACATTTTGCAGCAAGAACACACGCACGTGGTTGGAAACTTATTAAGAGCATATTTTGCACAACTGTTAGAAAGCTGTTCATTAAGCAGAGAATCATAGACACATTAATTACATCACTACCCAGAGTGGTGGATAGCAGGCCATTGGGGTCCCTCTGATCTTGACTTGATGTTATTTTGGACAATCTAGCTGAATAGGGCACATGAACACAATGGGAAAGCCACATATACACAGACAGAAAGCCACATATACACAGACAGATGTAAAACCACTGAGCTCATCATTAGAACAGTTGCATGAATCAAGTCTGTGACTTCAGTCTCTGTAGCAGCCATTTGGTCAAACTGTCACATTTGAATTGTTTCTCAAAAAATAAATGCATTCCAAAATGTTTTCAGTTTAAATATTATACTTTCCAGAAAAAATTCCGCCACAGACACATGACACCACAGGAACAAATGGCCAAAAAGTAGCAGAACTTAGAAATAAAAACATGTCAAATTTATTTCAGATGCCATCTTAAAGCCTCTTAACCTCTGGCACCCAACCAACGTATTGGTTTGATAGACACATAAAAATATTTTTAACTCTCAAGGGCCACATGGTTGGGTACATTACAGTATTTAGTGCACTTTGTAGCTGTAATGCCTAGAACCGTAGTACTCATACTTCAGCAAGCATCTCGGTCTGATTGTGAGAACCAGTTATGAATTGCATTGCTCAATAAACAGGCAAGTTTTCTACTTGCTCATTGCACCTGTAGTCATGTTCTTGGTTTGTTCATGCTGTTCAACTTTACACAAGAACCCCTAATTGTGCCAGGCCCCCCTTGGCCATTACAATGCTTCAGTCATTACCTAATCCTTCTTGTGTACAGATTTGTGCTTACCATGCTTCCTCTTCCTGCCTTTGCAGGCACCCCCTTTGACAGACACATCTTAGCCACCTGAGCATCCTCTTCACCCTCATTAGCTTTATCCACTAAGGTATCTCCAGCGCAATGCACTTAGCAGCCAAATGAAGCATCCATTAAAACCATAAAGGTAGTGGAATCCCTGCAGTGTATATTCAGGTCTAACTGTATAGTTTCTGTTTTTGAAATATTCTTCTGCTCACCCATTTCTGTTATATTTAATTTCAGATGTTTGTGTTCACTGAAAATGTAAAAGGCAATTCAAATGCTCCTTTTACCAGTATATCAATATTAAACTAGTAATACATATTTTAAATTGGAATTATTACCAAATCATGCTTCAGAATAACTTACTTCTGTTCAGATAAATATTACTTGACTTCCTATGTCTCTATTTTCTCATTGCTTAATCTACATCACTTTTCGAAAGATTAAACTGAAGCCGCCATCTGAAATTCCATCAACATGATAATCCAGATACACATAAATGACTCACCCTGGCTTCTCATAATGCTGTGTATTCTGGGTTTATTGACTTGTTAAAGTGCGTCTTCACTCTTTACAAAAAAAAGGCTTTTTTTATTCCTTTTTTTAACCATGCACTGGTCTTAAACCCAGCTCATCCAAAGTCATACATGTACCGAATATGCAGGTTTTGTATATTCATCTATAATATCTATATGAAGGGTGGCACGGTGGCGCAGTGGGTAGTGCTGCTGCCTCGCAGTTAGGAGACCCGAGTTCGCTTCCCAGGTCCTCCTGCGTGGAGTTTGCATGTTCTCCCCGTGTCTGAGTGGGTTTGCTCCGGGTGCTCCGGTTTCCTCCCGCAGTCCAAAGACATGCAGGTTAGGTGCATTGGTGATCCTAAATTGTCCCTAGTGTGTGTCCTGAGGTGGGCTGGCGACCTGCCTGGGGTTTGCTTCCTGTGTTGGCTGTGATTGGCTCCATCAGACCCCCATGACCCTGTAGTTAGGATATAGCGGGTTGGATAATGGATGGATATCTATATGATGTGAAAGTAACAAAGTACATTATATAGAAATACAGTAAAGGATTTCAGTTGCAGTACTGTAACGAATATAACTGTGTGACAGCTGCTTTAACTTTCTGATCTTTTGATTTTATTAGAAACCTTGAACAATTCTGTTTATAGTTGCTAAACTCTTTACTGTATGTTTGAAACCTTAGGCATTTGTGATTGAGCTGACAGACTGTGATGATGCAGGACTGCTACATGCTCCCTTTCGGGAGCTTCTGAACCCAACACCATTGGTAATGTAACTGGATGAGCTGGACAATTAGGACACCAAACGAAGCAAGGGGAAAGTGAAAAGTGCAAACAGTGCTTTTCTTAAAAACAACAAACAAAACCAGTGTCCAACAGTGCAGTGTTCCAACAAAGTGTTGCAATGAATAATCCATAAAAACAAGGTAGAAACCAAATGTCTAAAACAAGGCTAAAACGTGACTAAAATCTTGCAGCAGACATTGGGGCCACTCCAGCCAAACACAGCTCCTTCCCAGTCTCTTCAGCTCACCCAAGGCTTGCTCAGCTGGAGAGGCTTCGCCCACCATGGTCCTCACACTACCGATCCCCATCTTGGATGCCTCCACTGGCGTCTGCCAGACCGCTTGGTTGTTGGTTGTTCTCCCATCTTCCTTCTCACACACAGAGTCATCCCTCATGTCCCTAGGGCGGACTCTGCCATGATCGTACCCACTCTTCCGCATTGTCAGTGGCCGTGATCCGCCCTTCAAGCGCTGATCCTTCGCTCCTCACGGGACACCGAACCACGCTAACCTCTCTCATCAGCTAGCTGGATGGCTTGTCCATTCACTTTCACTGCCCCCCAATGCCTCGCTCTCATTCCTTCGTCTCTTTTCCCCCCTTTGTCTTTTTGTGCAGGCCCGTACATATATGGCTCCATGGGCGCAGCACCTCAATTACCACAGGAAACTGATTAAGCAATTGAGAACGATCACACCCTCACGTGCAGGTGTGAATCCCCCCAATTACCTCATCAACTCCCAGTGGCTGCACGATCGTGCCCACGGAGACTGCCATGGCTATTCGAATATTTAAAAAGTGGCATCTCTATTGTAGCTGTGGACCCCCTATACCACAAAGACTGAAACAGATTAACAAAAAATATAGATACATATTATAATATTATAAATATTATATTTATATATAATAATACAGATAAATATGGAAGGCAATATGTTACAAAGATAGATAGATAGATAGATAGATAGATAGATAGATAGATAGATAGATAGATAGTAAAGTAAAGTGCTACCTAAACAGAAATGAGCAAAGTGTCTGTAGAATGCTAGGCAATAGGCAACCCAGCAGATGCCAAGGACGCCTAACCTTCCCTGTACAGATTAAATATGGCCAAGCAAGAGGTTGCTAGCTGCCAGGTGACCCAGTGTTACTCCTTATAAAGAAAGGGACTGAGCTGTTATCAGGAATCAGTACCAGAAATTATGAAGATATGGCAGATGGCCTTCTCTCTCTTTGTTATACTTACCATTAGTTTAACAGAACAGGCATTTTTAGGCTGCTTCCTTGCACTTAAAGACACAGGTCTTTAAGAATAACTGAAATTTGAAGTGTGGGGCTTCCTGGGGTGAAAAGGGGGTCTTGCTTGCTTTTCCTACATCAAAAATGGAACCCTGAACCCAGTAGTGACTCCAGAACCTCTTTGAGGTTTAGTTTAGAGTTGGGAGGAAGGTAATCTTACTAGTGAATGAAGAGATAAACAAAGAGATAAAAACATGAAAGATCAAGAAGGCAGTACTTGAGTTGGATTTTGTTTTTTTATTTAACAAAAGTGTTTTTTTTTCTATAGCTTTCACCTCCTCCACATTAATCAGAATGTAAAGATGGCACAGGCATTGCTGATGCAGCTTTATACAGTTGCTCTTGAAACCCATATTCAAATCCAGGCATTTGGAATATTAGTATGAAGCTTACATGTTTTACTTGTGCTGTATTCTGGCTACGATTAAACTTAGCATATTGCTCCCTGAGGGATTTCCAAGCAATGGGGCCAAATCCTGAGCACACTATGGGTAGAATCTCACGCCTAAATTCTGTCGCTTTTTAAACTTGGTATGCTAATCATAGTAACTGGCAACATCTCTGCCTGATATCCTCCAAGTCAGCTAATTAGGTGTTAGATATTCATTATCCAGGACCCAAATCAATTGTGATCACTCTTATTATAGTGCTGTTTGAAAGATCATCTTAGGATGGTGCTTTTTGACATATTCACAATAAAAATGTAACACTGCCATCAAAAACCGTATCACTCTAAGATGGATTATACAGGTCAGAAAACATATGGATGGATGGATGATTACTACAGTATGTAACGTAATTAGAAAACCTTTGCACGTATTTAACTGTAAATCTCTGCAAAGCAGGCAGTGTGACCAAATGGCTAAGTATTGCAATTACCCTGATAGAGATTTTAAAGCTTCTTCAAGACAGAGGTTTAGTTTAGGATGTGGGTTGGGAATAGTCTTACTAGTAAATGAAGACTCCAGGATCATATGAGCAACACAAAAAGAGAAAGGGGTGAAAGATGAAGAAGGCTGTACTTGAGTTAAGATGTATTTTAACAAAAAAAGTTTTTTATAGCTTTCACCTCCATCTCATTAATCTAAATGCAAAGATAGGACAGGTATTAGTGCTGCAGTTTTATACAGTAGCTCTTGCATCCTGAATTCAATTATATGAAGGTTACATGTTTTATTACATATTTTATATTTTAACACTTTCAGAAATGAACACACATGATTTCACAAAGTGCTTAATGTGAAAACAAGTAAATGTTTTCCCTACTTCCTGGTACATGTAAAAATGCTGTTCAAAAATTAAGAGAAGATTTTAATAGATCATTCCTCCTCTGAGTTTTAACTGCACTATAATAGGTATATTACAAAAGAATGGAGTAGTGGGTAGTGAACAGTGTTGGTTTTAACTGAGCAGCTTGTTATAACCGGGATATTTTGATATTTTTCAGTTAGTTACCAGGACGAATAGCCTGAAATCGGGACTGTTCCTGTCACTGAATAGTAAATTATAGGGGCAGTGAAAGAGTAAACCATTATATACTGCAGATAATGCAGGTGTGAGACTAGTTTACTAGTTTACTGTATAATAATTATTGAGTCAGTACCCTACTGTTTATTTGCTTTGTGCACAAAGGCTTATTTGCCACAGGGTGCTTTATAAATATTTAGATAGCCTTTTGTTTTCTTTTCTTGCATTTTATCCTTTTACATTTAGAAAAGTAACTTATTGTTGAAGAACCTTGAAAAACCAGGAGAATTAGATGTGAATGCACTGATTCTCTGCTGGGAAGACTTCAAAAAGCAGAAACAACTTGCTGATGCAGAGGTTTCCACACACATACAGCTGGACTTGCTGATAGTGGATTGTCAGCCAGTGACAACGAGTTTCTGCCCATGCATGCAGTCTGCTGCTGATTCATTAACTTATATTGGGGATTTGTTTGCTGTTAGTAGTGGCTAATAAACATACAAACACGAAAATATACAAATTTACAGGTTGGTGTAATCGCTGACAAGATAAAATTAAATCAGTAAACTAATTTGTAGTTGCAGTCACACAGAACATTTCTTCACAGAACATGCACTTCATGTTGTTATACTGTGGACCCTGAGCGTTGCAATTTCGTCTATCTTTATACTTGTATATGGTTGAGATGACAATAAAGTTCAATTTGACTTTGACTTTGATATTGTGTTATTTGCATACTTTGATGAGAATCAGTAAATACGAATCATGGTGTATGTTTTCAGCTTTGACAACAATCCTTGTCTCACGTTACTATCTGCTGGTTATCTCAGATTCTCACAATAATCTTATAGCACTAGCATGGCATAACTATTATGACATTTTACTACTTAATGGGTATAATGAGACAGATATGTCTTGTCAACGCAGTCTCTACACAATTATTGTCTTCTGTCTTCAAGAGTACAAAAATCAATGGGCTTTCCTCATAGCTGTATTTATTTCAGGGATGCTACTGACTAGATTTTGTGTTATCCACAGCCACTACCTAGCTGGGAATATCTGAGTTACAATGATGATAGATTTAATACTGTTATGATTGGTTAAGTTTATCATTGAGATTCTTTTTACCCTGTGTTTTGCTTAATTTGTGTGCTTATGTTGTATACATTAAGACCACAAGAAAAATGAGAAGACATAAGGAACAAATGAACATTACATTACACTAGGACATTAGAACAATTGTAAGAACAGGACATTTGGCCCAACAAAGCCCACCAATCCTATCCACTTAACTAATTTAAAATAATAAAGTCAAATTCTGCAAGTTCCTAAAGTCCCATTGTCTACCAGACTACTTGGTAGCTTATCCTATGTGTTTATGGTTCTCTGTGTGAAGAAAAACTTCCTATTGTTTCGGCGAAATTTACCCTTAAGACGTTTCCAACTGTTTCCCCGAGTTCTTGATGAACTCATTTTAAAGTAACAGTCTCAATCCACCATACTAATTCCCTTCATAATTTAAAACACTTCAGTCATGTCGCCACTTAATTGCCTTTTGCTTAAACTGAAAAGACTCAGCTCTTTTACTCTCTCCTCTTAATTCATCCCCTGTAGCCCTGGAATGGGCCTTATCACTCTTCTCTGGACTTTATCTAGTGCTGCCATTTTAATAGCCTGGATACCAAAACCATATGCATTACTCCAGATGAGGCCTCACAAGTGTGTTACAAAGCTTGAGCATAACCTCCTTGAATTTGTAGTCTACACATCATGCTATATAACCTAACATTCTATTAGCCTTCATAATGGCTCCCAAACACTGTCTGGCAGTTGAAAGTGAAGGGGCCACTACAACTCCTAAATCCTCCTTATAAGGTGTGCTTTCTATTTTAGTAGGTGAACCATTTTATAATCTTCAGTAAGACTTACATTTCATGAAATACTGCTGCAGTATAAGAAATGCTGTATCTGATGACTGCTCCTTTCAACTGCTGGTCCACAATGAATGGCAAATCCCATGTTCCAATTAGGGTTTTATAATGGAGGATGTTGCAGAAAATAATGGAATAACCCATTAGCATCATGGACTCTTGGTTCAGAAGGTTTTCCTAACTTATCAAATAAACTAAAATTGTCCCTTCTAAGAGATGCAGCCGTGTTCAACTTTTCCTTTGAAGGATGCCATAGGATTACTTCTCTTTATATTTAAAATCCAGAGTCTGTCTGTCTGTTTGTCTGCTTTTCACGAGAGAACTACTTAACGGATTTAGATTGCGTTTTTTTCTATAATTTGCTTGAACATTTTGTTTGATTTTGTAACTTCTCTCATCATGCTAAGACTGATAGCTTGCTTGCAGGAGCGAAGCATGACGTCAGCAGTGGGGAGCCGGGCAGTCCTGTTTCACTATTGCATGGGCAGAAACCGCGAGTGACAGCGAGAATATACTGTAGTAAAGGCGCTTTATACTGACTTTTGTTCGCCTGCTATAAAGTATGCAGATGCTTCTTTAGGAATCATCCTCTGATCTTGTTTCTCAGCATTAAGAATACATTCCATTATTTATGTTTAGTTTGTCCTCTTTTACCTTTTTAAGTAAATGTAGTTTCTTATAATGTGCTTGCTATCAGCTTAATGCTAAAGATGCTCGTGTATATTCTTAGCTATAAAAGCTTTGTCTGAACAAAGAAATGTTAGCACATCTGTGATTACAGAACAAAAAGACATATCTTGCTTGGTGTGCTCCAGAGACATCTTTGATAAGTAATCTCTTATATACTTGCTAGAGTCCTGGCAGCCTTTATATTCAATCGACCAAGTGAACTGGAGATCAAGAAGAATTTGTGATCAAGAATTTTTCACTGTCAAGGACTAGAAAGGGTGAACACAGAGATCGCTCTTGAGGTGTGGCTGCTGGTCATCTTCTGGGTTCTTATCTTTATATCTGGAGGTTAGAAAGTGAAAGTGGTGATGTCAAATAAAAGTTCTTTTCCCAGTCAACCCTTGAAATTAGTCCCTGAAAAAAATCACAATCAATCTCTCACGCCTGAAAATATTTTTTATATGATTTAAAAATGTGAAGTTAAAAAATTAGAGTTGTAAATATTTGTTAGCTTTCTATAAAGGGCTCTATTCAAGAAATAAATTGAACTCAATTCAATTAATTGAAGTTTAAATTTAAGAAAGGTTCATCTGTTTTATCTCAGAATAATAGTCATTGTTCCCTCATTCCCTCATCCAGCAATCTTAACAATCACTATTAATATTCATTTTATTTATTTCATAGGCCATGAGCATTATCTTTTGACTCCCAATGACTTTGCACAATTGAGGATTAAGAGTTTTATTAACAAAATCACATTAGTCTTTGCTTCTAAAATTAGCTGAATGAAACTTCAGGACTGAATTCATGACTTATGCAAACAAGAGCCCATCCAAGAGGAAACAATTAATTTCTAAAACCTGTCATCCTCAATGATTAGGCCCATCAGTCTCATGCAAGCTGTATTACACCAACTGTACTGTCATGCGTGATCCTTTAAATTATGTTCTAAAGAGCTTTTGCAGATGTCTTGAATCGTATCTTAATTAAATAATCACACCGTAAAAATTTCAAGGTTAGTCACATAATGAATCTGGAATTAATATTATTAACAATTTTACAATAGAACAAAAGATTTTTGGGGCTTAAATGAGTATCTAATAAAGTGTTTTCTTACTAATGTGCAAAAGCAACAGATTTGAGTACAGCACATGTGTTACTTTTGCAAAAATCATCCCAGAAATTATGGCTTATGGTTTTTCCTGATTATCGATAACTAGAGCAGGATAAGGCCAAACTATGATCAATCTAGAAATAAGCGGGGTGAGGCTAGCACTGCACCAACATCAATTAGCTTAGACAAACATTTTTCCCAGTGCCCCATGAAGCTTAGTGAGTCCAGTATGACATCACAGAGCTGTAGCAGTCATGTGTAGAATTCGCACACATGCATACCATAATTGTACTCCCATTACATTTCAAGTTGCTGCCTGATCAGTCAAAACATTATGAGTTCTGTCACCTAATATATAACACTGATTCCTGTGAGCGCACTCACTCACCGTCACACCACATGGCTAATATCATATGCCAGCCAAATGTAGTTATAATTAGCCATGCACCACAGCTACTGTCAAAACAAACCTTGAAGGAGCTCCCCCATCCCAAGTCAGAAAACACATGAGACCTTGTGAAATAAGAATAATAATGAGGCATCTTTGTCTTCTTGATTAAAGAATAAAGCACAAATTATTTGCACAAATAAAGTGGAAACAAAAGAAGACATTCATGCTGCACCCAGAACAGTGACTTCAAACAATAGACTGAGTCAGTCCTATGCCACTAATTTGTTGCACAGCCAGAACAGGACAATGAGATATATATATACACCATTGTGCAAATTAATTAAACTCTGAAAAGAACAAAAATCAGTTTTGATCATTTTTTTAAAAATATGAACAAGATTCATATAATTGCATCGGTACGTAACATGACCTCTTCGACTCTTGAGTTGCATCTGGATGCACTTTGGCATGGTATCCACTAATTCTAAACAGCCTTGGAGGATTTTGGGGTCTCTGTATCAGACTTGAATTTGAGCCTGAATCGTCTTCTCCATGGTTGTGCATTTCATTCATTCCAAGAAGTCATTACCAACAAATAGACCTCAAATTTCCAATTGGGTTCAGTATCAGGAGAGTTTCCAGGCCACTCCAGTATGTTAATTTGATTCTTATCGAAAAATTTCTTCACTTGTTTCGATTCGTGACACCAGGCCAGATCTTATTGAACAACACCGTGTCCATTGGGAAATACTTGTTTCAGTTATGGATCAACATTTCTGTGGAGACGTTCAATGTATTGTATACCCTTGACTGTGTACAAGCAACCAATGCCATAATAGTTGAAGCAACCTCAAGACATTTTCTTTTGTGGGTGTTTCACATGATCTGGTGCTAATCAACAAGATCCATGCATTTCTGCTCAACTTCATGTCCTGGCAGTTTGCTCCATAGTTCCACAACTCTTTGAGTAAAGAAGTGCTCCCTGTCTTTAAATGCACATTCCCTTAATTTCCACTGATGTCCTTGAGTAAGTGATTCACCATGAAGCTGAAAGAATGCTGTTGGATCTACTTTATCAATGCCTTTGAGCATTTTAAACACCTGGATTATGACCCCACGCTGTCTCCTCCACTTGGTACTAAACAGGTTTAATTTTCTGAGTCTGTCAGAGTAGGATATGTCCTTACATCCTGGGATGCACTTAGTTGCTCTCCTCTGCAAAGCTTCAAGTTCTGCTATGTCTTTCTTGTACCAGGGTGACCAGAACATCACACAATACTTCAGATGCTTTCTTATTAGTGCATTATATAGTTCGACCATAACATCCCTTAACTTAAATTCAAGAGTTTATATGATATAACCTAGCATTTTATTCATCTTTTCAATTGCTTCTGTGCATTGCTTATTCGATGAACATGTGGTGTTAACATAGACCCTTACATTCTTTTCAGAGTTTATTACTGTATGACGGTGTCTCCTCTCTTGTATTTATAATTTATGTTCCTTTTCCCCACATTTAGCACTTTGCACTTTTCTACATTAAACTGCATTTTTCAAGTGTTCACCCAGTTCTGAAGCTTGTGCAGGTCACTTTGAATTATTTTTGCTATCTCCTCAGTGCCTGCCACCCCTCCAATTTTAGTGTCATCTACGAATTTGCTAGCTATACCAGAATCAATGTCATTAATATAAATCAGAAAAAATAATGGCCAAAGACAGACCCCTGAGAACTCCACTGATGACCTTGCCCCATGAGAGTCTTCTCTTCTTATCTGTACATGTTGTCTCCTGTGAGTTAACCAGCTTGAGATCCAGTTTTTGTGACCTCCGATGACTACAGCTTCTAGCTTCTGAATTCGTCTTTAGTGTGGGACTGTGTCAAATGTCTTTTGAAAGTCTAGCTAAATTATGTCATATGCTTTGTTTTTGTCAACTATTCTGATTGCTTCTTCAAAGAAATCTAAAGGACTGGTTTGGAAGGCCATTAGTTTAGTTAATTTTCTCATTTATTTCTTATTATAGTTTCTATAATTTTGCATGGCACAGATCAAAGACTAAATGGACTCGTAATTACCACAGGGGTTGGATGGGCATCCTGACCATAAAAGGGGATGGTTCCTTACCCGGATGGGAGGCTCTGAGCAGGCAGATGGGCATCCCAATCAGGAGAGAGGAAGTGAAACCCCCCGAAAGTGATGGCTGGAGTGGATGGACGGACAGCCCACTGGAAGATGTCGCTGGGGACTTGTTATTCTCCCAGGATGCTAGATGGCAGCAGCACTGGATATCAATGCCCAGTATGGAACCAGTAGGGCATGCTGGGAAGTGTAGTCTGGCATTACAGTGCCCTGCTGGGGTCCGCAGGGAGATGTGCTCCCTAATAAGTGGAACTCCATATGACCTGACAGTACTTCCATCGGACAGTAGACCAGACACCAGAAGTACTCCCGGGTCCTTAAGAAAAGGGACCGCAGCTGGGAGGACATAGAGCAACACTTGACTGGAGGGGGGTAGTCTGGTGGTGAGAAGAGAGTATTGTGGCGAAAGATAGAGAAAGAAAACCTGTGTTTGTGCTTTTGCAACTTTGTGGAGGTATTGTGTGGAATAAAACTTCTATTATTTGAACTCGGGACTGTGCTGGTGTGCTCTTATTTGGGGTTTGGGGCTCGCTGACGCCCAGGATCAATTACAGTCTGTAATTACTAGGATTCCTTTTGTCTCCCTTTTGTGAAGTACCAGAACATTTCTGTGATTTTGCCAAACTCATGGTAAAATGCAATCTCCACAGTGTTTGCTTGTTTGTCATAAGTCTTTCGGTATCACTTATTGATGTTTTTACTTTTTTTTCTCTACATATTCCACATGTTAAATATATTCATGACAGAGGCAATATAATGACTTTAAAATGTTAATAGATTTATGGCATTTTGGGCATCCTTGTGCATGGTTTGTCCACTTTTAGGGTGATGTCTGTGGGCATATTATGATGTGAGTCCAAACTCAAAAACAAATCACTCTATCTGAGTAAAACACGGCTATCGTCAACTATCATCAACACCTATGGTGCTTCCTGGAGTGTTTCGTGGCAGGCAAAATTCTTACTACTTACAATTAGAATAAGTGGATGCAATAAATTAATAAATGAATGACAAATATAGAGCTACCCTGAGAGGGACTGAGTCCAGATCAAGGTCAATGTCACTACTAGGACGGGCTCTGCCTACCCATGATGCTAGAAATTAGAAGAAATGGGTTATGGAACTGCTTATTGACTTTTGTGGCACTAAAGGGCCTCTATGCAGTCACCATTGAGGGAGTGGATGTGGAGGTGATGCATTGCTACAAGTACCTGGGGGTCCACATCAATGATAGACTGGACTAGTCTAACAGCACGGAGGATATGTATAAGAAAGGCAGACTGCTTTTTTTTCTTGTTCCTCTAATGCAGGTAGTGAAATTCTTTTCATCTTCTACATTTTGTATGGTGTGGTGTGCTGGGCTGGTAACATCACTTAAAGAGAAACCCATCGAATCAACAAGCTAATTAAAAGATTGCAGGCTTAGTTATGGAATGTACTCTGGACCCCATGGAGGTCGTAGCGAAGGAGAGAATTAAAACAAAACTGAGTGTTGTTATATACAATGTTCACATCCTCGCTCTGACACACTAATACTGAGGACTTTCAGCCAAAGAAGAAACACAACGGGGGCTTCTATATACCAACAGCAAAATGCTCCACTGTGATTCTGACTGCTGTTTTTATCTTTAGGCATATCAGACCTTTTCTTTCTTTTATGTTTTTTTTCTTTTTTAGTTATTTTGTGAGCATTTATTTGTTGTAATATTTATGTATTTGTTTACTTATTTATTGAGTTTCTGTAAAAAACTCAATTTCACCCTTGGAACAAATAGAGTTATATGTATGTATGTATGTATGTATGTATCTATCTATCTATCTATCTATTGTGGCAGCCGGTTGGCGTCCATGCCCAGCCAGGAAGTCCCTGCACACTGTATTCAGGGGGAGCAGCCCTGGACGGTACAATACCTCCCCCAGGACACTAGATGGCCACCCCCCTGGGCTGGAGTAGTGCCTCGGTCCCCCACAGGGCTCCCTGGGAATTGGAGTTGGGTGCAGCCCTGGTAGGTCTCGCAGGTACCGCCAGGGGGTGCTGTGTTTGGGACTCCTGAGCCCGTGTGGGAAACAGATTCGTCACACCCGTAAGTTCCGCCGGAACTCGGTGATCAAACACCTGGAGCAGTTCCGGGTGAACTATAAAAGGAGCCAGCAACCACCAATCAATGGCCAGTGTCGGGTGGAGGAGGACAATGTTGCTGGGGAGGAGTGGTGCCAAGGAGAAGTGCTTGTGCTTAACTGGTGGTTAACAGTGCTTGGGACTGTGTGTTGCCTGTGGGATTCACGGGGAAGACGTGCCCCACAGGTTAAGAAAATAAAAGTCTTTTTATATTACACGTGCCCAATCTGTGTCGGGTCAGGCGCTATATAGCACCGATCTATCTATCTATCTATCTATCTATCTATCTATCTATCTATCTATCTATCTAAGTAGTAAATAAATAAATAAATCTTTAGAATTGTCTAACACTACTGTGGCCTCTAGTTCTGGGTTGATTCTATCCTTGTAACTGATGCTAATATTCAATTATCTCCAGTTCACCCGCAACCCTAAAACAGGTTTCACAAACTTAAAAAAATAATAATCGTACTGTATATCTGGTGTTATAGAGCAGCATCTTTCCATTCTTGTGTGGAATTGTTGAAGGACGCATCATAACTTCAGTATGTACAGTAAATAGATCCTAGTTTAGTGGGTTTATCAAATTTTCGTTTCATGGCCACACGTTGGCCCAGAGGATAGTGCCTGGAATTCAGATCAATGAATATTGATAATGTTAACAAAAACTAGAAAACATTAAAACTTGAAAGTACTTGAAGGGAAAGCTGGAACTGCTGAGGAAGTCATATTTGTTCTTGACATAAAAGGCAATATACTCAAGCTTAGCTTCCTTTATGCTATTATTTCACAATATCTAAAGAATGCATTTTCAACAAAAGAAAAACCTTGAAGTTTCACTTAAAACAATCCTTGAGGTCCAGAATAATCAATGACTCCAAATCTTTAAAAGAGTATATGAAAAAGTTTTTTTTTGTTTTTCTCTGTTGAGTCATGCTGAGGATCTGTGGTGTGGCTCAGATGTGTCAATCATCACCAAACTGAGTCTGATACAAAAAAACAAAAAAGGCGCAGGAGAGGCCAGCCAAATGAATGAACAATCATGCTTGAAGACAGCATAATAAAAACAGCAATATGGTGTGGGACACAAAGGGCACTGATTAAAATGCAATCTTAAATCTATCATAAGCGGGGAATAAGAAGAGAAGCTCTCAATCATTACTTTGGATTTAATTTGCTATGGGCTGTACCCTTCACACCTGATCTACTCTACCAGCCTGGCATTTCTCTCAATTAAAGCCATGCTTGTCTGCAGCAATGAGATGTGGACAAGATCAGGGCACATGCTAATGAAGTTCCCTGCAGATAAAAGCCTGGAAGGCAGAGTTGGTTCCTAGTGAAGTGCGAACCGCTCTCTTATTTTCTCATACACAAAACAAAACTGAGTTTTAAAATATAAGGTGCTTTTAATCAAGTTTTTATTTGTTCAAAAGTTGCCACTATGAGAAATGAAATGATGCTGTGTTTTACATGTGAATATTAATTTTGTAAATAACAAAAATAGAGTAAAAAAAAAAAATTCCTAATTTTCATTAGTTTTTATTCTAAGATCAATAGTGTAAAGAGACTAAAAACAATTTCTGACCTGTGGTTTCAGAGTCCTGATATTCAACAGACTCAATATACATTTTCTACATACTTTCAGTTTTTTGTGTCCATTTCAGTATGACCCACGTGACACTGCTGATCCGCTGTAATGTCACGGGTTTACTGCACTATGTTATGTACCCAAGACTCTTCAAAAATATTAGAAATACATATATTGAAAGTGGTGCTGGTAGTATGTTGCTGTATTGCTTGCATGAGCTGACAGATGTTTTGTGAGAAAATTGAATCAGATGGCATGGAGAAGTCAGAATTCAAGCAGGGATCATAACTGAAAAGACCAGTGGTTATTAAAGTTTTTTTTGTTTGCGAAACAATTTTGCCTTATTTGTGTCTTTGAGATCACGAATCACAGTCAAACTGTCAACCTTTGTTCTCTCTTCAAGAAGCACCATCCAATGGTTTGTTTCCCTTGGACCCAACTGTCATCCCACTGGGGTAGGGTTTGTTACCCTTTGGAGAATCACAGGCGCAGGTTGTAATAAAGCAATGGCATTGGCTTAATTACCTGCAATGAAGCATCATGAGAGACTCTGAAAACCATACACAATCCTTTTCCATTAGGTACTGTTGTGAATCTCAACCTTGCTCAACCCAAATTCTGACCACATGCAACCCATAGTTTAAGAAACTATTGGGAAAAGAGTCTACTGTATAATAAAATGCTACTGTCTGTATGTGTGTGTGCGTGTGTGTGTGTATATGGGTCCCTCCAAGAAATCTGATTGGTCAGTTTGTCTTTGGTGATGCGATCAAAAGAAGTAGGAGCGGGCAAGTGAGGCTGAGACACACACAAGTAGGAGTTACAGTGGTAGAGGAACGCTGAAAGTCGGCATCAAAGATGGGGGAGAAATAAATAAATGGGGATAGGAGGTAAGGAAGACACATGAAAATGACAGAGTCTGAGAAGAAGGCTTTATGGGAATGTGATCAAGAGAGAGAGAGCACCAAGGAAGAGAGGTGGAAACACACAAGGATACCATGGAATGGCGCTGAAGGTACACATAGGGCAAGAGATTTTAAATATATTTAAATGTATTCTATTACCTGTCCTCCACAGGTAACATAACCAGTAATTAAATAACAAAGTTCAGGCAGATTTAAGGTCAAAGAATAAACAACAATAATAACAACAACAACAACATTTATTTATATAGCACATTTTCATACAAATGATGTAGCTCAAAGTGCTTTACATGATGAAGAAAGAGAAAAAAGACAAAATATAAAAATGAAATTAGGCAATACTAATATAAGTAAGTTCTGATGGCCAGGAGAAGAAAAAAAAAATCTGTAGAGGTTCCAGGCCACGAGACCACCCAGCCCCATTATAGGCATTCTACCTAATATAAATGACCTCAATCAGTCCTCATGGTTTTCAGGCTCCATGTGGAAGAACTTGATGATGACGGTCATGTGGACCTCTGGCCTGCAATCCATCAATGTAGGAATTGCATGGTGCCCTGATCAGGTGGTGGTGGAGCAGAGAACAACAGCAGAGAAAGTAGGGGTTAGTACGGATTGTGGAGTCATGATAAAAATGATAATTAAATGCATATACAGAATATCAGGGTTAAACTAAAATGAAGCTATGAGAAAGTCGTGTTAAAATAATGTGTTTTTACCAGTTTTTTCAAGTGCTCCACTGTATTAGCCTTTTGAATTTCTATTGGTAAGCTATTCCAGATTTTAGGTGCATAACAGCAGAAGACCGCCTCACCACTTCTTTCAAGTTTAGCTCTTGGAATTCTAAGAAGACACTCATTTGAAGATCTAAGGTTACGATTTGGAGTGTAAGGTGAAAGACATTCTGAAATATAAGATGCAGCGAGATTATTTAAGGCTTTGTAAACCATAAGTCAATTGTAATGGCACAAGTAACCAATGTAATGACATCAGAATTGGAGAGATGTGCTTGGATTTTCTTTTCTTCGTCAAGATTCTAGATTGATGTCTTTTTTGGGTCGTCCTGAGAGGAGTGCGTTACAGTAGCCTAGCCGACTGAAAACAAAAGCGTGAACTAATTTCTCAGCATCTTGGAAAGTTATAAGAGATCTAACTTTTGCTATATTTCTTAAAATGTTAAGTTGTGAGAGAAAAAGGGTACATGGGACCAGAGCTAAGAAACAAGACAAAAAAATGTGATAACCAGTAAACTTAAAAACTAATAATGACACAAAGACTTTTCTTTTACAAATCCAATCTTGTATGTTTTGGCACATGTAGCACTAGCTGTGCTATTGATGGCATGAAGTGTGACCTCCAGGAACTGCTTTTCCAGCAATGAGGCCCTAGCAATCAGAATGGTGGTGCCATGAGGTAAAGAAGATGGCAGAGCTGGAGAATGTGAATCGTTGTTAGCGATGGTATATACAACAACAAAACAAAAGGTTAATATAACCACTAGATTTCTTGGCTTCAGCAAGCCCAGAGACAATGATCAAATAAATTTTAGAGGCCAGGGAACAGTTGAAAAAAGTAACTTAGAAGCCAGTTGGATGTTGCATGTTGTAAGTAAGAATTTCACTGCCCCAGCGCGTGCTCCCAACCTATACACTTGACAATACTATTGCTATTACAACTCTGTACACGTGAAGTCACTTCTTTGTAGTCCCATTTTAGAACTACAATGTAGCTTTAACTTTAATCCTAGTACAGGAATCTGCTTCTGACTCAGTGGACCTCTACCTTTGCATCCTACCATCAAATCTGACCCAGGGTGAGTCTTAATAATCTTCTTCAACTATATACAATTAGTCTAAGCTGCAACATTTGGAGTATGTTCTTATCTGTTTTCTCATTTTTATTTCTGTTTCCATTATAATAATACATTACTGTATGTTTCCTCATCCAAAACTATTAATGATGCAGAAAGTAATCTTTCTTTTAATTCAACATCAAAAAAATAACTCAATGCTGTTTTCCTCCTATGTAGATATTTGATTTTTCTGCCATCCTGCCTAGCATGCAGAGTTCAACATGTCAGTCTGAAAGTGTCAATCGATGTAACCGTCCCTGACAACATTGGTATGTGTCTAATCGATTATCTCAGTGTCAGCAGTAATTCATTAATGAACTTTGGTGACGGCTGCAATCGAACAATTTTTAAGTATCCACTCTAAATTAAAACAAAGGCTCCATTGAACTCTAAGTGAAAGATAAAAAAACACACACAAGACAATAATTGAAATAAAACTGTGGACTCAAATAAAACGTAATGATAGAAGATCCTACAACATCACTAGTCACTTTCAGACTACAGGTTTTTCTTCTTACCTGCTCCCAGTTCTTTGAGGAACTGCTTCTTGCATTATATTTTCATGCACTGCACATCACTTTTGAACCAATGTCCTTGAGCTGTACTCTTTAGATGATAGAAATCTGCTGGAGTTACACTGTCAGTACGACTTGTGTAATTAATGGTCTTCAACCAAACATTGATGTGTGGAAGTAAAAGCAAAGTTTGCATAGGGTTGTAAGTTGTGAATTTTTGATGGTCCCTTTATTTGTCACCATACATTTATCTGTTGTGGAGAATATGTGGCATGTCAATAAGCCATAGTATCAGCCGGCTGCTCAGTCATTCTATATTCAGGCTTACCTCCTGTTGTTCTTCATCACTGAAAGTCCTGTGTTTGGCTTGATGCTTAGGAGATCTTAACATGATCATAACATTCAGTTTGGCGTGAGGACAGGACACAGGTCAGTTAGTGCTGTCACGTGTCTGTCTTTGTTGTAAATACATTCTGTATCCTGTACTTGACACTCAGCAGATGTTGCTGCTGTTCTTTTCCATTCACCTACTGTATGTCACTCTATGGAGTAGTTAGCTGTAAGAAAGACATTTATTGCTTTACTAGCACATGTCACATCATACACTTTAGATTAAGAATAAGGTTCTAGCCCCTGTGATTCTTGAGTAATCATGTGACAGACAAACACAACCCTCAGCATTTTATATACAGCGTCACACACGTGCACATAGGAGATGGTTTATAGGCTCAAATAGTGTTATTTCTCAGTCACCTGATCCTCTCTCCTTTTTCCCTCTGCAGACCAGCCGAAGACCATGCCTCTCAGTGACATCACCACCAGGCCACCAACTGATGATGGCATATCCAACAACCAGAACCCATCTTCCTGCCATATCAGTTCCTGTTCTGACCTCTCTGACTCCATCTCTTCCTCCATTCGGCCATACAGTATTTATAGAGCAGCTTTTAACCTGTTAGTCAGTTCTGCTTTCGACTCCTGTCTGTAAAGATGCGCCTATTTTTTTGCCTTCTTTTTAAACAGCTTTTTTCGACTATATGGGGTGGACATCCCCAAACCTTTATGTGACACACTTGTCCTTATTACAACAGTCATGCTCCAACTTAGAGCTCCATTTGGGGTGGCCATTTAGCCAGAGGTGTCTGTTATAAAGTGTACGGGCCATTTCATCTGAGGCTCAGTGGATCTAGTGTGGTTCACTCGTACGCCAGTACAGAGTAGCACATACCGATCTACCAGTCTCAACAGCTACGTGCCTTGTCCGTTTAAGGGAAGGCAGTGAGGCTAAATGCTTAAGAATTAGCCACATGGAGCAGCGTTGATCAAAACAAACCTTAAAGGACCCTCCAAGAGTCAGAAAACATATAAGACCCTGTGAAATATTAATAAAATGAAAAGTTTATTACTATTTACAAGATGCTTATATCTTGATGGAAGAAAAAAGTGTGAACCATCTGCACATATTGGAAACAAAAAAGGCATGCCCACTGCATGAAGCGCCACTTCAGAAAAATGCTGCATGGCATAGCCAATCAGTGGCCCAAAAATTGGAACTCTGTGAAAGCAGTGATATATATATTTTTTTAAACTTATTGCTAGTTTGTTGCCATTTGTTGGTTGTAGCATCAGTACAGGAAGGCAAACAGCCAAGAGACTGCTACCATTGCAGCTCCACCACCACCACCACTTCTCACACTGCTTCTCTGCAGAGTGTTATCATTCTATGGCTGGCATTCCATGTTCCCTCTAAGATTCACAGCTTCTGAACTATTGTGCAGCTGTTGTCGTACCACTGACTACCCTTCTCGCGCAGCATTTGGGAAGTGCCGCACATACCGAAACTGCATGGAGTTTCCCCCATTGATTGTTCAGGGGAGCCACACCCCACTTGTCGTTTTTTTTTTTGTTTGTGCTTCACACAGTGGCTTCCCCCAGTTCATTGTTCATTTGTTCTTGCTTCTCAGTGCTCATCAATCTAGGTTTCACAGGGAACAGCCAACTTCGCTTCACGCTCATGTAGTATTTTTTAATACCACTTGTAATTTTAAGAAAAAAATCTGTCGTAAAAATTGGAAAGTATCAGCTCATTTGTTATTCACACCGCTCATCAGTAAAACAAATTAGAGGGAACTTTGTGGGCATCACTGCTACAAATATATGTGGTAAACAAAAGTCGCACGGCCTGCAGTGACTGGTTTTGACATTTTTCACAACATGTTGTTTTCCTATGGCCCTTGGGATCATTGTGTTGCTGGTAGCAAAAAATCTTCTCCCAAGGGTTAGGTTTTTTGTTGGTTTTCCTTCAAGGTTTCCCTGTATTTTACTGCCTTTATATTACCCTCTAGCCCAAGGGTGGGCAAAGTCATTCCTGGAGGGCCGCAGTGGCTGCAGGTTTTTGCTCCAACCCAAATGCTTAATTAGAAAAACAATCCTTGTCAATAATTCAATTTAATGGCTTGTTAGTGCTTTAACTCTGCTATGTCAGGTCATTCTCATATCCTAGATTTTCTTCCCCTTTCTAAGGGTATCATCCAAATGATTTGAAGTCTAAAACAGGGTAGTAATTCTCAGTCCTTCACTTTTTTCTCTTCATTTTCCTTCCAAAGTAATGAAACAAAATAGTCCTCGATAAATAGACACAGGTGTAAATGGAAACAAGCTAAATGGAGAACTTCTGGTTTCTTTTGTCATTTGCATCTTATTGTTAATAAGGAGCCATTAAAATCCAAGAAAATGGCTTTTAAGACTAAAATAAGCAATAAGTGTTCAAAGTCTTAATGAGTGAGACCACTAAAATGAAGCACAACTGTTACTTGAGAAATATGTGCTTCTTATTAAGCAACTGGGTTGGAACAAAAACCTGCAGCCACTGTGGCCCTCCAGGAACAACTTTGCCCACCCCTGCTCTAGCCTTACAAGCCTCCCAGGGTCTTTTGCACCCCACAGCATGATGCTTTCAGCACCATGATTCAATGTAAGAAAGGTGTGTTTATGATAATCTGCAGTGTTTGGCTTACACCAGAAAGCTCAAATTTGTTCTCATTAGACCACAGAACCTTCTTCCAGCTGACTTCAGAGTCTCCCACGTGCCTTCTGGCAAACTCTTTTATTTTAACAATGGCTTTCCCTTTGCCACACTTCCATAAAGCTGTGACTGATGAAGCACTCAGCAACAGCTGTTGCCTGTACAGTCTCTCCAATAGCAGCCACTGTGCCTTGTAACTCCTTCAGAGGTCCCATGGTGGCCTTCCTCACTGGTTATCTTCTTGCACAATAACTAAGTTCTCATGGTGTTTTCCTTTATGGGGCGCTAGCTCCCTGGGTGGAATAAGTTCTTTTTAATTGCGGCATCTTAAGTAACCTGAAACTACATAGATATAATATTAAAAGGTGATACCCCTCCCTTAGTGATACCGTGGTAAGAAATGACATAAGAGAAAATAACTTAGTTTTCTATAATGACGATTTACTCAGCATTACAGATGAGGAAGCCAATGACAAGCCCATGTGTAGAGTCTGCCATTTTCGTTGCTGCGCTGGAAGGATTTTCAGGATTGGATTACGTCATCTTCCATCTGTCCGTCAGCTTCAAAGGTGTGCCGGGCAATATTCCAAGGTTCTATACCCTTTCTCCATGTGCAGACCCCTACTTTGTTACTGTAAATCATGCCATTCCAAACAAGGGAAGAAGATCCAATATCATGCTGACTCTGTCACACAGAAATAGTGCAATGCCTATTGTTGTACTTGTCCCTTTCTTGTCTTTTAATGCTTGCCTAGCAGTTCTAAATGATAAGACCATGTGTGCTAAATCTGGCCTTTAGGTGTACATGTGAGTGGATTTATAAAATAGTTTTTGTACAGAGCACAGTGACATGTTAAACTTATGTACTTATTACACATGGACAACCCGTTCTTGACAGAGTGCCAGCTGTGCTATCATCACCATCATCGAGTCATGTGTGCTGCCACACTGACCGCCAACATGAAGAAATGTCACCATTGTTCTTGGATTTTGGTAGCTTGTTTTGTAGCTTCAGGTGATATCCAGGCCAAATCCATTTGTTTGAAATCATCCCAGCGAGTCTGTGGTCTGTGTGGTTCTTTTTTCTCACATTTTGGTTTCCACTGCATTAGTTGCCATGCTATTCTGTTGTTATCCATCAGCATTAAGCCACTGTAACCGTTTCTGCCTTATTATGTCACTTGCTGCTGGTTGAGCTGTTTTTGCACGCAACTCATTATTCCGAATTTTCATTGTCCAGTTAATCCTGAGGATGCGCCACAGATATCACTGATCAAATGCATCTATTCAGTGTTTGATGACTTTTGTGAGTGCCCATGATTAGCAGCCATAGGTCAGTACTGAGATTACAAGTGCATTACAGAGCTGTATTTTGTAACGGACAGCTATGTTGCAATCTTTCCAGGCTTTGTTCATTGTACCAAAGGTGACTGCGGCACTGGCCAATCTGGTGGACACTTCTGTTAGAAGTGACCCATCATTCGTCACGTACAAATCGAGATATTTGGAGTCGCATACAATCTCAACAATCTTTCCCTTATGTAGGGGTAACTGCACTACAGTTTCACACAGTTTGACAATCAGCCCTTGCTTTGGTTTTGTCGTAGTTGATCTTCAACTCAACTGCAATTCCAACATCTTTGAGATGTTCTGTGGCAGTGATCAGTTCGTGTACAGTACTCTGTAAAAGGATGATCTTGTCAGCAAAATCCAGATCTGACAACCATCATTCTGGGTATCTATTGCTCCATCAATGTCAAAGTACCATTTCATGTTTTTTGGTATCTTGGGACACCTTTAGCAATCAATTAAGACTGATCAATTAACAGCAGAGGGGACCGAACGCATCCTCGCTGCACACCAGCAACTATTTTGAACCACCCAGACATCCTGTTTTCCGCGTGCTGTAAGCCGCTGCTATCTCAGATTCTGCTTTAAAGTCGCCCCGATTATTTTAGAAAAAGTTCAGTTCGAATTTCACGGGTTTAAACTTTCTCGATTCTCCGGCAAGCCTTCAATTCTGACATTATACCTTCTATTCCCATCTTCTAAAGCAGCCAGTCTGTCTCCAAGTTTTTCTCCGAGTTTTTACATTCAACTGACATTTACTGCTCTTTCCTCGGCACTGGCAGCTAGATGTTCGGCTATTTCGATCCGATTCGTGAATGTCTCACTAAGATGCTCCAATCGATCAGCAAGCGTGCTCAGTTTAGCGAGTTTTTCTCAATGCGCTCAGCTCAAAGAGTCTTGATTCTTTCGGACCCCCTTCTTGTTGGCCAACATTAGCACCACTGCTAAGCTCCACTTCAACGTCCATCTTCGGACGAGACCAATCTCCACACCAGATTCTTCATGAGTGTTTTTGATTAGCGTGATCACCTTTTGTGGTAATCCATACAATTTAAATATTGCCCACGGAGCAACCCTATGTACTTACCGTATATACTCGTGTTTAAGTTCTCCCGTGGATAAATTGGGGCTTGATTTTACCGTATAATTTATGGTATTTTATAATGTCAGTTGTATACTGGTAAGTCGAATGCGGTAAATTCACACTATTGGTCCAAGAGATTATGATAAAATGTACTGCCCACCTGACAGAGTAACCACGGAGCACACTGCCTTTTTTTTCTATGTATTGTGCCTACGTGACCACACAGTAATACCCAAACTATTCCGAAGTGACATTTTCACTGTTTTGTGTTTTTTGTATCTCACACCCTCATACACCGTTATCGTAAGAGCATCCCTTATCTACGATGGAGCATTCAATCAGAAGAAAATATGAAGCTGGTTTTAAATTAAAAGTCATTTAAGTGGCTAAACAAATTGGTAACTACGCTTCTGCAACAAAATTCAATGTGTGTGAGAAACTGGTGCAAGATTGGAGGAAGCAAGAAAATGTTAAAAAAATTAAAGTGTCGCATTTTGAATGGGCATATGGGCAGGGTCTAATTTTATGATTGATTTTTCGGGTTTCAAGACCCATCTTATACGCGAGTATATATGGTAATCAAATGCGGCCCTGAAGTCAATGAAGCTCATTGCACACGGGAGATTAAACTTGTTGCACTTTTCAATGATTTGACGCAGACTGAAAAGTTGATCTTGGCAGAACTGGCCTGGTCTGAAGCCCAGCAGGTATTCAACCCCTTTTTCACAGAGCTATTTGGAGTATTCATTTGTCTTCGTTGTGTAGGTTAGGCCACGATACTGAGTCACCACATGATGGCCCTTCCAGGTAAGGAGCATTTAGACTTTATTTCATTGAAATCCCAGACAGGTTATCTGTATTGAATTTATTATGGGACTTCTAAAACCAACTGGCTGCATCTGTGATGTCTTAGGTATGTCATATTATGCACCCAATTACTTTGTTTTTTATATGTATAATTAATTTAGAGCACTTTGGAGAGATCTGTTTTCACTTTGATATTAAGACATTTTTTCTGTCAATAAATGAATCCATTGTGATTCAATATTTTCTAACAATAAAATGGGAACACTTCCAAAATGAGTGTTCGGTGGATACTTTTTAAAGGTATTGTTGTCGTTTGGGAGGTGCAGGGAGAAGGTATACACATCATATACTGAGTGACTGGGCCAAGGATCAAACCCAGGTCCCTAGAGCTGCTGTGTCTCACAGTGCTGCCCTTGAGGATTTAAAGCAAATTAAAAAAAATCGCTAAATAAAAAGGGACACATTTTACAACCGGGATCCATACTAAAAGGATGTTATTGAACAATCAATAACAGTCCACTATTTCAGGGGTTCATTTTGCATTTCCTAAACAGATGTCCTTTACTAGACTGCAGTGTCAGATAGCCTGCTTTGCATATATTCGACAGAATACTGGAAATAGCAATACACTGAAGACTAAATTCCAGTCATCTCAAGATCCATTAAGTCCAGTCAGAAGGTTGCTTTAAATAACCAAAGATGTGCTTAATAGGTGTTAATTAATTCATGTTAACAATTAATTCTGGCAATGTGCTTGTAAATGTAATATGACAATTAAAGATTATTGTCTAATAAGAAGAACTGCTAATCACAGCAACTATTTACTTTGTAACCATAAATTAAAACAGGGTGATAAAACAGCTTTCACGAGAGTGCCAGCCTCATGTTCTCAGCCTAACATCCAAGGGAAACATTTTAGATGATAATGTTTATTTTGTATTCCATGCTTACAGAAACAGAATAATATTTGACACAATATAGCATCAAATTATAATAAAAATATTTGGTTGTGGATGCAGGAAATAGTGCCCTGAGAGGCTGTGGTATCCCAAGAACTGGTTCTTGCCTTTACTTTAGGTCCCAGGAATAGACATTAATTTTCCACAACCTGGCCATCCATCTTCTTAACCCACTAATCCTCAGCAAGGTTGTGAGAAAGCTGGAACCTAACTCAGTAATCATTGGGGACAAGACAGGAACAACACCTGGAGATGCACATGCTCAGACACACACCGCACACACTTCAGAGCCGATTCAGCATTGCCAGTCCACCTAATCTACATGTCTTTGGACTATGGGAGACAGGGAGAACATACAAACTCCAAACACAGAACACCCAGGATGTGGACCATATTCTCAAGAAGAAGATACAGAAACTGAAACAAATGAAGGAAATGTACAGGTCATATGAATTGACATTTGTAAACTGGCCCTGTTGTGTGCATGTGTGTATGTGGTCACCCTGTGATGGGCTGGCCGGGATTGTGCCTTAAGATTTTTGGGATAGTCTCCAGCTGCCCTGTGATCCTGCTCTGGATAACAGGGTTAGGAATATAGATGGATAGATCTCATTTGGGGGATGGCATGTTGATAAAGCAGTTCCCATAGTGTCGCTGCTTCACAGCACTTGCACCCCAGCAAGATCTGTGGCCTGGGTGACATTTTCATGGGAAGCTGTTTTCCTGCCCATGGAATAGAGACTTGAGAATATTGGCAGCCTTGGAATCAATGGATAGAAAGACTCTGTCGTCAGATTAGACAGTCCAGCTTCGGCTCTATTGTAGAATCCCCTTGGGGTCGACAAATAGGACGGGGTCTCCAGGCCTGTGACTGTGTCTGACTTTACCTGTTATAATTAACTGTGGATGAGGCTTGTTTTCTTCAGGGTTTCACACACGTGTGCATGGGAGGCAGCTAGAAGGACCCAAAGAAGGTAATTGCACACCAGGCCAGGGGGTGGTGGGGTGCAGTAAACCTTTCTCTTTTATCTCTGCAGACCAGACACAAACTCTGCCTGATTCTGAAAACATCATTTCCAGTTTCTGCCCGATGACCTCACTTCTGGTTCTGGCCACGAGGATGTCACTTCTGGTTCCAATGATGTCACTTCTGCCAACCTGATTTAAAAGCAAGACAACCTCCACCTTGTTTTCAGTTCTGTTTTGGACTCAACTCTATACACATCTGGGCAACCTATTTGCCTTTTGCAGCCAGGCTTTAAGTACTGTATATGGGTGGCTGCCCCCAATCGTTTTTTTTTGTGTGTCAAGACTATTCATTTCACAAGGAATGTTGCTAACTGGAGTGTTTGTTTTCCTTTCCTGCACTGTCAACTGGCCATAGCTCAAAAATTAATTTATGGACAGATATTGTTGACTTCCATTTATGTGAATCGGTTTCAAGCTACTTTATTTTTCCGTCTGCCTAATAAACCTGTCTCTTTATGTGTACTCATTATGTATTTAATAATTTGTAATATTTCTAATTTCATTTTACCTGAGGACTTGTCACAGCACTCTGAACCTGCACTCAATATAGAGTGCTACACAAAAATAAACAATTGAAAATTTAAAGTAATCACAATAAAATTATAAAAAATCCTTTCCCTTCTAGGGTGGTCTATGTCAATAAGAGAATCACTTGTATGCTGTGTGAATAGTGTGGCCTAGTGGCTCGGGTGTTGGACTGTAAACTATAAGGTTACTACTTCAGTCTCTAGTACTGACTGACTAGGATGTCCCTGGTAAATCACTTTGGCTTTTCCAAGTTCCACTTAGAGAAATATGGAAACCTTTTAGGCTATACTTCTGATATGGACAAATGTACTGTTTGAAAAAAAAATATGTACTACAGCTACATTAATGAAAACTAATATACAATGGGAAAACAAGTAGACAGTGCCATTCTTTCAAAGCTCCATGGTCCTTGGTTAAGATCTCAGCTTGGTCACTGTCAGAAGTGATGTCATCAGTGGTTGACAGAAGAGATGTCATCAGGGTTGGACCAGAAGTGATGTCATAGTGGACAGACGGAAGTGACATTATCAGGGTTGGACCAGAAGTGACTTGATCTTTGGGAGTCAAAAGTGATGTCTTCAAGGCTGCGCCTGGAGTAGCGCCATCAAGAGGAGCCGGAAATGATGGAAGTAAGTGGGAAAAAATGGGATCGTTATTCTTCTGCGGGTCTGTCGAAAGAAGAAGAGAGATGGAAGTGCTGTCTACCTCATGATATTTCACAAAGCAATGGTTTAACATATCAAATCAACAAAAAATATTTACTTTTGACAAATGTTACTGTCTTGCATGTTGTATGAGCCTGGATACTATATGATTTCACATACTATGATTTCACACACATATCACATACTGTACATGTTACACAGCAAAGTCCAGCAAAGTATGATATCGCTCAAAGCAGCCAATTGCATGCCTTGCCACATTGCACTGCTTACAATATATGTTGCGCTGGTGCCTCCTTTTCAATTGTCTGTTGCTGCACTTTCTCACATATATTGTTAGTGTGTACTGTAGAGAGACAAGTCACCCATTTGACATTGTGGCATGCCACTGCCACCAAGTTATCTACCCACATGAATACAGGATTGTCACCTCTTTTCATCTTCAACATGTCTGGCTTCAACTGTGAAGGCCTGTGTCTCCTGTTCACCCTCACTGTGCCACAAGCTCCAATTCCCCTGCTCTGTAGCTCCATGAACAATTCTGGGCAAGTATAAAAATTGTCCATGTACACAACATGACCCAAATGTTCATAGCCCTAAAGAGGCTCGGCATGTCCCTGACTTGTCAAGGAACAGTTCTGTACTTTGAAAGGAATACTTTCCTGTATTTATAATTACTTTCAGGCAGAAACCAGTGTTTGCTTCTGCCAGTACAAAATCCTTTATGCCATACTTTGTGGGCTTGTCTGGCATAAATCGGTAGAAAAAAGGCGTTCTTTTATTTTATCATAGAGTCATCCACAGACAAATCTTGCCAGGCTGATAAAATTGTTTATATTGGTTCCACAATGTCAAGATGGGCTGAACTTTATACATGGGGTTATAGCCTGTAACTCACACCCTTAGGATTTGCTTCTGGTTATCACAGAAGTGAATAAAACTTTGCAACCTGTCACGCGCGGCATAACCTGTCCAAAGCCACCAGGGGACAAAGCACGTTTGGACCAATGCTCCTTGAAGTTATATCACCAGTCTAGTCCCACCTTTATTTGTAATGCCACAAAGCCCTTCATCTCGTCTTTTGTTGTTGGTTTCCACTCTGAAAACGAGAATGCGGTGCAAGCACAGCCCGCGATTCAAAAAATTGCTCTGCATACCTGTTTGTCTCGTCTGACAGTAGCTGAAAAGCAGCATCAGGAAAGAACAGCCTGAAGTAGTCCAGCGGCTGGTAATCTGTCATGTCCAACAGCAAGGCGTGCTGTCTTGTGAAGTCTGGTAGCCAGTTTGGCTCCCACGGATCAATGTCTGGGTATTCCTCCCACATGAACCTTGCTGTAGATGTGCTGGTGATCCGATCAGCTGATGTTGGCTCCTCACTCTCTTGCTCGATTTCCTGATCTCTGTCAACAAAATCAAAAAATCAGAGTCCGACTCAGCGATAATGCGCAAAACATTGTCTGCTGACAATTGTCTGCCTTGTGAGATGTTGATGACATCTTGCCTTTGTTTACATTTGTTTACATTTCGTAACTCACACACACGCAAGGATCAGATGCCAAATCAATGCGTCTAACATTCCTCCAAGCGGAGTGGGAATGCCTGTGACGTAACAGTGAGTTTTGTCGCTATTAACAGCTGATTGTCGCTCTCTACCCCTCGATGTCGACTTTTGTTGACATGCACCCTATAATTTTGAGCTTCCATCCACCCATTTTCTGACTTACTCGATCCATTACAATAATTTTTAATATCCATCTATCCATCCAATTTTCTAACCCCTTATCTAGGGTACGGTTCATTCATTTATTCAATTTCTGAACCTTCTGATTTGATTACATGGTCACTGAGAATAGTGACATTAATCTATGGAGTGCTAGGCCATCACATGACAAATTTCCCACTAACGCATTACCCAGTCATTCATACAGGACCATAATAGGGTTGCCATTCAATCTGATCTTCAAATCTTTGTGATGAAGAAGGAAAGTGGAGCACCTGCAGAGGATATACAATACAATACAATACAATTTATTTTTGTATAGCCCAAAATCACACAAGAAGTGCCACAATGGGCTTTAACAGGCCCTGCCTCTTGACAGCCCCCTAGCGTTGACTGTCTAAGAAGACAAGAAAAAATCCCCAAAAAAACCCTTGTAGGGAAAAAAATGGAAGAAACCTTGGGAAAGTCAGTTCAAAGAGAGACCCCTTTCCAGGTAGGTTGGGTGTGCAGTGGGTGTCAAAAAGAATGGGTTCAATACAATGCAGTACAATACACAGAACAGAACAAATCCTCAATACAATATAAAAATAAACATTTTAGAAGTACGGAGCAGAATTGAACAGTAGATGATATCACAGAATATGATTTGGATTTGTTTAGAGTCCTGGAGACCTCATCCATCAAGCTGCCTCCCCCATTTGACCATTCCACAGCTGAAATAGCGCTAATGCAATGAAAGGACCCCTTTTTCCCACGATTCCTGCAATCCTCCATCAGGGATGACTTTACTTCAAAAAGGCAAAACGACTTGGCAGGTGGGCCGTGTCACCAAGTGCCACATTTGAGTACCGAGAAGAGAAACAGAATAGGTGTGGGTTAGTATCCAATTATAACTATCATGTTACTTATATATGAGATATGAGAGAATGTGTCTCTGCACACAGGTAATGGCTGGTCCTGGGATCAAGGATGCCCTAGCTCAGTGATTCTTAACCTTTTTTGAGTCACGGACCCCTTTAAGAATCTGATGAAAGCTATGGACCGCCTTCCTTAGAAATATTCACATAAATGCAACTTTTCATGCAATGAATATAATGTACTTTATTTACGAGATTCGATTGTCACTTACATATATGACATACACAAAGTATTATTAAACTTTAAAGTAAACAATCTAAAAAAAATACTCAATTTTTATGCAAAAAGTAATGGCCACTCATTATAATTATGAAATACAATCCTCTTGTGCCAATTAAAACAGGTCTGCTACTACTGCTATGTTTTCTACTACCATTACTACTACTACTACTACATCTACTCTCTCGTTATCTACTTTATTTCAATGAGAAGGCTGTTATTGTTTGCCTTGAATAAAAATACAAAACTGTATACTTGTCTTTGACAAGGTGACATGCATATCATCTTTGACAACCAATCTATTTTGAAACCTATTTCTATTAAGAAAAATAATGGCAAGAGAAATAACATGCAAGAAAAATCACACAAGAAAGTTCACGTGTGAAAAATCAACAGTACCGGGCCGAACATTGAATACAAATGTACTGTATATTTTTAATCTGACCCTCACAGACCCCCTGAAACCCATCCATGGACCCCCTTGCGGTCCACGGACCTCAGGTTAAGAACTCCTGCCATAGCTGAAGATAAATACATCCATGTACTGGGTATATAAAAAAAATATATAATATATTAACCAAAAGATTATCTGGCTTTAGAAAAACAGGGCAAGTCCATGCAGATGGACTGGGTGAAGGTTTGACTCAAGGACTTTATTGCTTGGAGGCAGTAGTGTTAACCCCTTCATTATTAAGATAGCCCCATATTTTTTTACTTCCCTCTGGCCATTTTCTATACCTGCTTATTTTATTTCAATTACTTCTGTCAGTATTTTTCTTAAACATTCAATACAATCCAGGCTCACATACCTGTGAGAAATCGAACAGTACACTTTTATTAAATTCAGGACTTTCTTTTAAATTTTCATAGACAGTCAAAGTACAAGACACTTTTCCAAACGTGATTCTCTCAAATACAGGCACTCCTCAAGGATGTGTTTTGTGTTCTTTACTATTTACACTGCGCAAAAGTGACCGGAGATGGAACAATGGCGACTCTTCCATTACTTAGTATGCTGATGACACCCCACTGATACAGGAGGTGGCATATGTGTAAAGGATGAAAGCCACTATTTAAATCAAGTGGGCTGTTCGTTAAATTGGTGTAACAGGAACTATCATATGCTGAATGTCAAGAAAGGAATGGGGCAGATATCCACCCATCATTGATCTGGGGAGAGAAGAGGATAGAAATAGTGACTGAATAGAAATACTTAGGAATGACCCTAGAGGATAATCTTAACTGAAATATTAAAACAAAAACATATTTTCTAAATGCAATCCATAAACTCAGACTATGTAAAGTGGACCAGGACCTCATGTTGTCCTTTTTATCCCAGTGTGAGCCAGCGCATCATCCCTTCCAACTTCATTAGCTGGTTTACTAATCTGACAAATATAAATAAAATTAAAAAAAATCTCCAGCAGATTACCAAACGTGCAGCTCCATTTATTGGGGCTGACGTAGATGATTTGTTAAGTGTATGTCAGAGGGCAATGTTGAAAAAATTTTAAATCATCTAAGCTGATGACAGACAGCCATTACACACAGAATTTAACTTCAGTAAATCAAGGAGGATAGCCACTTTAAAAACCCATATAAATCATTCCAGAAATTATTTTCTTCCCTGTGCCATACATGTTTTTAATAAAGAATATTGGAGATCATAAAAAATCCAAAAGTGTTTATGGTTTTATAAGTGTAATGTAACCATTTTAGGTAAAATGCAAAAAAATCAAACCTCTAGACGTAGTTAACAAATAATCTGATTCTCAAATGACTTAAATATTTCCGAATTTAGCATTGTTTTTAATCTCTGTTGTCTTTATTTGTTTTATTTTTATTTCTTTCTGCTATTTGATGTGAAAATATGACTAAAGAAACACCTTATGTGAAAATATGACTAAAGAAACACCTTGAACCTCTCCCTCCCATTCATGCTGCTCTTCCTTCATCCCTCCATTCCATTGCACCACCACCATTTTCTGTTATTAGAAGGCACTCACTAATGTTTTTTTTTTTAACTTTATTAATTTTATTGCAATCCTTCCATACAAATCAATCAATTTTTACAAAAAGTAGGACTAAGAACAAGTCGACCCCACCCTGAGAGAGAGCAAGGCCAACGGAGTAAAACTTAAGGCTTGTAAACAAACCTAAATTGATGAGTTTGATAAGCCAATAGAAATAAATGGAGAGGAAAAAGAAATACAGAAATAATTGCTTCCTCTGTGCTTTAAGAGCTTATTCTAAAATATTACTGATTAGATCCTGCCATGTTTTGAAAAAATCTGTACAGATCCTCTAACTGAGTATTTGATTTTTTCCAATTTCAAATAGTATAAAATATTGGTTTCCCACTGACTTAAAAAAGGAGAGTTAGGATTCTTCCAGTTTAGCAAAATAAGTCTGCGTACCAAAAGTGTAGTGAATGCAATCACAGTTTGTTTGTCCTTCTCCACTTTAAACCCATCTGGAAGAACCCCAAACACAGCTGTTAATGGGTTAGGAGGGATTGTGAGACCAAGGCTGTCTGAAAGGTAATTAAAATTTTGGTCCAGAATGATGTTAATTTGGTGCAGGCCCAGAACATGTGACCCAGTGAGGCTGGGACTTGATTGCAGCGTTCGCAGGTTGGATCATGCCCTGGAAACATTTTGGAGAGTTTTAACGGAGATAGATGTGCTCAATATATAATTTTGAGTTGAATAATTGTATGCTTTGTGCATATAGAGCTTGAGTGAATTCTCTGCATTGCTATTTTCCACTCCTTTTCTGATATATTGATTAAGAGATCTTTTTCCCAGTGTCCTCTTGGATCTTTGAAAGGGAGGAACTGTAAAATAATTTTATATATTACAGAGATGGTGTCTGAGTTCTTTAGATTGAGCAATATTTTTTCCAGCATGGACGAGGGTGCAAGATGAGGAAAATCAGGCAGGTTCTGTTTAACAAAGTTCCTAATTTGAAGATAGTGAAAGAAATGTGTAGCTGGAA
Organism: Polypterus senegalus; assembly: GCF_016835505.1. Lineage (NCBI taxonomy): Eukaryota > Metazoa > Chordata > Cladistia > Polypteriformes > Polypteridae > Polypterus > Polypterus senegalus. The sequence goes on along the minus strand of NC_053167.1, from coordinate 108,595,969 downwards.
TGTTAAATTTGGAATGTAATTGTTCATAGGATGCAAAGACGTTGTCTATATAAAGATCTCTAAGCAAGTTAATCCCAAATTTTTCCAGATATTAAAAACTGCATATGTTTGCGAAGGTTGAAAGAGGTGGTTCTCTTGCAGAGGTGCCACAGATAAAAGCTTCTCCATCTTAAAATGCTTTCTACATTGGTTCCATATTCTGAGTGAGTGAAGCACAATTGGGCTATTAGTATATTGCAGATAACGTGCATTTATTGGGACACAGAGCAGGGAATATAAAGAAGTACTGCAGGATTTTACTTCTATTGCGGACCAGGCCTGTGTATGTTCTTCTATTTGTGTCCAGGTTTTTATAGCTTGTATGTTTGCTGCCCAGTAATAAAACTGGAAGTTAGGTAGAGCCATGCCACCTTCTGCCTTTTGTCTTTGTAGGGTCGCTCTTTGGATACGTGGATGTTTTGAGTTCCAAATAAATGAGGTTATTGTTGAATCTAATTGCTTAAAAATGATTTATTGATGTATATTGGAATGTTTTGAAATAAAAAAGGAGCTTAGGAAGAATATTCATCTTAACAGTGTTAATTCTTCCAGCTAGAGTAAGATGAAGGGTTGACCATCTATGCAAGTCTTGCTTAATTTTTTCCATGCAGATGGCAAAATTTTGTTGATAAAGAGCTTTATGTTTACTTGTGATGTTTACCCCAAGGTATTTAAACTGTTCTGCAATAATAAAAGGTAGAGTGTCTAATCTAATATTATATGCTTGAGAATTCACTGGAAAGAGTACACTTTTATTCAGATTAATTCTGAGACCAGAGATCTTTTGAAATTCTGTGAGTGCTGTTAAGACTGCAGGCACATTTTTCTCTGATAATACCCCTTTATCTGATCATCCCCTTTATTTCAGACAGTGTATTGCCAGTGGTTCAATGGCAATTGCAAACAGCAGCGTGACAAGGGGCATCCTTGTCTGGTACCACGTTCTAGTTTAAAGTAGTCTGAACAAATGTTGTTGATACAAACTGAAGCTTCTGGATTGGTATACAGTAGTTTGATCCATGCACAAATGTTTGGGCCAAACCCAAATTTCTCCAATGTAGTAAAAAGGTATTTCCATTCAATCATGTCAAATGCTTTTTCTGCATCCAATGATAATAATATTTCTGGGGTGTTTGACTTGGTGAGTATATTACATTAAATAGGCGTCGAAGATTTGAAGAGAAGTGTCGACCCTTGATAAATCCAGTTTGATCTTGTGATATTACCGAGGGAGCACTTTCTCCATCCTTCTAGCTATGATTTTGAGAGTATTTTAACGTCATTATTCAAAAGTGAAATTGGTCTGTATGATGCACATTGTAATAAGTCCTTATTTTGTTTAGGGAAAATGGTGATTAATGCTTGGCGAAAAGTTTGAGGAAGAGTTTGATTGTCTCTGGCTTCTGTAAATGTTGCTAATAGGAGGGGAGCTAGCTGAGCGGAGAATTTCTTATAAAATTCTGCAGGGTAGCCATCAGGGCCTGCTGCTTTCCCGCCTTGAAGTGACTTTATAGCATCTAGTAATTCTGATAACGCCAGAGGTTTATCAGTTCCTCCGCACTAAAAGTATCTATTTGTGGTATCTGTAATGTATCCAGAAATGCATTAGATTGTGTATTGTCTTCTTTAAACTCAGTAGAATATAAGGATTTATAGTAGTCTCTAAATGTGTGCATTATATTTTTGTGGTCGATGATTTTGTCTCGTTCGTGTTGGTGATTACTGGGATTGCGTTGCAGACTTCTTGCTTGTGAATTTGTTGAGCTAAAAGCTTATTAGCTTTCTCTCCATGTTCATAGTAATGATGTCTGGATTTATAAATTAGTTGTTCAGTTTCTTTAGTTGTCAAGAGGTTTAGTTCTGAATGCAGAGCCTGCCTTTTCCTATGTAGAGCCTGCTTGGAAGCCTGGCATGTTCTTCATCTATTCTAGTAATTTCGCTTTTTAGCTCTGCTACTTTCTTGGTTTCTAATTTATTTCTGTGGGAAAGATATGAGATAATCTGTCCTCTTAAGAAGGCCTTAAGAGTTTCCCAGAGTATTCCTGCAGAAATCTCTGAGGATGTATTTGTCTCTAGGAAGAAACTGATTTGTTTGGATATAAATTCTGTACAATTCTCGTCTGCTAATAGAAGCGGGTTGAGACGCCATCTGCGAGGTGAGTGTGTGGGGCATAGTGACTTTAGCTCCAAGATCAGAGGTGCATGGTCAGAAATAACAATAGCATCATATTTGCAAGATTTAATCGTAGGCAAGAAATTATTATCTATAAAGAAATAATCAATTCTTGAGTAGCAATGATGTACTGGTGAGTAGAAAGAATATGTTCTTGAGTTTGGGTTTAAAAACCTCCAGGGGTCTGATAAGTTGTGATCAGTTATAAACTTTGTAATTATCTTTGCAGTGTTAGATGTCATCCCCTGTGATAGAAGTCCTATCTATTAGAGTGGATTTAAAACACAATTAAAGTCCCCAGCCATTATAATTTTATGAGTGTTCACATTGGGAATGGATGCAAATAAATTTTGTATAAATTCCTTATCATCAACATTAGGTGCATAAGCATTTATCAAAATCATTTTACAGTTAGATAAGTTCCCATGACCATCACATATCTCCCTTCAGGATCCAATACTACATCTGATGCTACAAATGGTACTGTTCTATGTATGAGAATTCCCACACCTCTAGTTTTCTTTGTAAAGCTAGAATGGAACATTTGGCCAGTCCAGTCCTTTTGCAGCCGGAACTGATCCTTGCTTAGTAAGTGGGTCTCCTGTAAAAATACTATTTTAGCATTTAAACCTGTTAGGTGAGAGAGTACTTTCTTTCTCTTTAATTGTGATTCAGGCCTTTAACATTCCAGCTCACAAAGTTAACTGTCCCATCATGGAGACATTGATTCTGAATTTTTGATGTCATTTTATAGTCTTAACTGGAAGTGAGACAGCTTTAACCTTAATTTCCTATTTCCCCAAGAGTTATTGCCATGCAGCTTATTGTTACGTTGGTAGTTATAATTATAAAGATTAAAAGGATAGATTAGATATAGATATAGCCTGCTCTCTTTTCTCTCCCCCCCTTAAACTCCCACCCTCCCATTTTGCCTCCCCACGTGAGGCTGGACCCCACTTCACACAGTCCCGGTCCTCTGACATACCCAGAGACAGAGCACGTCCAAAGCAAAACAAACCCTAATGCAGCGGTGTTTTAGGATTAAAAAATAGAGATATCTATTGCCAATATAGTCTAAATACTATATGCCTAAAATATAATCATTAACAAACTATGAACTTAAAATATATATAATCTTCAGCAATCTTAATGTATTAAGATAATAAACCCGGATAATAAACCCAGGGAATGGTGTTAGAACGTGGTCCAGAACATAGTAAGTCTTAATGCAGTAATAACAATAACAATAAACCAAGAGTATGATTTTAAACAGTCTCCTTTAGGGTAGAGAAAAAATAAATAAATAAGATTAAAAAAAGAAAAAAATTAAAATAAAAAAAAAAGAAATTAAGCACAAACGTCTATAACTGTAATTAAAACATAAACAGATAGCGTCCGAGCAATGACAATATATAATTTTGAAAACCCGTATCTTAACAAATAGATCAAGCAGTAGGCTACGACTCACTATTGTGTTTCAGTTTTCTTAATTCCTTTTCTGCTTAATCTTTGCTTGTGAAGACATAGAATTGACCTTGCAATTCCACTTTCAGTTTGGCAGAATACAAAAGCCTGTATTTGATATTGGCTTGCCGTAACCGCTGTTTGATGTTATAGAAGGCTGCACGTTTAATAGCTGTTGCTGGAGAGAAATCAGGGAAGATACAAATGTGGTTATTTTCATATATAATCTCTTGCTTGTGTCTGAGGAGTGCCATCACCTCTAGCTTAAATAATAATCTCTCGAAGCGAATAATAAAAGATCTAGGTCTAACGGTATTTGATCCGCGTACACGATAAGCCGCTGCTATCTCAGAATCTGCTTTAAAGTCCTCTCCAATTATTTTAGAAAATAGTTCAGCTGCGAATTTCACTGGGTTTGGACTTTCTCGATTCTCAGGTAGACCTTCAATTCTAATATTATTCCTTCTGCTTTCATCTTCCAAAGCGGCAAGTCTGTCTCTGAGTTTTTTGCATTCGGAGTTGGCACTTGTTGCTTTTTCTTCAGCACTGGCAGCTAGATTTTTGGCTGTTTCAATCTGAGTCGCGAATGTCTCCTTGACATCCTCCAGTTGATCTGCAAGTGTGCTCAGTTTAAGCGAGGTTTCCTGAATGTGCTCTTCAAATTTACCCAGCACCTGTCGCAGCTCCTGTCACAGCTTCTCATTTGCCTTTTCCCTCTTCTCATTTGCCTTCTCTTTTTCTTTATATCTTTCTTTATCTCTTGCATGAGCTCAGCGATCATCACCTTCAGTTCAGACAGATGACCTGCATCAGGTGGCGGGTTCTATTGTAGCCAGTGTTCCCAGCTCGTGTGGAGTACATTGAGAGCGCTGGACTGCAAGGCCCCGGTTTCAGATCTTCTCAATCAGCGAGCTATCGGACCTGCGATTCGCTCCCCATTTCGCGGAACGATGTAGCGGGCCGTGGTCCCGAGGAGTCTGGGCTTTCGCCCATCTGATCCAGGTCAGTCTCTGAAAGGCCGTACCTTAAGCTTGAACTTGGGCTTGCTGATCTGAGCTTGGATGTAGCTTTAGTTTTAGTTTCTTTCGTTTCTTTCTGAAACCCTTTCTTGTTGGCCATGTTAATATATGCTTGCATATACTGTAGTGGTGTACTCAGTTTGGATAAATACAGGATATCACTAATGTTTTACTTATGTAATGAGTTTATATTGTACAATGTGTGACTGATGAATAGATATGTTGTCACACATGTGTGAGTAGGAGTCAACTAAAGGGCCTGAATAATGGCAATTCCACATCTGACCAGTGGGCAGCAGGGTGCACTAATTGTCTTTCTCGATCCCTTGCAGAACATTCTCGGGAAATCCTGCATTGCTCCAGGGCCTTTGATGACATCACTTCCGATTCTGGTGCTGATGATGACGTCACTTCCGCTTCTGGCACTGATGACGTCACTTCCTACACTAGCCTTTAAAGCCACCATCTTGATTCAATACTGCAGTGCTATTTTGGACTCAGTCTTGTGAACATCTCACAATCTTTAAATACCTTTTTGGAGCCAAGGCACATTATACGGGTGGCTGCCTCAAACCTTTATGATATCTATTTGTCATTCTTGTGACAGTGCATATGCACAGTACAGGGTGGTCCAGATCTAATTATGCAGATCCAGATCGTCTGGATGACTTTGATTTATGCAGGGACAATTTCAATTTGGCGCGAAGACGATCCTTCATGTCGTCAGTTCGCACACTTCTCGATGGTCCGGGATTTTTCGGGTGATTTTCTATGTAATAAACTTAATAAGTTATAGCATAATGAAAATTGCATAATTAGATCTGGACCACCCTATATGTATTACGTGTATATTCTTATTGAGTACATCTGCACACAAAGTAATATTGCTCCCCTGCTGTGGACCTTGCACACAGGTTTTACATCTATCTGTTTTCCTGGAGTGGAAAATCTTTAATTTTTGAGCTGCAGACTATTTATATTAAATTTTTATTATTTTGTTAAAACAAACCAGGATGAACTACATTTATAGGAGTTTAATTGCAGGCATTGCTAGCATCCTTTTTTTTTCACTCTTCCTGTGTGGTAGTAATCTGCAGTTTATGATTTAATGGTAAAGAGAAAAGAAGGCCAGTGCATACCACAGAGCCACAGAAATGGTTTAATTAATTCATAACTGTGACACTTTAGGACTAGGAATTACATAATTAGATTACAGCTTGAGAATGGAAGAAGTAAGAAGGTACTTAAAAGATCAAACATTTGTCATCAGGAGAAGATAGTCAATCAAATGTGTGTGATGTTGCATGTTCCAAAACCCCACATATATATTATGAAGAAAAATTACATAATACCTGTATTGTTTTTATTGTGGGTTCCAATAACTTGTTGTTTGGAAAAGAGTAACTCTTGTACAGTCATAGACATGTACAACAACTTCTGCAAAAACACCAACTCCCACTACCACTTCCTGTATGTAAATTAATTAAGACATTACTATTAGCTCTTAAGTTCACAGGTCAGCATCAACTGTCATTACAATACCAACATAGAAAGTGACAATAGAGATCAAGAGACGTGAGACCATCTGATTTGGATGTCAGAAAATGTAACCTACGGATGACACCAATCACTAAAATCAACAGTCGCCCCTTGACATTTGATTTTGCAGTCAGATTTTTTAAGACTGTTTATATCCAGACTTTGCTATTTTACTTTCTATTATATTTTCTTCTCTTTGGTATTGTTATACATTAATAAATACCACATTGTTTTTATATTTTTTCTTTTATCTAGAGTGATTGAAATAATAAGAGGGCACCAAGTGTGGGCAGAATTGCCACTTTCTTGCCCACAGGTTTTATCAAGGCTAATGATGTCGCTCCTCAACAATTAGAACAACTGTGGTAAACTCATGACATAGTTTGGTTAGTAAGTGGTATATAACCAAAAGTGCTGCACTCTTTTGTGTCACGATGACACAATGTTAGTGCTGGTGATAGTGAGTCCCTGCAGGGAGAATCCTCTACAGAATATTGTGGAGTGACTGGAATTTGGGCACCATTCGAGGCTTTGTCAAACAAGGATCTACTGTATACACTCACCTAAAGGATTATTAGGAACACCTGTTCAATTTCTCATTAATGCAATTATCTAATCAACCAATCACATGGCAGTTGCTTCAATGCATTTAAGGGTGTGGTCCTGGTCAAGACAATCTCCTGAACTCCAAACTGAATGTCAGAATGGGAAAGAAAGGTGATTTAAGCAATTTTGAGCGTGGCATGGTTGTTGGTGCCAGACGGGCCGGTCTGAGTATTTCACAATCTGCTCAGTTACTGGGATTTTCACACACAACCATTTCTAGGGTTTACAAAGAATGGTGTGAAAACAGAAAAACATCCAGTATGCCGCAGTCCTGTGGGCAAAATGCCTTGTTGATGCTAGAGGTCAGAGGAGAATGGGCCAACTGATTCAAGCTGATAGAAGAGCAACTTTGACTGAAATAACCACTCGTTACAACCGAGGTATGCAGCAAAGCATTTGTGAAGCCACAACATGCACAACCTTAAGGCGGATGGGCTACAACAGCAGAAGACCCCACCGGGTACCACTCATCTCCACTACGAATAGGAAAAAGAGGCTACAATTTGCATGAGATCACCAAAATTGGACAGTTGAAGACTGGAAAAATGTTGCCTGGTCTGATGAGTCTCGATTTCTGTTGAGACATTCAAATGGTAGAGTCAGAATTTGGCGTAAACAGAATGAGAACATGGATCCATCATGCCTTGTTACCACTGTGCAGGCTGGTGGTGGTGGTGTAATGGTGTGGGGGATGTTTTCTTGGCACACTTTAGGCCCCTTAGTGCCAATTGGGCATCGTTTAAATGCCACGGGCTACCTGAGCATTGTTTCTGACCATGTCCATCCCTTCATGACCACCATGTACCCATCCTCTTGATGGCTACTTCCAGCAGGATAATGCACCATGTCACAAAGCTCGAATCATTTCAAATTGGTTTCTTGAACATGACAATGAGTTCACTGTACTAAAATGGCCCCACAGTCACCAGATCTCAACCCAATAGAGCATCTTTGGGATGTGGCGGAACGGGAGCTTCGTGCCCTGGATGTGCATCCCACAAATCTCCATCAACTGCAAGATGTTATCCTATCAATATGGGTGAACGTTTATAAAGAATGCTTTCAGCACCTTGTTGAATCAATGCCACATAGAATTAAGGCAGTTCTGAAGGCGAAAGGGGGTCAAACACCGTATTAGTATGGTGTTCCTAATAATCCTTTAGGTGAGTGTATATGTATGTGTATAAAGAGAATTTTTGTGTGGAATATTGCAGGGTAACTGGCAACTAGCACCACCCGAGACTTTATCTGGACAGGATATCTGTGTATGTTTGTATCTGTGAGTGTGTTAATCTTCAAGGGCAGGAGTACATGAACCCAATAGCATTCTTGGTAAACCTCACAATCTTCACAATAATATATTTGTACATTATTTAGGACTTAAGTAAGTTGGTTATAACAAGTAAACTCTGTGCCCTTGCTTTTAATCAAAAGCCTTAATTCTTAATAGGAGTTGGTTGTAATTCTCCTTTAGATTGAATGGATGAGACACTTGACTATCTTGCTGTATAGCTATCTTAGCAATAGAGTGGCAGGCATGCTGGCTCTCAATATATTACCACTTATTACCACTACATAACAAAGAAATACATTTAAAGATTCCAAATTTTAGTAGCTGCTAATCAAATTGTATGTTTCACTGAACCTCATAATAATAAAATGTTATCTCAACCACTGTAGTATATAGTATGTAACATATTTCTACATTTAGGAATTTGTATTTCCCAAGCTGAAAAGAATTAAATAAAACTGGCATGCAGCTATGCTCATAATAATGTATTTAATAACATCACTTAACAGTGGCACAGTGGGCAGTATTGTTAAAACATAAAATATGATTTTAGGGTTGCAATGCAATCTACAGTATTTGATACTGTCCTGTTCTCTTGAGGACTCCAGTTTACTCCCACATACTGAGGACTGATGCATTTCTGTGTGCTATGATTGTGTCTTCTGTCAGCACCAGGGTAAGCATCTGTACTCCATGACCTGGAATTGGATTTATAAAGTTTGAAAATGGATGAGGAGATTGATTCACCAGAACTTGGCACAACAAAAATATAAGTAAATCATTGTAACATTTAGTAGCCTGGGCTGAAAATAAGGAATGATAGTCAATCGTTCTGTACGTTATATAAATAAATGAAATAAAGATTGATTTTTTTTCTCCTAAATAAAATAACTTTTGAGGTAGAAATCTACAAAGTAAATTCTTGCATTTTTAAATGGAAACATGTGAAATGCCTTCATGCTAGGTATGAAATCAGAAAGATTTAAAGGTTGTTAAGTTTTTAAGTATCATTACAGTTTTATGTTTCTTTACTAATGCTCAATTAACCATTTTTTTTGGAATATGAGTGATAAATCAAATAAATTTTCTCTTTTGATATAATTTTTATTTTTTGTATATCAGCTGCCAGCATGTCCAGTATCTACTCTTCCATACCTCCTAAATTACATTACCACTTTGGAAGAATTATCCTGGACATGGCACCTTGATTGTATTCTTCAGAATTATTTATATAATAAATAAATAAGGGTTAAGGGTTCTCACTTTCAGGGGAGTTGCATTAGCTGCTGAGTTTTGCCCCAATTGGCTTCTTAATTAGATGACAATCCTTGCTTCACTGTGCTCTTATTTGACAGTTTTAATACTTTTCTTTTTTAGAGAATATCATCCAAAAGCTCTATTTAGGCAATATGGTGTGTTAAGTTATTGTCCCTTTAGCCACAAGGTTGTGCTCACTTAAGTCTCACTGTGTAAGCAAGAGTAAGTCACTTAAACACGATGTGCTTCAGTTGTAAACCAACAGAGTTAGCCAGATGCATAACATCTTATTTTTCTGGATTATACTTTTCTCCTTTGTGACCGAGTGGCACACCATTAGAACCACCAGGACATCAACTAGATGAAACAGCATTTAATGATCAAAAGAAAACATCAACCTGTTGAAACAGCATTTAATGATTAAAACAAAAAGTAACAAGTGTGCAAGGGCACAACAGAAGAGTCAGCTATAATACTCCAAAAGAATGTTCTTCCACCTGCATAAAGACCCTAAGCAGGAGATCAGTCTCTGCCAAGTCAGGTCCAAATGAGACTGCAAATGGTCAGTCATCCTGCTTTATAGGGCTGGTACTGGAAGGGGTGAGACTAGACATGCTTACTGGGCGGTCTCCTGGCACTGTAGGGAAAATAGAAGTTGTAAGCATCAGCACCACCTCTCATTATGGAGTAGTATTGCTTACCTTAGTGGAAACCATGATGATTTCCAAATAATTTATTAAATCTGATATTACACAGTATAAATGGGAGTTAGTTGGTTAGCCATTGACTTCTACTGATTTTCACTGCTAATTTGCTTTAGGAAAGTAAGGGCTCAGAACATTAGAAGGTGGTTCAATTGTAATTAAAGGATCAATTAACTGGCTACTGATTAAAAAAGTGATTTGAATGAAAGTCTCAGTATGAGATCCTGTTCCTGATGGTTTCCTTACATGTAGCACAGATCTGTCATACAAACATTCAAAAATTATAATGAAACACTCCAAACCACAGTATATAAAAGAAATGTTAACACATTCATAAATATGCAAAAATAAATGGTTTTGGCAGACGCCTCCGAATTTGAAGGACCTGGGGAGAGAGTAGGCTCAGGGAATTATCTCCCCCAGATTACTAGGTGACAGACCCCCTGGGTTACTACAGCACATTGGATTTCCATAGGGCATACTGGGAATTGAAGTTTGGTAGCTCAGACTTGTTGGGTACCAGGAGTGTTGCCAGGGGGTGCTGCAGGTTCCCCTAAGCCCTATTCCATCAGGCTCCTACCTTTCCCAGAAGTGTTTCCCGATCAGTCCTACAGGACACTGGAAGTACTCCCAGGGATTGCATAAAAGGAGACAACTGCCACTGCTCCATGTGTCAGAGTCAGGAGGGAAAAGACAGTGCTTGCTGGTGGAGGAATGGAGGTTCTGAACTGCGTACTATACTTTGGTGATGGGAAAGGTTTGGAGAAGAATTTCCCACGACAAAATAAAAACCATGTGTTGCGCTGAACATATGTCTGCATCTGTTTGTGTTGGGTCTTGGGAGCTGGAGTACCCCTGGCAGGCCACAACGGGCATTCACTTTCTATAAAAGAAATTCTTTGAGAGTCAAACAAAAGTAATGAAGTAACAAAAATATTAATAAAAAAAAAAAATATTTATATAATATTTTAGAAAACCTCAGCTTATCTGATGTTGTATCAACCCAGCCCATCTTGTCAGCTGATCTTCATGCCTTATCTTGTCTTATCTTACATTGTATCATCTTGTCTTATTTTATCTCATCCTATCTATCTGTCTCTCATCTAACCTTATCCCCTCATTTCTTATATCATCTTATCTCATCTTGGTATATTTCAGTTTATCCAATCTTATATTGTCTTGTCTTTTTCCATATACTACTTTAGTTTATCTTGAGCTGTTTTACCTTAAGTTGTTCTATCCTGTTTTGATTGTGTGCAAGCTGGCAAAACAAGACTCTCCTAAAAATTATATTAAAAAGGGCACATCAGGAGATGACGGACTAGCCAAAGAAAGGGAGGTCAAAGTACAAAACAAATTAAAAATGAGGATTTCAAAAAATCAAATATAAGCATCCAAAAATAAGAATCATGTGCCACCACATGTTAAAGCTGTGCTGTGATAGCGCCAAACAGACAGCAATGTGATTCACGTGACATCCAGTTGCTATAGAAACTGTTAACAAAATGGCAGAGGCCAAAAGAACATAAACACAAAATGGCAACTTTAAGTAAAATTTTAAAATGTTATTGTGTCAAAATTCAAAATAGCACAAATCATATTATAAGCAATACCAAAACTACTTAGAAAGATATCTTGTCTTGTCTTCTTTTGACTTATCTTATTCTATAGTCTTTTTATGTCTTTTCTTACCTTACAATAACTTGCTGTCTTGTGCTGTCTTGTCTTACAGTGTTATTTCTTGTCTTGTCTAATCATTTCTTGCCCTGTCTTTCCTTTCATTGCTTTGTCTTGTCTCATCTTTGTTAAGGACTCGCAGAATGCCTGACCATTACTGTCAGCTGAAAACAACAAGAAATGATCAGAACACTGAACAGACATAGTCAAAAGGGAAAGTAAAGGTCAAAAACCAGGAGACAGAATGATAATGAGCAGCCAAAAAAATCAAAAACCGATGCTGGGACCTACTTAGATTTAATTCTAACTAACACTAAAGGAGTTTAGACTTTGAATCCACACTGAAAGTGTGATCACTGCTCTATTTATAAAAATACAAAGCAATTTCAAAGGTGTAACACTCATTGCCATGTGATCAAAACTAATTTGTCACATAAATAAGAAAAATCAAGATGGTAATGAAAGTCAACTTTTAAATTTCAAATCAAAATGCAAAACAAACATCAAAAATAGATTCTGCATATATAAATACACACATTAACACTATAAAGGTGTGAATGTTACAGTCTTGTCTTACCTTGGTGGCTCTGGGGCTAGGGATCTGTACTGGCAATCAAAAGATTGCCGGTTAGAATCCCGTAAATGCCTAAAGGGACTCTGCTCTGTTGGGCCCTTGAGCAAGGCCCTTAAATTGCAATTGCTGAGCGCTTTGAGTAGTGAGAAAAGCACTATATAAATGCAAAGAAAATGAATTATTACTTTATATTTTTTGTTTTATTGCACTTTTCCTTGCTTCATCTTGCCTAACCATCTGTTGATAGACAACTCAGTGTTGGTCCTTTTGGAATGAGTGTAGGTGTGTGTGGATTCGCATTCCCTTCAAGCATTCCAGTCAGGTTGGGCTCCTTCTCTACACTCATACTACTACTATGGCCTTCAGCTTCTCATAAACTCTATCACCAAATAAGCAGATTTAAAGATGAACGGATGGACTATTATGGTAGGAGGCATATTAGAGGTTTCAAATTTTGTATTATCTGAGCTTTCACCAGTTTGTTTTAAAGAGTATTGTTTTTTTTTTTTTTTTTCATAAAATACTTTACTTGCCAGGCTTAACTCCATTTTACATGAAAATCTCTTTAGGATGGTTAACTATTACATATGTGATATCATCAACTTAAAAAGAGTATTTAAATAAAACGGGGATTAAGGTAACATCAAAAGAAACAAGTTTCCATTTAAAGTACCTTTTGGATGACTCACTTCTTTCCCCTAGAGAAATGTTCTCAGGTTAGATTGCTGCAAATTTTTCATCTTGATTTCAAGAAAGGGCTTCGTAAGAAGTGGATTCAAAGACCTGTCTAGAAGGAAAATTAATTTTCAGCATAAGCAAGAAATATCAATAAGTAAAATTGCTGTAGCGCTATGACAGTCGGGATTAATTCGCTGCATAGGTTTCCAAATCCATTCTTTATTAAGGGATTCATTTGAAAACAGCAGCTCCTTATAATCTGTGTGACTTTCTCTGAACATTGAATACCATGCAGTATTGTAATTCACAAGAGGTATTTACAAAATGCAGCTCACACGACTTAAGCCTTTTATTATCTTCCTCTGGAACTTAGGTGCATTCATTAAAAGAGCTGTCAGTTTACAGGTGGGTGCATCGTGTATGATTAGGGATGCAGTTAAATGCTACATGTCTGAAAATTTCCCCCAAACTCTACCAGATCCTTCCATTTAGCAATTTTTTCCATAAGGGGTCACAGAAGCCAGGGTTTACTAAATACAATGAAGGAATCAGTCGTAGATGGGATGCCTCATGAAACTTTTGGAAGTATTTTCCTATCAAAGGATCACAGGGAGCCAGGACCTTTTACAAGTAAATGTGGGAGCAACCCAGAATGGAGGCACCGAGTTAGGTATACTGTGCAAATACTGTACCTTTCCAGGAGAAAACAGCAGCCTCTGAAAAGAAAAGTGAATGTGCAGTCTCTACACACAAAGTGACCGGGTTTGAAACTGAACCATAGCCCTGGTGCTCGGTCAAGTACACCTTCTAAACTAACTGAATAAATATATCTCTCTGTTATATAAAAAAAAAAACTTGGGACGAGAGAAGACCTGTTCAAAGAGACAAGACGTGACTTTCTCAGAAAGACACTTTCACGTCACACGAAATGAGACTTTGTGCCAAGAGATTTAACCTCGGCCAGTGCCAGAAAAAGACAAAGAGTAGATGACAAAGTAGAACATCGTAAAGAACGTTGGTGTGATGCACATGCTGAGCACGTTAGAGATAATGGAAGTAAGAAAATTCGAAAGCCACAAAAAATGATAGTAAAGATCGTATTAGCACAAACAAACAGAAATTATTACTCTGTGAAATAACGGAACAACAAAAAGAGATTGAATAGTGTTTCTTCCCAGTGAAGAGGCGTATCCACAAGAATTAAAAGATTTGTTGTTTGGTGAAAGTGAAATCCACATACGCTGTCAAGCTTGGGTCACAGAGTTGCAGAGATACACAGGAGATTTTAGAGACAGAAACATTATTCAAACACTTCAAACAAACATAAGTCTCTTTCAGGTGTGAATCAAGCTCTGTGTGTAGTTGGAAGAGACAGTCCAATCTCTCAATTAAAAGAATAGAAAATCTTCCTCTTCATAGAGGTGCACTTCGGGAGCAGGACCCCCTACAGGAACAGAGGATGTCTGGGGGAGAAGAGAGACAAGGTAGAGAGACAAAAGGACAGCTGCCATACAGGCTTTTAAATGTTCAAAGCGCAAGAGATGTGAGATGCAGATAACGCGGCATGGCAGCAGCAGCAAGCCAGCAGCTGATCGAGCAAAGAAGAGGTAAAAAAAAAAAACTGTATTTGTTTCCCATTGTATCACCGTTTAAGAGGGGGTTTCAGAGGAGCGTTCAGCACCCTTTTCACAATGGCGTGTAGCCTAGGCCGGGAAGGGAGGGGGTGGATTTATAGGATTTGTTGGCAAGCGAAGAGAGCAGGGGGCAAAGCCCCCTAGTATTCCAAGATTTGAAAAGTATATATTCAGGTTATGAGTATAAGATCAATGTTCATTTTATGCATTGTCACACACGTGTGCATAGGAGGCAGGCAATGGGCATAACTGAAAGTTTAATTCCTGGACAAGGGTTGACTGGGTGCTCTAACTAATGCTTTTTCTTCTTCCCCAGCAGATCCTTGGAAGGAAAGCCCCTCTAACTCTACATCCTGTTCCTCCACAGACTCCACTTCCAGAGTACAACTACAGCCAGGCTTTGACATCACTTCTGGCAGTGCAGTAGACAGGCCTCTTCCTCCCCTTTCAGTATAAAACCCAACCTCTTCAGATCCCCAACAGTCATGTTTTGGACACAGTCTTTTATGACTACCTTGTTAAAATTGTCAAGTATACGGGGGGGATGCCTAGACCTTTTTGACATCTCTCTGTCTCTCATTACAGCTTACAGTATGTCAATAATACCAAACGAAAATGCTATCCTGTGCTTTCCCTTTTAAACTCGGTCAGTTTAATATTTTTTTTCTGACCAGTCTTTCAATAATCTTTTCATTTTTGAAGCCTGCTTGATCACATGCATGATTAGATGGAAACTAGAGTGTATCCTGACAAAAAGGCCTCCAAAATGTGGTACCAATACAATTTTGGGAACAGGAACACTTACCACTTAATTCATTATATTCATGCATTCAATTAAATATTTTGGTGAAAAATGTTATCAGAATTGCATTTTAAAAATTAGCCACCCTGCTTAGGGCATTGCAATTATTCATGTATGCCTGTGATTAATCAGTAACAATCTTGACATTTCATATAGAATTTAAACTTTCCTTTACACATAACACAAGACATCCATCCATTATCCAACCCACTATATCCTAACTACAGGGTCACAGAGGTCTGCTGGAGCCAATCCCAGCCAACACAGGGCGCAAGGCAGGAAACAAACCCCATGCTGGGCGCCAACCCACCGCAGGGGGCACACACACACACACCAAGCACACAATTGGGACAATTTAGGATCGCCAATGCACCTAACCTGCAGTCTTTGGACTGTGGGAGGAAACCAGAGCACCCGGAAGAAACCCACACAGACACGGGGAGAACATGCAAACTCCACACAGGGAGGACCCGGGAAGTGAACCCAGGTATCCTTACTGCGTTGCAGCAGCACTACCACTGCGCCACCGTGCCGCCCCTACAAGCTCTCACCATTATTCTGCCACCACCAGCCTGTCTTGTTGACATCCAAAAAGGACGGATCCATGGATTAATCATGTTTACACCATATCCTGGTCCTCTAGTTAGTATGAATCAGCACGAAGTGGGGTCGGATCAGGTGATATGTACATATGGCAATGAATGTGACTTGACTTGATATTTTCCAGTCCACACTTTTGCTCTATTTTTATGTTCCCTAACTAAATTTGACCACACTTTGTGACAGGAGTGGAATTCATTTAGGTCACTCAGTTGCCATTATCCATCTATGAGAAGTCATAATGAGTTGTCCGTTCCAATATGCTTCTTTTAGCACTACTGCAAAGTGGCAGTCTATACATTTTACATTTATTCACTTAGCGGACACTTTTATCTGAAGTGACTTACAAAAGAGGTAAGTAAACATCAGTCTGGAGACTGCTTTGAAACGAGTGTTTTAACATTGACCATCAAAAGTGAAGAGCTTTAACCCAAACAGAATGGCACAAGACTAGTTTTATATATATACAGTACATATATAATTATTGGCATTATTGTAATGTTGGTTTATTTTTTTGTTTCATAGCTGCATCTATTTGTTTGATTATTATTGCCGTATTTGCTCTATGCACATTTCCTTGAATATATGTTTTTTTTCTGTTTTCTACTTTCGTGTTATCTGTTTTAAATATAGCACTTTGGTTTATCCATTATTTATGCTGATACACAGCTCTATATCGAGACAACTGAATTCTTTTCAGACAAAGTAAATCTGCTTGTATCATCCAAATACTTTACAAAAGTGACATTTCTCCATTTAAGTTTGTCCCCATGATTCACTGTGTGGCCCTGTCTGTGCTTCATATGTATAAAATTTGGACACAACAGTACTATTGACCTGTGCTTGCAAAGCAAACCTTGGTGTGATGCGTGCTTTACAAAGGCCATTATATAATATAAAGGCTGCTTCTTGCTGTCATAGTGAATATACAATATGCCTTAAATACCATCCAGCCATCAATGTTAAGGAGTAAACTCAGAGATGTGCAAGTGGATGAGCCCATGGTGTCCTGGATAATGGACAGTTGGGCAGACTATAGTTTGTGAGACTGAAAGACTATGTCTCTGATGTGGATATGAACAAATCTGGAGCACCACAAGGATCAGACCTGTGTCCTTTTCTCCATACACATCAGACTATGAATATAACACCAGTTCATATCACTTGCAGAAATTCTCAGACAATTCTGTATTTCTGGGACAGATTGATAACAGGATGAGACAGAGGAGTCAGGTGGAAAAGTTTGCTTCTTGGTGCAAAGAGAATTGTCTGCATCTTAACATCAGCAAACCAAGGAACTGCTTATTCACTTTCACTGCACCAAAGAGCCTTAATGTCCCATCACTATTCAAGGAGTGGATGTAGAGGTGATCCTTAGTGGTCCACATTAATGACAGGTTCAACTGGTCTCAGAACACAGAGGAACTATAAAGCAGTCTCTTTTTCCTTAGGAGACTGCATTCCTTGGAAATGACGCCCTTCATATCTTCTACAACTCTGTGATGGCCTGTGCAACTTTCTATGATGTAGTGACAACACTTCAAGAGAGGCCACATCAAATCAATAAGCTATAGGACACACTCTGAACCCCCGGAAATCACTGCACAGGAGCGAATTAAAACAAAACTGAATGCTGTTATGAACAATGCTACACATCCTCTCTCTGACACACTCACACTGAAGACTTCCAGCCAATCAATTATTCAGCAGTAGTGTGTCGAGAAACATTACGGGGGCTCTGGGACTGTGACAGCCAAGTTAGAACTTTAATTTCTTTTGAAGTTTCTTGCTTTATAGTCATTCCAGTGTGTGTGTATATTTATTTATTTAATAAATTATTTATCTTTTACACATTTATTTATTTATTGAGTTTCTGTAAAAAGCTATATTTACGCCTGGGGACCAATAATATTCTATCTATAGGTTCTTGATCAAGAGTCTCGTTCTCTCTTTACAATTATTAGAAGTCTGAAAATTATATTCTAATTTCATATGTTTTTGCCTCTTAGCTGACTCTCAAGTACACAGTATTTAATTATGGTATTTTATGTGCAGTTATTACAGACTTTAACAAATTACAAGACAGCTTTTATAAGTAAATGAACTAAAAATATATGACCTCAATTTTTTATTATGATTGCTACAATATTGCTGTGTATTATGTGGTCAACATATTCTGTACAGAGTTATACATTTTCAGCCTGACCCCTATTAATTGATATTTTTTGCATGGTTTGCTGTGCATCAAGTATTTTATTGGTCTTTTAATTGCTCCTAGACACTGTGTGAAAGTTGACAGTGCTGAATCGGCTATTACTCCTTAATCTTTATCCAATTTGCCAAATGTGTGCTTGTTAGATTTAAGATGACTAGCATGTGGTTTATATTTAATGCTTTTCTGCCCATAGGCAAAATACTAGTTTCATTAATTTAAATGAAGCTGAATGCCCAAGATATTCTGCTAACTTCTTTGAATTTAGTCATTTGCATTATCTAATTAGCTACCCCTTTTTAACTCTGTGTATTATTTTCATTTTATTATTTATAGTTTAGATTTATCAAAGCAGACCAACAAGATGAGGATGCAGTGCAGCATAAATTATTTTTTTACAAAAGCAGCACAGGTTAGTTAAGTGACTTGCTCAGAGTCAAGCAGTGAGACACAGAGAAAGTTTGAAGTGCTAACCTTCCAGTTAATTAATTGTCATTTCAAACAGTTACAGTTTTAGGCCTAAAAACAGAGTAAGGTTTAGGTTATTTCATAATAAAGGGGCTTGTGATGAAACATCATGGGGTGCCATCATGAAAAATCCCCTCTAGGAGATGATCTTTTGGAGCACTTTTAGCCATGGGCTTATTCCACCACAGTGTACTAAGAAGTGCCTCTGGGGGTCTTTCTGCCCACTGTTATCAGACAGTTCAATCATTCCACCTTTTGGATTTGTTAAGTTTATTTTTATTGGGATTAATAAAGTATCTATCTATCTATCTATCTATCTATCTATCTATCTATCTATCTATCTATCTATTTATCGATTGATTGATTGGATATATTTTCTATCCTGTGACTCTGTATTCTTGTTTTTTACAGTATGTGTCTGCTGCTGTATGCAATGAGTGGATGTAGAGGTGGTCCACTCCTACAAGTACTTTGGAGTTCACATTAATGATAGGTTTGACTGGTCTCAGAACACTGAGGAACAATATAAGAAAGGGTAGAGCAGGCTCTTTAACTTAGGAGACAGTGCTCCTTTAATGTGGGAAGTGACATCCTTCTCATCTTCTATAACTCTGTGATGGCCACTGCAATGTTCTACACTGTGGTGTGCCCACCTAATCAATGAGCTAAATAAAAGGACAGCTCAGTTATGGGACTCTGGACCCACTTGACATCATAGCAAAGGAGGAAATTAAAACAGAACTAAGTGCCATTGTGAACAATGCTGCAAATCCTCTCTATGACACACTAACACTGAGCATTTTCAGCCAATGAATTGTTCAGTAGAAGTGTGTCAAGAAACACTATGAGTGCTCCTTTATGACAATACATAATGCCTCAATATAACTGTGACCACCAAATCAGAACTTTTCTTTCTTTTTAATTTTCTTGCTTAAGGCCTTGTTCACACGGGCGTTAAAATCGAGCGTTTTTGCGTTAAGTAGCGTCCGGTGAGCGCGGATCAGCGCCGAGTGTTTTATACACGTAGGAGTCAATGAGACTATTCACACGGGCTTTGGTGGCGTGCGTTTGTCCGGCAGCGCGTTTACGGCATCAAAAACGTTGCATGCAGATTTTTCTTGGCGTTCAAAAACCCAACGAACGCAGGAAACGCTTCTAGTTCATTTTCTGCGCGTTTATTTAGCGCCGGAGGACGGATATTTTTATGTTTTCATATACAACATATATATTTTCATATTGCTTATTTTATTTTATTGTCTCATGTAATTTGTAAACCATGAACCTATTAATTTATGTTCTAATATAATATTTGATACTGCTGATTATGTAGGGGGCAATCCATGGCGGGGGCATTTCAGTGCATAACACGGTGTAGTTCACATGACTACTGTTTCCTTACCTCAAAGTGACAAGTAGTCTCTCTTGAGGCTAACACCAAATCGCATATTGGTTGTCGGCGTGCAATGTGGCATTGCACCAGCTGCAGCAGACAATCAAAAGTGGAAACCGACATCCGACAGTAATTAAAACTTCTGAAATTTTGGCATTTCTTCATAAAGCACAAAAACTTCCTTTAACCCGACGTTGTGCAGTCAGAGGATGAACCCAGTACAGCTCAGATTTTTCTCTCCCTACATTGCCACATTACAGTATTTTTAAACAAGAAGATTAATATCTAACATAGCAAAATGGTCCATATTGAAAGGAGGCACCTCAAATAAAACGACAAGGGCTTTCATATCCAGTTCCCGACACTGCCTCCACAGGTTAACACACAAACTACAATTTGGGCTGCAGGCTGGCGTTAGACAGAGACAAGCGAGCGCCGGTGTAGAAGTCAATCGATCGCCACCACAAAATGCAACATAAACGTCTAGGACGTTCAGAGCAAGTTCGTTTATCCAAAAACTTAACGCCGTGTGAACAGGCCTTATAATCAGTCTGGTGTGTGTTCAGAGAAAAGTGTATGTGCATGTTTATTGATGTATTTATTGACTTGTTTACCTATTTATGTATGTATTTATTTATTTAATGAGCTTCTGCAAAAAGCCAGATCTTCCCCTGGGGACAAAGTAGTGAGAAGTCAAGCAAAATGGAACCTTTTATTGGCTAACTAGGAAGATTACAATATTCAAGCTTTCAAGGCAACTCAGACCCCTTCTTGAGGCAAGATGTAATACAGAAACTGGAGTTCCCTGTGTTTATATGGACACCCGGACAAATAACAAGATTGGAAAACCTTTAAGTGAGACATCTTAAATATAAAAAATTAATAGACCTCTTCAGGCTAAGAATTCATTTAGCAAGAGAGTTGCACAATGTATGATCGAGATCTTTGGATAAGATAACTGTCCAACAAAGTCTTATGAAGTTTCTGATGAGTTTTACAATACAATGTGGGCCTATAGACAGGCTGTCTGTGTCAGTCCGAGAGAAGCAATCATTCCTCATATCTGATCATAAAACTCTTGTCTCTGTTTAAACTATGTTGTAATGTGTTAATTTTTTGCATGAGTTTCACATCAGAACACAGCAAGACAGAAAAAAATGGGAAGTGTCAATCAAACACATGAAGCTCTTTAGTTTACTTGTGACTTTACGCTGTAGGAAGACAAGTAAATAAATCTGACATTTATATAAGTAACATATAAATGTTTTTTTTATGTAAAGACTGTCACAAAACATAATCACAAACAGGACTTTACCCGATACGTTGGCGAGCACTGTAAGCTGTACTGTTTCGTTGAAGGACAGGTGTGGGACAGACTGACTGGCAGGATGATGCTGGACCTCATCCTGCAGCCAAACCTGCCATCTTTCTCCTTTATGCCTGGTGCAGGTGTGTTGTTCTTATATGTGAGTGGACATTTGCTGTGGGGAGGGCTTCTGTTCTCTTTCTCTGATGTAGAACCCTCATCCTTATCCTTCACCTCTGTTATAGCATGTGTCACGCACGAGTGTTTGGGGAACGGCGGACTGACCCGGGTTGCTATGGAAAACGTACCGCGAGGGGTCAACGACAGGGTACTAACTTGTCTTTTCTTCCTCCTTCAGAAAGCACGAGGCCTAACAGATATAAACAAACGCCATGACGGCTACAGGAAGCACGTACTTCCAGGTCTGTTTATCCCCTCTGACGACCCTGATGACTTCATTTCCCAGAATCCACCACAAATACCCAGCATCCTTCACATCAATCTCCGGTCCGCCTCCATAAAAAGTCCCTCCTTTCTCCCCTCATTGTCTTTTACTTTTTAACGTTTGTAATTGACTGACTGGTCTCAATTTTAGTTACAGTATATGGGGCTGAAACCCCAAATCTTGCAACGTGTTTTGTCTCGTGTATTACACATGTCTTTATTTGAAAACTAGCGGTGTCAGATCGGGGCGAGCATGATCGCGACTGAGAGAATAAAACTAAATCAAGAAAATGATAACCTTTACAAGTATCATACATTTACACCGTCCATTATAGACTCAAATCAAATGGATGTTTTTATTGTATTGTAGTACAACTAACAACGGTATAATATTTGTCGGACAAAAATACATTCGTCTCACACAGATTGACTTCATCGGTGTCCTTGTTTATGAGATTTTTAAAAATTAAAACATATTTAATCATTTCTTTACATAAAAAAAATAATTAAACAAGAATAAATAATTTATTCTTTGTTTTTGTGATTAGAATTACTACCAAAAATCGCACCTGGCATTTTAACAGTATTAAAGCACTTAAAAAAAATAAATTGAAAATATTTCAAAGTTAGCCAAACACATGCAAATCTTATGGAAGTAAAAATGATAGGATACCGCGACACCGCACGAGTATCATACCTTTGTTAGCTGTATCATGGGTTAACTTAAAATTCTTCTAGAAACAAAGAATGCAGTGATGCTGCATTTCAGGAATCACCACTTGGGGCAACTAATGTACAGCCTACTTGCTTATATTTGACTGCTCATAAACAATAGTTTCGATTTACCCATAACTAATTCCTATAATGTCTACTATCTCATGCATCATCACTGTGTATTTCCCTAAGTGCTCCATAACAGCAATTTTTATCTGTCAATGATAACAAAGGCCAGCCAGATCATGAATCATCTTTGAGAGATGTTCTACAACATATAAGGGGGGTCTGATCCTGGCACACTTTAACTAGGTGAGAATAAATCTCAGACGTGGGATTGTATACTAACATTAGAAACTCAATGACAGCAGATAACTTGAATTGTATAGTTTTAGTGTTTAAATTCACTAAAACAACAAGCATTTAATATAACATTTACATGCTAGATATGCATATTTCTCATACATCAGTACACAGGAAGTAATCTTTAGCCACTTACAAAATTAGCACCACATAGTAAGTAGTGCTTTCACTTTCAGGCTCAAAAATTCTATGATCACCAACTATGCTAAAGAAACATTGATATCCCTGAGATCCTTTCAAAGCACAAACATTGAATAAGCGGGCATATTTCTCTGTTGTTGTATACTATGGAGCCAGATGCCCAACATTATTTATGGCGCGTTTAAAAAGTAATCACTCCCTTGAAACTTTTCACATTTTATTGTTGTACAACACTGAATCACAGTGGATTTTTTGACACTGATCATCAGAAGAAAACTCTTTATTGTCAAAGTGAAAACAGATCTGTGTAAAGTGATCTGAATGAATCAAAAAAAAAAAAAATCAATACAAAACAATTGATCACAAAATTATTTACCCCTATGACTCGGCCAAATCGTTACTGGGTAGCCAGGTATTAGCAGTCTTATAATTAATTCAATCGAAATTACCTGTCTATAGTCAAGTGGCTTTTAATTCATTATATATATAAATGCACCTTATAAAGAGGGTCCAGCTTGTGGTGAGTAAATATGATGGCTTAAGTCACATAATGAAGAGGAAAGAAAACTGTGAAAAGGGGATGGAAACAAGAAGATAAGGGGATGGAAACAAGAAGATATGCAATTCACTGAATATCCCTTGAAGTTCAGTTAAATCAGTCATTAATAAATGGAAAGAGTGTGACACAGCTGTAAATCTGCCTAGAGCATGCCATCACCAATAACAGAGAGATCATGCAAGAAGAAGACTAATGAGAGAGTCCACCAAGAGACCACTGATAACTTAGAAGAATTTACAAGTAACAGTGGGTAAGATTGGAGAGACTGGGCAGACAACAACTGTTGTCCGAGTGCTTCAACATTCATAAATGTATGGGAGAGTGGCAAGGAAAAAAATACTTAAAAAAAAAAAAACACAAAAACACATGAAATCTTGGATAGGGTTTGGCAGAAGGCACTTGGAAAACTCCGAAGTCAGCTGTAAAATGGTTCTATGATCTGATCAGAGCAAAATGGAGTTCTTGGCTATCAGACTAAACAGTATGCTGTGGGGATATTTCTCTGCAACAGACACTGGAAGGCTTTTGAGGTAAAATGAGACAGCAGAATACAAGGAAACCCTGGAGAAGAACCTGATTCAGTCTGCAGAGGGGTCTGGGTGTTCTCATGATCTAGATCACCTGCAGATTTTATTTTTTCTCTCCAGCCGTCTGGAGTTTTTTTTGTTTTTTCTGTCCTCCCTGGCCATCGGACCTTACTCTTATTCTATGTTAATTAGTGTTGTCTTATTCTAATTCTTACTTTGTCTTTTATTTCTCTTTTCTTCATCATGTAAAGCACTTTGAGCTACATTATTTGTATGAAAATGTGCTATAAAAATAAATGCTGTTGTTGTTGTTGTTGCAAGAAAGATTTGTTTTCCAGCGAGATAACGATTCTGAGCATAAAGCCAAAGCTACACAGGATTGGTTTGAAAACAACATTAATGTCCTGGAAATGGCCATGTCAGAGTCCAGATCTCAATTAAATTTAGAATGTATGGCTGAACTAGACCTCACAGACCTGGAGTAGGTTTGAAAAGAAGAAGGGGAAAAAGTGCAGTGTCCAGTTATGCAAAGCTGGTAGAGACCAGTGCACACAGACTGAAGGCTGCCATGACTGCCAAAAGGTGCATCTACTAAATGTTGACTGGAGGGTGTGTATACTTATGAGATGAATTGTTTTGTGTTTTTAATCTGTTATTAAGTTAGAGCACTTTTGAATATCTGTTTTCAATTTAACGTTTAAAAGTCTTTTTCTTTCGATCCATCCAAAGTTAATAATTACAGGCCTGTCTCTCTACTTTCCTTTCTTTCCAAAACATTCAAATGCACTGTATTTGACCAGGTCTCTTCCTTCATTGTATAGAGTGGATTGCTCAATACCAACCAATTTGGCCTCAAGAGGAACCACTCGATTGAGACAACTTTACTAATGGTGGTTGACCAGCTATGACTTGCTAGAGCTACCAACATGTCATCAGTCTTAATCCTGCTAGATCTCGCCTTTGATATAGTCAACCACTACCTCCTTCTTGCTGTCCTTTCTGACCTTGGAATCACTGAAACTACTCTCAGATGGTTTGAGTCCTACATCTCGAGCAGATCCTACAGCGTGTACTGGCGAGGAGTGTTGTCAAAGGTACAGTACTTCACTGGGCTTCATCATCCAATCCCATGGGTACTCTTATCAGTGTTATGCCGATGATACACAGCTATACCTGTCTTTCCCTCCAGAGGACAATAGAGTTCAGCTAGAGCCTCTGAAAGTCTTATTGATATCTCAACCTGAATGAAGGACACCCATCTACAGCTCAACTTGACAAATACTGAGCTTCATGGGATCCCAGCCAGCCAGTCTATTCAACTTCCCATCTCTGTACAGCTTGTTTCACTGTTGCTAACACCTGCCATCACTTTGGGGTGGTGATTGATGAGCAGCTATCTTTTTCTGACCACATTTCTACTATCTCTCATTCATGCAGGTTTATGTTGTCCAACATCCGCAAGATCAGACCTTATCTGACAGAGCTTGCAACACAACCTCTGGTCCAGTCTTTGGTCTTGTTGTGCCTGGCAGAAGTACTGCATGTACTATTAAGCCACTACACATGATCCAGAATGCAGTAGCCCATGTCACTCATCTCTTCAGGTCGCTACATTGGCTCCCTCTAGCAGCACGCATCAGGTTCAGATCCCTGATGCTTGCCCAGTGGCGTAGCTAGAGTTCGTCCTGCACCAGTAATGATTTAGATGTGTCATACTGCACTCATATGCACTCAATTGTTTTGTGTTTTATATTTGCAATTAATTTGGACCATGTTGCAGAAATCTTCACTTTAACATTAAAGAGTCTTTTTGTAGATCAATGTCAAATAAGCCAAATTAAAGTCAATGTGATTCAATGTTTATTGTAAGAGCCATTTGGTAGTTATTTAAGTTACATTAAATGTTTGCCTATATATTGGTGCAAAGTCTATGGGAGGATCTTATAACATAAAAGTTGAATTGAATTGGTATATTCTAACTATTTTTGGCCTCGCTCACTATAGATTAGCCTCAGTTAGTGACCTGCCTTGGCGTGTGTAAGGCATGGAGGACACATGGTTTTAAACCGTGCCTTACCATGTGCCTAATGGTATGAAATGCAACATGCTTTACTGAGCGTGCAGTGCCATATATTTGGAGCTTACTGAAGCCAAAGTAAAGCATCTTTAAGTATAGAAACAAGTAAAGCTTGACAAGAAAAGCTAAATTTAAAGAAGAGACATTTTTCCAATTTTATGCCTTTTAATCTACTGTGGATGATCACCCTCTACACAGACAGACACAGGACACACAGAAGTCCAAAAGCACACACGTTTATTTTCTTTTTACAGTCCTTTGCACAACACAACCCAGCAGCACTATTGCTCATAGTCCTTTTCTTTTCTCTCACTTGTCTCTCTTTCCTGCAGCCTTCACTCCTCTCCCTCAAGCTCTGTCCTCTGCCTCCCAACTCCGTCTCCCCAGACGGAGTTAGCTCCCTTTATGTTGCACCGGATGAGCTCCAGGTGCACCCTGATGATTTTTCTGCAGCACTTCCTGGTGTGGCAGAAGTGCTTCATGGGCACCCAGAAGCACTCTAGGTGTGCTCGGATTCTCTTCTGGCAACACTTCCTGGTGTGGCGGAAGTACTACAGTCAAGGCTCGGGATCGTCCAGGCTCTCCCTGGCAGTAGCCACTGCCACCAACAGGGTTGAGCCTCCAAGCTCCAGTCCCGTGGCCCTGATGTAAACCAGGAGGCTGACCTCTCATGTTCTGAGGGAGGTATCATCTCTCACATGGACCTTCCATCCTCCAGGCCAGAATCCCAGTTGTCCATCACACTACGTATGTAACTACCTTTTTTCTTTATTCTTGTGTGGACTATTTGCTTTGAATTTTCACTAAATCTTTTAAAATGAACTTTTTGGATTGAGAGGTTTCTTTTGGCACATGTTTGATCCGTGCTTGATCCTGCCTTACACACCACAAGCTACAGTTGCATAATAATAAAAAGTAAAAGCCTTCAATGGAGTTAACACTTGTTATAGGCACTGAGCTTATTTCCACTACATCAGTGCCTAAAGGAGAAATATACAGTACAGTATGTCACTACAAGTTCTTATCTCATGCACACAATCCATGAATATTTTGTATGCAACAATAAGTCATGATACCGAGAAAACAATTATTGCAAGGAAAATAATTTGTCTGAACCAGATAAATATTTTGCCTTGGGCTAGGCATATTTTGTTAAAACTTAAAAGGAATTGATTGAACATTATTCAGCAGTAACAAGCATTCATCTCTAGCATGAAGCATCAGAGGTATTATTTTTAAAATACAGGGTTGCAGTAGCACATCCATTAGTCATTTAATACTCTTTAACACAGACAAAGCCTTTGTTAAGATTTTGTTGTATGGCAGTAATTGACTAACAGAGCAGCCTTCTTTTTAAAAGTGTCCTTGGTGTTTTAAAAGTAGAACAATGCTTAACTGTCTAACATAGCAATAATACCTTACTAACAGATATACCTAGGTAGTCCCTTTTAAAGTGTTTCTGAATTCTTAAAAACAAACATTAGTGGAACTGAAAACAATTTAGTAATAAGTAATAACTCTCACCCAGGACTCCCGAATCAAATCCAATCCCATTTTATTTGTCACATACAAAATATACACACAGTACCAACAATGGCCTCTTTTCCGTGGTGCACTCAGGTAAATGCTACCACTGAGTTGGTACTGCTGAGACTGAGTAAAGGTAAACGCTACTGCTGAGACTGATGAAGACCTCTTTCCCACAGTCCATCTGCATGTAAAATAAGCAAACTGTCAAGAAATACACAATGGTTATTGTTAACTCAGTTATTTAAGTCATCTATTTAGATATTAGCTATGGTCTATTATAATTTATTGCATATTTATAATTCTGTTAATGATTTTTGCAGAAGATTCAACTCTTCCTCACTAATTATGCCATGCAAGTACTTGTTCGGTCACTGGTTCTCTCTCTCAACTAGACTATTGCAAATGTCTTGTTGTGCCTGGCAGAAGTACTGCATGTACTATTAAGCCACTACACATGATCCAGAATGCAGTAGCCCATGTCACTCATCTCTTCAGGTCGCTACATTGGCTCCCTCTAGCAGCACGCATCAGGTTCAGATCCCTGATGCTTGCCCAGTGGCGTAGCTAGAGTTCGTCCTGCACCAGTAATGATTTAGATGTGTCATACTGCACTCATATGCACTCAATTGTTTTGTGTTTTATATTTGCAATTAATTTGGACCATGTTGCAGAAATCTTCACTTTAACATTAAAGAGTCTTTTTGTAGATCAATGTCAAATAAGCCAAATTAAAGTCAATGTGATTCAATGTTTATTGTAAGAGCCATTTGGTAGTTATTTAAGTTACATTAAATGTTTGCCTATATATTGGTGCAAAGTCTATGGGAGGATCTTATAACATAAAAGTTGAATTGAATTGGTATATTCTAACTATTTTTGGCCTCGCTCACTATAGATTAGCCTCAGTTAGTGACCTGCCTTGACGTGTGTAAGGCATGGAGGACACATGGTTTTAAACCGTGCCTTACCATGTGCCTAATGGTATGAAATGCAACATGCTTTACTGAGCGTGCAGTGCCATATATTTGGAGCTTACTGAAGCCAAAGTAAAGCATCTTTAAGTATAGAAACAAGTAAAGCTTGACAAGAAAAGCTAAATTTAAAGAAGAGACATTTTTTCCAATTTTATGCCTTTTAATCTACTGTGGATGATCACCCTCTACACAGACAGACACAGGACACACAGAAGTCCAAAAGCACACACGTTTATTTTCTTTTTACAGTCCTTTGCACAACACAACCCAGCAGCACTATTGCTCATAGTCCTTTTCTTTTCTCTCACTTGTCTCTCTTTCCTGCAGCCTTCACTCCTCTCCCTCAAGCTCTGTCCTCTGCCTCCCAACTCCGTCTCCCAGAACGGAGTTAGGCTGCTTTATGTTGCACCGGATGAGCTCCAGGTGCACCCTGATGATTTTTCTGTAGCACTTCCAGGTGTGGCAGAAGTGCTTCATGGGCACCCAGAAGCACTCCAGGTGTGCTCGGATTCTCTTCTGGCAGCACGTCCTGGTGTGGTGGAAGTACTACAGTCCAAGGCTCCAGGATCATCCAGGCTCCCCTTGGCAGTAGCCACTGCCACCAACAGGGTTGAGCCTCCAAGCTCCAGTCCAATGGCCTTGATGTAAACCAGGGAGGCTGACCTCTCATGTTCTGAGGGAGGTATCGTCTCTCTCATGGACCTTCCATCCTCCAGGCCAGAATCCCAGTTGTCCATCACACTACGTATGTAACTACCTTTTTTCTTTATTCTTTGCTTTGAATTTTCACTAAATCTTTTAAAATGAACTTTTGGATTGAGAGGTTTCTTTTGGCACATGTTTGATCCGTGCTTGATCCTGCCTTACACACCACAAGCTACAGTTGCATAATAATAAAAAGTAAAAGCCTTCAATGGAGTTAACACTTGTTATAGGCACTGAGCTTATTTCCACTACATCAGTGCCTAAAGGAGAAATATACAGTACAGTATGTCACTACAAGTTCTTATCTCATGCACACAATCCATGAATATTTTGTATGCAACAATAAGTCATGATACCGAGAAAACAATTATTGCAAGGAAAATAATTTGTCTGAACCAGATAAATATTTTGCCTTGGGCTAGGCATATTTTGTTAAAAACTTAAAAGGAATTGATTGAACATTATTCAGCAGTAACAAGCATTCATCTCTAGCATGAAGCATCAGAGGTATTATTTTAAAATACAGGGTTGCAGTAGCACATCCATTAGTCATTTAATACTCTTTAACACAGACAAAGCCTTTGTTAAGATTTTGTTGTATGGCAGTAATTGACTAACAGAGCAGCCTTCTTTTTAAAAGTGTCCTTGGTGTTTTAAAAGTAGAACAATGCTTAACTGTCTAACATAGCAATAATACCTTACTAACAGATATACCTAGGTAGTCCCTTTTAAAGTGTTTCTGAATTCTTAAAAACAAACATTAGTGGAACTGAAAACAATTTAGTAATAAGTAATAACTCTCACCCAGGACTCCCGGGATCAAATCCAATCCCATTTTATTTGTCACATACAAAATATACATACAGTACCAACAATCGCCTCTTTTCCGTGGTGCAGTCAGGTAAATGCTACCACTGAGTTGGTACTGCTGAGACTGAGTAAAGGTAAACGCTACTGCTGAGACTGATGAAGACCTCTTTCCCACAGTCCATCTGCATGTAAAATAAGCAAACTGTCAAGAAATACACAATGGTTATTGTTAACTCAGTTATTTAAGTCATCTATTTAGATATTAGCTATGGGATATTATAATTTATTGCATATTTATAATTCTGTTAATGATTTTTGCAGAAGGTTCAACTCTTCCTCACTAATTATGCCATGCAACTACCTGTTCGGTCACTGGTTCTCTCTCTCAACTAGACTATTGCAAATGTCTCCTGGTGGGACTCCCTTAAGCTACAATCAGACCTCTCCAACTCCTCCAGAATGCAGCCACTCAACTGGTGTCTTCTGTTTCTCACTTCACTCCTACAACTCCTCTCCTTTGGACTCTCCATTAGCTTCCTGTTGCTGCAAGGATCCAATTCAAAATTCTTGTCTTGACCTACAGTTCTCTGAACGGTTAAGCTCCTCAATATTGCCAAACCTTGGCCTCTCCGTATGTCCCCTCAAAAAGTATCTGATCTTCCACTGCTTGTCTGCTGACCGTCCCTCCTCTTGCCAGACATGCCTAGACTGGGCGATGCTTCTCGGTTCTTGCTCCAAAGCCATGGAAAGATCTCCCTTTGGTTACATCGAACTGCACCCAATTTACTTGTGTTTAGGCATCTTTCGAGACACATCTTTTTATTAATTATTTTGGAACTGCTCAGTTTCTTTTCTACAGAGTAGCTGCTGTTGCACTGACAAAGACTTTATGATACTGATTTTTATGGTATTTCAGCTTCGGGTATAATTATGTAATTGTTCTAATTTCCTTGTGCTCGCTTTTTATCTTGTTTTTTGTTACTTTTGATGTTTCTCCCTCATTCTTAAATGGATTTAACTTGTTTTGTAAGTTATGTGTTGGATAAAGACATCTGCTAAATAATAATAATAATAATAAAGTTATGCATTGCTATTGTTCCTGTCTTGCAGCTTATGCTTGCTGGGTTAGACTTCAACTCCCTGCAGCCCTGATCACAATTATGGGGGCTTAGAAAATGGTATGGTATGGTATAATAGGAAAGTGATTGATTAATATGTTTAAATGTGAGCATAAGGTGTGAATGAGCGTGATTAAGTGATTGTGCATGGCAGTAGAGGTGTTCCAAAGTTGGTTTTGGGCTTTTTCAGTGATGCTGCTGGGATAGGCCTTTGTGATCCTGTAGTGGACTAAGTGAGTCAGATGAATAAATGTCAGGGTCAAAGTCTGACTAATCAACATTTAAAATGTTTATAGTGTACATAAATATTGTTGACAAATTTGGTATTATTATAAAAAAACAAAAGATAAACACTGAAGAGTTTGGTATTTTAAATTACATTTGTCTGTCATTAGCTTCTCTTCATTTCCTTACATGTCTAAGTACTGCAGCTCATAAATTCTACTCTTAAAAAAAGCAATTTGAGAGAAGCAAAGATCAGTTAAGGCTTTCATAAACTAAACTCTGAGCAGTAGGTCCAATTATTAACTGTGAGAATAAAGAATGTTCTTTAAAATACATTGACACTAATAAGCGATTAGATGCTTTAATAGTAATGAAGAAGAGAAAGTGATTTAGTGAATGTAGATGAAATTAATTTATTACCTTACTCAAAATTACAATGAGACTACATATTCAAAAGGAAAAAAATAATAATTTCTATTCATTATCTGTTTTCACCATGTACAAAATCCACTATTACTCATTTTTAAATTTTATGAAACTGTTCCATCAAGGGTAGCCCTGCAAAGTAACTTGAGGCCATTAAAGCAGAAATGGGTGGAAGACAGGAGCAGGACACGGATGAGACCATGTAAGGCCAGCAGTCTGAGGTCCCAATGACACGGCAACATATTCATGTGTTAATATTGTTGTATTTAGACAGAAATCATTTCACAGGGTTTTGGACCATGATTTTCTAACTCATACCATGTGGTGGAGGATGTAGGCATCATGATATTAATCTACTGCAGCCTTGTGTTAAAATCATCCATCCATTATACAACCCTCTATATCCTAACTACAGGGTCATGGGGGTCTGCTGGAGCCAATCCCAGCCAACACAAGACGCAAGGCAGGAAACAAACCCCAGGCAGGGTGCCAGCCCACTGCCAGTGCACACACAAACAGGACAATTTAGAATCACCAATGCACCTAACCGGCATGTCTTTGGACTGTGGAAGGAAACCAGAGTACCCAGAGGAAACCCACACAGACACAGGGAGAACACGCAAACTCCATGCAGGGAGGACCCGGGGAAGCGATCCCAGGTCTTCTAACTGCGAGGCAGCAGCGCTACCCACTGCGCCACCATGCCACCCCTGTGTTAAAATCATTTACATTTATTTCTTCCCCAGATCCAGCAACACTAAATACGCCAGAATGATAGGATTTTAGAAATTTTTTGCACACACCTGTCTATAGAGGTCCCACAACTGACAATGTGTATGAGAACAAAAACCAAGCATGAGACTGAAGGAATTGACTTCAGAGCTTAGAGACAGGACTATGTCAAGGCATAGATCTGTAGAAGGCTAAACAAAAAATCACAAAGCATTGAAGTTTTCCAAGAGCTCAGCAGCCTCCCTGATTATTAAACAGATGATGTTTGGAACAACCATAGACTCTTGTTAGAGTTGGCCACCTGGCCAAAATGATCAAGTTTGGAAGAGAGAGGTGACCAAGAACCCAATGGTCACTCTGGTCGAGCTCTACAGAACCTGTGTGGAGAAGGACAAAGCTTCCAGAAGCACAACCATCATTACAACATACCACTGATCTCAGTTGCATGACAGAGTGGCCAGACAGGAGATTCCTCACTAAAAGACACATGGAAGCCCATTTAGAGTTTGCAAAAATGCACCGAAAGAACTCTTTGACTGTGAGCATCATAATTCTTTTCTCTGATGAAGCCAAGATTAGCGTAATATCTGATGCAAACCAGGCACCGATCATCAATAATATACCAGGGGTGGAATATGGTGGTGGCAGCATGTTTTGGGTCTGCTTTTCAGTAGGAGGGACTGGGAAACAAAACAGAGCTGAGGAAAAAGTGAATAGAGCAAAGTACAGAGGTTTCCATAATGCTCTGGATCTCAAACTGGACTGAAGGTTAATTTACAACAAGACAATGACCCTAAACACAATAGAAAGACAACAAACATGTAGCTTAAGGAGAACACTCTTGAGTTGCCCAGCCAGTGCCTGGACTTTAACCCAATTGAACATCCAGGGAGAGACATGAAACTACCTGTTCACCAACGGCCTCCATCCAAGTTGTCAGAATTTGAGAGGATCTGCAGGGAATGGCTGCAGAAAAAAATCTGCAAATCCAGGTGTGCAAAGCTTGTCACATCATACTCATACAATACAATACAATTTTTTTTTGTATAGCCCAAAATTACTTAAGAAGTGCAGCAATAAGCTTTAACAGGCTCTGCCTTTTGACAGCCCCCCAGCCTTGTCTCTCTAAGAAGACAAGGAAAAATTCCCAAAAATAAAACCCTTGTATGGAAAAAAATGGAAGAAACCCTGGGAAAGGCAGTTCAAAAACAGACCCTTTTCCAAGTAGCTTGAGCATGCAGTGGGTGTCAAAAAAGTGGGTAAATATAATACAATACACAGAACAGAACACTAGTAATCCTCAATACAATATAATAGTACAACAGAAATATTACAAGGTTAGAGCAGACTTCAACAGTGGATAATATCACATAAAACAATTTGGATTTGTTTGGAGTCCTGAAGACATCGGCCATTAAGCTCCCTCCGCCTATTGGGCCATTCCACAGTTATTACAGCACTAGGCCAGCCAATCCAATGAAAGAACCCCTCTACCCAATGATTCCTGTGATCCTCCATGAAGACTCCAGGCTGAAACCGCTACCAAGGATGCTTCAACTTACTACTGAGTAAAGGGTCAGAATACGTTTGCCAATAATATTGCAGTTTTTCTTTATTTTAAATAAATTGGTTACATTCTGTTTTTGGTTTGTCGTTCTGGGGTATTGAGTGTTGGGTCTGAATACTTTCGGAATCCACTATATATACAAATTTACATACTTATTGTAATGGATGGCTGGGGCTCTTAGCTGGCCGGGACAGCTTTGCCATGGATGGACTGGGGAAGAGAGCTTGTATGGGGCAGTGCCTTCCCTGGAATGACAGAAGGCAGACAAACAATTGGCTTGGTACAGTGCCACAGGCTTGAAGCTTTGAATATCAGTCCTGTTGGGGCCTGTGGTCACTACCAGGGGAGCATGGAGAACTGCTGAGCCCTAATCTGCAGCATTTCTACCACACCTGGACATGCTGGCAGAAGGAGATCATGGGACATCTGGAATACTTCCAGGTACTCTATAAAAGGAGCCGCCTCGCTCCATTCAAGGAGCTGGGGTCGGAAGGGAGAGGTTGACACTTCTCGGGAGGAGTGGAGGCTGAAGAGAAAGAAAAGAGGAAAAGAAAGAAAGGAGATAAGGTGCTTTGTGCTTTATACTGTGCTTTGGTGGGGAATGAAGTAAAAATATTTCCCCCCTTCAAAATAAAGCCTTCTGTGTTGCTGGACTTTTGCCTGTGACTGTTTTGTGTCAGGTTTGGGGAGCTGGTGTGCCCCCTGGTGGCCACAAAATATATAGAGATAGACAGACATAAGTACATGCAAACGTTCAGGGGTCAGTGATCTCAAAAATTACATAATTTATTTCAAAAGATTTCCAAGGAGTCAGGACTTTTAGATTTCAGCAATCATTATTCTTTTGTTTTTCATGACTCTTGCTTTGTTTTTTTTAACCTTACACACTCTTACTTCTTCTGGTCCTTGTGCAGCTTTAACATTCTCTTTCACCTGCGTTGTGTTATCAGTCAGATCCTTTTAGGAGCCGCCAGTCTTTGGAAGCCACAATGTTGGATAGTTTTCTTTTGAAATGAATTTAAAGTATTTGTGAATTTTATTTTACACTGCCATGGTGGCATAGTGGTTAATACTACTGCTTTGCAGGTCCAGAATCCAGAGATTGATTCTCAGCTAGCAATGTACAGGATTTGAATGTGGCCCCCATGTATATGTTGTTCTTCTTCAGGTACTCCATCACACATCCCAAAACTGAGTAAGTTAGGTTAGCTATTCAAAAAGTGGCCCATTATACAGTAAGTGAGTTTGGATCTGACATATATGCCATCTTGTTTATAATAGTATCGGGATAGGCATTCACAACCTGCAAAACTGAACTGGATAAGTGTTCTTGAAAATGAATGGATGGCTAAATGTCTATACCAGACAAGTCAGACTGAACTGAGGACTTAGGTGACACAGTGATTAGCAACGTGACCATCAGGATCCATTGTGCTAAGTTCAGTTCCTAACTAGAGCCCTGTCCATACTCTTTTTGTATTCCTATCTACTGTATGTTTTTTCTTTTGGTAGGTAGCTTAGCACTAGATTTCCTGAAGCCTATGAAAAAATTCGTAATCCCGACCCACCTTAAATCCCTTCACACCTCTCCCATCAGAGTCTTTTGTTTTAAAAATGTGTCGATTAGCACAAGCAGCAAGCAGCCTGCTGTCCCATTCCCCGACTTGATGGAGTTCAACTCTCCCTGCTCAAGCCAAGGCTCCTTATCTGTATGTGATGTGCCTAGAGTTGTAGAGGGTAAATAATACAGTATATCGTTATTTGGAATACATGCATTTCATGTGTATTCCATATCTACAAAGATCTGGGTAAGTGTAGGATGAAAGGAAATGCGAGAAATGCTGAACACATACCTAAAGCAGAAACGTTTTCCATTTTATTCTAATAATGACGAGAAGTGTATAATGTGTGAAGACTTTAGTCCACATATCAAATAAACACGTGCGCTTTTATTCAAGAATATAATCAAAGGACAAAAAGCATTCGATTTACATGTGGCTGTCAATGAGTTAAAAACTCAAAGTCAAATGTCAATCGACAGGGTGTTTACACGTATTCATGAATGGTGTAGAGGTAAGAACTGCTGCATTATAACCCGTAGGTCCTGGGTTTTAGACCAGGTGGTCTGGATTTTGAGTAGTGAGCTACTATTATTATTATTATTATTATTTCTACAATATGATAAAAACATACATTTAATTTTAGTCTGTAACACCCAGTATAAATTTTGGCTACTTGTAAAATTTAGCACTTGTTTTTTTATTATTCAGTTTTATCTCTCAGTGACGTTCACGTGATTCACTAACTTGCCTCTCCCTCTCTGAGTTGATGGCATTTATCTCCATTCTCTTCACAAGAGCAGCACTGTGGCTGATGCCTGCTCAGAACTATTTTTGTTGTACTGGCAATCATTGATACAGTGTCCCTTGACCGCTATCAGACTGGACAAAGGCAGGACCGTAGCAACAGACAGCTTCTTCACAGCGCTTTCACCAGCTAATAAACTGCTCTAATGCTTCCTCTAATCACTCAAAGTCTAGGCTAATTGGTGTCTCTAAGTGGGAGACACACAGTTAATGCGGGTGACAGTTTGCCCTGTAATGATCAGACATTACACTCAAGATTGGATGTTGGCATGAGTGTGCCCACCGACGGTCTGCCATATTGTTCAACTTTGAATGATAAGGTTACTGGGATAGGCTTTGGCTCCTCACAGCTCTGAAAAAAAAACATGGGTTCAGAAAATAAAAGGATGAACCCTGATAGAAAGTTTTCTGTTAACTATCTTCTGACAACTAATATCTGTGCCATGTGGCAAGATCAGACCTAATCCAATATTTCTGTCAAAGAGACACAAATAATTTCTGTACCACACCTTTAATTTCCATCATACCACTAATGTCTACATTTTATAATCCATTTGTCTGTTTTGCATCTTAAAACATCCAAGTATATTTTTACATTATGTTTTTTTAGTCGGAAACAAACTGCATTCAAGACAATCTGGAATTTGTAGCGGAAAGCCTTTATCCACCTAAGTGGATGTATCATTGATCTGTTATCATATTAATGGATTTTGACAGCTGTTTTATGAAATGCAATGCAACATATTGTATTTTGGGAGCAGAATAGATACATGATAGGCAATTTGATAGAACTGCTGAAAGCAGGAGCTTTATTTAAGGGCATCCTGAGTACGTTATCTTTAGCCTGATTGGCACCACTGAAGGGAGGCTTGGAGCACACTAATAGCTATGATCTGCAGCATGATATTAGGCACTTAGACACAATGCTTTTCAAAGCTAGGAAGATAACATGCAGCAGAAGTCAGCCGTCTTTGTGACCGTGTTATTATAGTACTGCTTTTAAAGAACAGTAAAGTACAGCTTAATTTGTGAAGTTCAAATATATGAATAGTGGGTTAATAACTTACATTAAAAGTACTTTTAGAGTCTAACAGTGGAAGTGTATCATGTCTATAACAAAAAATGATGAAGGTAGCTTAATACTATATACAGTGATGTACAGTTATATGATATGTATTGTAATAAATTTACCAAAAAAGAGGTTAAAAATGCCACTATTCAAAACCTCTTTTTAGCATTGTTATACTAAAGTGATGGATGCTGATTATCATTTAGTCAAACAGTGTAGGACCAAAGGGATAGTTAATGTTTTCAATGTGTTATAAAGTAATTACTGTTTATAACTCAAGATTCTAGAAATGATTGATTAAAAAAAGATATGAATACAACAACAACTTTTACTTACTGTATATAGCAAATTTTCATACTAACAATGTAGCTCAAAGTGTTTTTAAAGATGTCAAAGGGAAAGTTAAAAGAAAAGAAAAACAAGATTAGGCAAGAAAATTAGTGAATAACAAACAAAAAAACAAATAAATCGATACGATGATTATGATCTTATAAAATAAATATATAATATAGTCATTGTGTCACTACCTATGCATCTTGCAACCAATCAACTTATGACCGATCGTGTGTCACAGACAAATGACAGTTTCCACCACACCAGTTGCATACGCCATGATTCATTCATCTTGATCTCAGTTTATTACCTGCAGCAATTAACGATTCAAACAGAGGCTGACGTGTGAGTGCGGAAGGCCTCTCCCGGCTCCCCACTCTTGACGTCACAACTCATCTCTTCATTGGCCCGCAGCCTCTCTCTCGCATTAGTGCAAATATTTCGGTACCATGATACTTATAACCATGATAAATCAACCAGGATGTTCAAACAAATTATAGAAAAAAATCTGATCTAAACCCGTTAAACAGTTCTCTCGAGAAAAGTGTACAGACATACAGATTTTGGATTTTATATATATATATATATACACACATATATAATTGATTGAACAGACTATTCAATATTTCATACATTATTCCTTTTATGTTATGCTGTGCTGTTCATCCTTTCTTTTTGAATGTAATGAATGAATATGTTCCGCATATGCAACCAGTTTTATTTTTTTATAATAGAATTTATGAACACCATGAACTTCTGTCTTGAAAACTGCTCAGTTAATTTAATTAAACATATTTTGCTTTAAAACTTATTTTTCTATATGAAACTGACTATGACCATCAAGATGGAATAAAGTAAACCAGAGCTCAAGATCCATATGTGGCTACAACAGAGGCATTGCTTCCTGAGTGTGGAGCCCCATGCATTCAGTGGTTAGTAAATATCGAATGATGTCAAGGAACCTATCAAGGCTGAAATTCACATTCTTCAGGAATCGTATTTATCATAGTATTCTTCCATTTCATTTTGAAGGAGTGGAGTATGTCTTCGACACTTGATCTTCTCCCCAACTAAATATCGATCAACTGATTGAATATTTCCTGGCTACTACTGACAGTCTGTGTAGTTCACTTTTAATGTTTTCTCGACCATAATGTTGAAATGTTCAGACACATTTGTCAAAATTGTTTTTATATTCTATCCAACTTGGAGCAGGCCAGCTTTTCATTTCACTGTATGTTATACCTGTATAACTGTGTGTCTAATGAATAAACTCTTGAATCCTTAAACTACAGAAAATAATAATAAAAAAGCAAATCAAATCAAACAGCCTTTTGGAGAATCTAAATACTGTTTCTCTCTCAACTTCGTAAGTATATGCGTTACTCTGTACAAAGATCTGTTTGACGATTTGTAAATTAATATTTTTTAAACACATCATTTAGCTAGCTTTATAGAAATTGAGAAAACAAAATAAGCAGATTAT
Organism: Polypterus senegalus; assembly: GCF_016835505.1. Lineage (NCBI taxonomy): Eukaryota > Metazoa > Chordata > Cladistia > Polypteriformes > Polypteridae > Polypterus > Polypterus senegalus. The sequence goes on along the minus strand of NC_053167.1, from coordinate 108,556,370 downwards.
CCTTGTAATTCTAAATTGGTAAAGCAGGTTCTGTAAATGGATACGCAGTTAATGGAACGAATAGAGATGACATAAGGACAGGCAGGTACAGAAATGATGGTAAAATAGTACAGTAGATGGTAACTACATGTAAATAATAAACAAAGGAATGGGCTCTTTTAAAAAGAACAATATTTAAAGAGTACTTTTGGAAGTTATATAAAAAAGAATATAAAAATCGAAAATGCATCCATATAAAATACAATTTACACTACACACTAGAAAGATAAAATACACATATTATTCATCAGAAGTCATAGGCCTTTTAAAAATACATATCAAAAAGCCAATCACTCGATCATCAGGTCATTTTTACGCTGGAATTCACTTTTATTTGGCTGTTGATGGGAAGCATAGGGTGTTTTGGGAGTCGATTTTGGATGTTCTCCTTTGCCTTGAAGCATCATTATCATGCAGATGCTAGAGTTTTCTTGTGGCTCCAATACTAATTTGGCTTTATGCTTTGGTTTTCTTACATTTATGATTCAAAAGACAATCTGTTGTCAGAGTATCACGCCCAGGTTATTAAGCAGTGGGTTGCTTATTGCACAGTAGTTATGCAGCTGTGCTAACCTACTGTATATCCCTGAAGAAGGGGGCATCACTCCTGAAACACATCAGCTAATTGGTGTTTACATGATTGAACTTCTGAATGGGTCAGTGAGATGCACATAATGATTGTGTATTTGACCTTTTCATATGTATTGTTAAAAATTCTGCAACTTATGATAAAAATATGATTTTTTTTTTTTCTAATAGGTAATGTGCACATAATGTGTATGTTATATACATTGTGAGTGCCATGGGGGACAGATGGGCATCCCGAGCAGATGATGGCATGACCTCTTGCCAGGATGGAAGTTGCCAAGGGATGAATGGGCAGAAGCCGAAGGCCAGAAGCAATTACATCACCCATACGCTAAGTGGCAGTGGTCCACTTCAAGACTCAGTGCTTGGGCCACTGTTATTTTTAGTTAATATAAAATATCTCCATAGAAAGGTAACTATAACGCCCATAAACCAGTTGAATAGGCAGATACTGAATAATCAGCCAAATCATTACAAATGGACCTGAACAGAATTGAGACTTGCACTGTTCAGGAAGATAAGTGGCAGGGGATACTGATTGTAAATAAATGTAAAGTTTAAAACTTACACAATTCAGGAGTCTGAAATTAAAATACCGTATAAGAATGAGTTGGAAGACACAATGGACTCTACAAGGACCATATCAAGAAATGGTACAGAAGCAATCAAGAAGGCTAATAGGGGGTTGTGTTACGTAGCACCCTATGTTGAGTATGAATAAAAGTGGAGAGGGATGGTGGTATAAAACTACTCCTGCTTGATGCCCATATGGAGTTTTCATATTCTCCCCATGTTTGCTTATCCTTGCACACCCTCAATTGCATCCTTGTTAGATTAAATCAGGGATCTCACACTCCAGTCCTGAAGGGCCTCAGTGACTATGTGTTTTCATTCTAACCCTTTTCTTAATTAGTGACCTGTTTTTGCTGCTAATTAACTTCTGAATTAATTTTAATTGACTTGTTTTTTACTATTTGTTCCACTGAATTTCTTCATCATTTCTTTCCTTAAATGAAACCCAAACAGAAATGAAAACCCAAACAGAAATGAAATGTGAAGTGAGTGAGCCAGCAGAAGACCAACAAACTCAGGGCGTCAAACTCCAGCCAATTTGTAGTTGTTAGTCTTGTTGTTAATTAAACTCGTTCTTTAATTCCATGGCTTGCTGCTGCTCTCATTGTGCAATAGCATATATTTTCAAAAACTGTTGATTTTTTCTTTACTTTTCAAAGAGCACTGTTAACATGTTTCGGAGACCTGAGCAAATCAACATTCCTGACAGGTTCATCTTTCTTTATTTTCATACTAGCCAACCCGCGTACCATACCGAATAATCAGGCCGGTTTTTTAATGATTTTAAGCACAGGGAGAAAATTAACATTTGAAAATCGGTAATGTAATAAATCAGCAAGAAATGCAACATTATAACAATGCACGGAACGAACCAACACACAATCGTCCGTGACTGAAAACTGGCGGACCAATCTTGTTGATGTGAGCGAAGGTAATGTAGACGCGCTCCTTCTGTTCTGACAGATGCGTTGACGATGTATTGCTGGAAGAGTTTGCCACTGGAATGCAAGACACTAAATAAAGATCTCATGGCAAGCCTGAAAGCATAAAATTGAGCTGTGTGACTCGCGTTCTTTTCAGGTTCGCTTTTACTCAACATGGGTTAATTGTATGTGCCAGCCTGGATCTCCGTAAGGGAATAGCAGTGGAAAAACCATGGGGTCACAGTTCATATTGAGAACAGAGATACGCTTGCAAGCATCTCCCCTTGGATATATGCAAATATCGCGTTGTGCAGGAGGTTCCCCGTCTTCACCTACAAAGCAGCAACATCAGTTTGACAGGACGGGGCGTTATACCTTCTCATATCCAGACCTGGATTTTCCATGAACACCATGAGTGATAATGTCATGCATTTGCATGTAAGACTTTCAAAGGGATTAACCTGGCATATCATGTTGTCTAGTTGAAGCAACAAAATGTCACTGCAAGCGCTATTACATTCCTTTTGCAAACGTTGACTGGTAGCCTCAGCAGAATGAAGATATATAGCTGACCGTATTGTGGTGACTTGTCAGGATTGTTATATAAAGGAGAGACCTGGTGATAAATTTGACCGTGGATTCTGAAAGCATACGGTCCTTGTCCAGATGGTTGAGCGATGTGTGCGCCCATTGACGCGAAAGCTAAAGCAGAGTTGTATTCCCTGATATGATCACAGTAATTTCGGGACAGCGGGTTCTTGCCAGTCAAGAGGTCTTCTAATAAAAGAGGGGGTTTGGATAGCGGTGGCAAAGACACCTTGCCGGCATGACAACACTTAGTGTAATGTCCGGATTTGTTGACCTCTGCTGGCCAATGAAGAGCATTGCAAGAAGCACATAGTGCGGTAGGTAGGTAGGCCAATGTTATGTTCTTGGACGTGAAAGGCGGTATCTTCTTGAAAAGCTGCAGAAAAGTGAATGCGATGTTTGTGCATGAAGGGAATTGGAATGAGTTGTGTCGAAGCATTGCTGGCAATGTTCACATTGCATAATTCATTCTGTGGAGTGTGTTTTAAATGCATGTTGAGAAATCTCTGCACTGAACGCTTTTGAACAAATCGTGCATTCAAAGATCTTTTGGAATGCGTTGTTCAGTGGAGTGGGTGTTTAAATGTGCTTTGAGATATTTCTGGCAGTGTTGACACTGAAAAGAATTCATCAGGGAATGTGTTTTGAGATGGTTAGTAAGGTATCTGTGTGCGAAAGTGTTTGTCGCAAATTTTGCATACAAATCTTTGCGTTGAATGGATCTGCATATGGTTGTGGAGATCCATCTCACCTGTGAAGTCCTCGTTACAAAATGTGCAATTGAAGGTGAGAGTGGAATGAGTTCGTAAGTGTTTTTTGAGAGCGCGACTTGTCTCGAAGCATTGTTGGCAAAGTTCACATTGCATCATTCGGTTAGTGTTGTTTTTTCAAATGTGCGTTCAGATATCTGTGCACTCTGAAGCTTTTGGAACAAAAGGTGCATTGAAAGTCCTGTGTGGAATGCGTGTGTTCAGGGAGGTGTCTTTAAATGTTTTTCAGGAAGAGGAGAGTGGGCAGGTGACATCACATTAGTGTGGCGAGCAAGTGGGTGTGCACCCTGTGTGCACATACGACAGAGTCAAAAGATGTCACCAGAAGGTTATCACATGGGTATTTGAGAGGCATGAGAACCTCGTAATGCCCATGATCCAAAGGACCGCTAAAGAGCAGGGATATGAAGAGACGCTGGGCCGGATTGTAAACTCGAGGAGAGGCATGAGGACGTTCTTGGAAGTAAATGCTGATAGTAGCTGGAAGGATTTGGGACATTGCCACAATTTCTGCCTCGCCACCATAGACTCCGGACATATTCATGTAATCAGCGTATTGTTGAGCAGACTGTATAACAATGCCTCTGTGACTAAGAACAACAGACACCATGTCACGAAGTTATCCCAATGTTGGCAAACAAAGCTAACAGCCATGTTACGAAGTTTGAGAGCAACAGTTTCGTCAATGACATTTCTCCAAAAAAACCCGACTGACAGAAACAAACAGTTACCTGAAGCAGGAATTTCTATAACATTGAAAGAAGTGTTGTTTCCATGAAATACATTTGAAGCGGTAGCCATGGAGGGCAAAAGAATAGTCAACGTGGCTCACAGCTGGGTTTGGACCGCAGCACAGACCAAAGTGAGTGAATATGTGTTTGATGAGCTGTTTGATTTGGCGGGCAGTGGTCTGAGGTGCGTTCCTGAGCACGTGGGAGGAGGGGTAGAGTTTCTGGGCGGGCTTCGTTGTTCCTTTCGCATGGTTTTTCATGGTGGACGCGGTCGGTGTCGAAACCGAAAAGAATAATGAAAAGTCAACGTGGCTTAGACGTGCATGTGGACTCCTAGCACAGACGAAAGGGGCTAACTGGGTGGTCGGTGAGTTTTTGCGTCCGGGCACATGGGCAGGCAGTGTGAATGCCTAGAGAGCAAGGGTAGAAGCGGGCCAGTGAAAAAGGAGTGTTAGTGGGCAGGGGAACGCCTTCCGTATTTCTGCAGGAGCATCTAAGAAGACGCATGTTTGTCGCGGATGCTAATTGCTGTATGTAGCATGTAAAACAGTTTGGTATGGTGTACGTGGTGCGTCGTAACAAAACTCGGTTTTTAAAGACTGCTTACTTCATTGTGTTTTAACCTCAGTTGTAAAGGATTGTTTTAAAGATCCCATGGGATACCCCTCGCAAACTGTTTTACACGCTGCATATGGCGATTTACCTCTGCGAGAAACATGCCTCTATGAACAGTCAACGTGCAGGTGCATGTGGCCTCTACGACAGACGAATATAAATGACGCCGTTTCTTCTGTGTCGTCGTCCGAGTTGGTGGGCATGACTCTGCGAGTTATCGTTGTATCCAATGGTCTTGGAGTTGGTGGGCTGGCTCCTTCCTGCGTGCGCCATCGGTGTCTTACTTGTCGGCGGCTCAGTGAATCCACGCCTCTTCCGCGTGCTTTCCATGGTTGTCTTGCCTTAGTGAATTATATATATAGATATTGTATAATGGTCATGTTTTGGTTCATTTTTTTATCTCATTATTGTTTGGCTGCTAATTAAGGAAAAAACAATTAAGGGATCTGAGTCTTCAAGAGCAAGTCAATTAAAATGAATTCAAAAGCAGTTAATCAGCAGCAAAAACAGGTCACTAATTAGGAAAAGGGTTAGAATGAAAACCTGCAGCCATGGTGGCCATCCAGGACTGGAGTCTGATATCCCTGGATTAAATGGTAATTCCAGGTTAGCTGTGTGCACCCCTTCCAGGGTGGTTTCCTGCACCATGTCCAGTTCTACTGGGATAGACTATAATCCCTGGGACAGACTTCAAAAGGACAATGACAAGACATGGATCTGAACCGAGGACACTTAGTCCAATTTAAGACACCTGCGTCCACATCTACTTCGTGGTAGCTTTACTTTGATTTTGCACCTTTTGTTCCTTTTTTCCCCTTTTGTTCTTCACTCTTATTAAAGACTAGCAGAATACCCGTGCTTCGCAGCGGAGAAGTAGTGTGTTAAAGAAGGTATGAAAAAGAAAAGGAAAATTTAAAATAACGTAACATGATTGTTAATGTAATTGTTTTGTCATTGATATGAGTGTTGTTCCCATATCTATATATATATATAGATTATATATATATATATATATATATATATATATATATATATATATAGCAAAATAATATAGCAAAATAGCTTGGCAGCGAGAAGTAGTGTGTTAAAGAAGGAAAGAGAAACAAAAGGAAACATTTTGAAAATAACATAACATGATTGTCAATGTAATTGTTTTGTCACTGTTATGAGTGTCGCTGTGATATATATATATATAGCAAAATACCTGCGCTTCGCAGCGATGTCGTGTGTTAAAGAAGTTATGAAAAAGAAAAGGAAACATTTGAAAAATAATGTAACATGATTGTGAAAGTAATTGTTTTGTGTATTTGGCGGCAGCGTCACGAAGTTATTTTCGTCTAGCTGCATTAGAAAATGTACCACGACGTCTGACACACCTCCTTTTTACTGTTTTGTCATAATGGGTTTGAGTCTACATATATAAATATATATATATATATATACACATACATATCTTCATATCTATATACATATATACATATGTATATACAGTAGATATCTACATATACACATATATATATACATATCTATCTACATCATATATACACACACATACATACATACACACACACAAATTATATATATGTGTGTGTGTGTATATATATATATATATAATGTAGATAGGTGTGTGTGTGTATATATATATACACATACATACAAACATACACACAGGTATATATATGTGTATATATATATGTATGTGTCTATATGTGTGTGTATAGCTTTGGTCACTGAGTGCAAGGGAAAAATAATAAAATATAGTCTATGAGTTATTAAACAGTAAAACATTAACGTTTTAAGAAGTACTGGTCCATTGAGCACTACTTGAGTGTTTGGGGGTAAACTACATTTTAAAAGACGGTATAACAGAACAGGTAAGTAGTACTAACAGCAGCTAAAATGTATATGGATCATCTCGGTAGTAGATCCCTTTTGAAAGGCGCTACACGACGGCTGTGGTATAGAAATTACATTTTCTATGTGAACGTCCAAATTTCTGCCTCTGGTAATTTGCCTTACGGTATTACCAGCAATTAAAGAAAATTTGTTTTGTGTCGTCTGCAGTGTTAAGAGAGAAAGGCTTTGGTTTGAGATAAAAGGAAAAAAGGTGTAAAGAAAGGAAAGTTGCCTTTTTCTTTTATATAGTATAGAGAGATGTGTTCGGTGACGTTATGATCGCCTTTTGGGGACAGTCGCGGTGGGTCTTGTGTAGACTGGTGAGACGTCCCCGCCATTAATCGGCTGTGATGGCACTGTAAGTCCTCCACTCGTGCGTGTCTTCATAATCCGAGCTGAGGACGTCATAATTGTATACGTGCAAAAGAAAAGTGTGAATCGCCTTAATATTATTTTGCCACGGTGTAGAAAAGGGGTCCCGTGTTTGCACTTGTCTGGGCTGTAGCTCAGGGGAGGATGAAAAAATTAAAACTGCTCACTTTGACTTAAGGCAGAAGCGCAGTCAGCGTCTCAAAGGCCAGCACAGCTATGCGCGCGCCAGCTGCTCGACTTTTGCTGGGCAGGAGACCCCAGTTTTTGTACACACGTTCCACAAATGAGACACACGGGTTTACCGGCAATGTCAGTAAACATATACTCAGCCTCCCATCGGTTTTTAAAGGCTCTATGTTCAGAATCACCTTTTCTCTTTGGCATCGTGTGGGCTAGCTTGGCAATAACTTGTAGCATCATAAGCTAGACTTGATTAACGCGGTAAGTGTTCGCAAGGCAGCTGAAGCGTTGGATTATGGGATCTGTAGTTTATTGTGTTACCAGCGCCTCATATCCCCGGGCCATTAATAACAATAATACAGTATATAAAATGATCTGACGGGCCGGATATAATTACACGACGGGCCGATGTGGCCCGTGGCGCTGAGTTTGACACATATGGACTAAATAGAACTTGAAAAGAAATATTTTTCGAATGTGATCGCGCAAGTCAGATCGAGTTGAGTTGACGCACTACAGTACATCGAGCCAGCGTGCTAGTGTGGTTTTGCTTGTGTGCCTCAGCAAGTTACCGTCCCCTCACTCTTACTTTTTTACCGTTCATCTAATGAATACACTGAGTATGGCTTTACCAAAACAATCATTGATCGCGAATAAAGTATCCATTATTCATGAAGCTTCAATAGGTGATCTGTCTTTCTGCGTTAACCGCATGTGTTTTCATACGTCTCAAACCAAGGGGATGCGATGTTAAAATGAATCGAGAAGCGCGTACATACTTAGTGCATCCCTCTCGAATCGAACCTCGGACATCTGCGCTACAGGCGAAGGCTCTACTATTACGCCACGACGTGTGGTTTGTCTATTTGAGCGTAGCAGTGTAATTCGGTTTTGTTCAGCACTCTTTGGAACTATTGCTTTTGTCTGCGCACTGCATCAGTTCACGTGAGCCGCTGAATATGGTTTTATATGTCACTCGCCGCTTCTAATTGTTTCGCTGCCTTCTTAATTATATAATGCATGTTTTCTTCAGCGCGTTTTGCAGCTCTTCCTGGTTTTCTACGTAATGCGTGATTACGTGAGAGGCGTGATGATGTCAAACGAAACTCCGCCCCTCACGGCTTTCCACTGAACTCCATTACAGTAAATGGAGAAAAATAGCTTCCAGTTATGACCATTACGCGTAGAATTTCGAAATGAAACCTGCCAAATTTCAGCCTTCTACTCACACGAGAAGTTGGAGAATTAGTGATGAGTCAGTCAGTCAGTCAGTGAGGGCTTTGCCTTTTATTAGTATAGATTAGATTATGTTCTTTTAAGATTTTACTATTTAGACTCTTTATCTTTTTGAATTTATCATTATTTAGATCTTGGTTTGTAGAATTTTTGAATTTGGACAGTTTTGTTGTTTTGATGTCTTTGTTTCAGACTGGGTGGTTAACATTTATAGAAATTTCCTTTACATTTTGAAATTCACCATTATTTTTTGTATAAAATATCTTTTATTAATTATTTAATTTAAAAAAATAAAATATGGTGGATTTGACCTTCCCTGTTATGCAATACTTAGCACAATGTACTGTACATAATGCAAATCAAGAAGGAAATATAACAAAGGGCACTGGGCTCAAACACAAGGCCCAATGTAGCATTGCCATTCACCAAACATGCATGTCTTTGGACGGTGGGTGGAAACTTGGAGCACATGAAGGAAACCCTCAGAGACATGGGGGACAACATGCAGGGATGACCCAAGATGCCAACATGGGTGTCCTTATCGCCTGGCAGCAATGCTACCACTGTGCCACTCTTCCATCCTTCCCGTTATTATATTTATTAGAACATGTGCCTTCAGATTGAAAGAAATCTGAGATATTGACAGTAGATTAGCCAATTACACATCTCAGTCACTTTAAAAAATAAAAGCAAATGTTTGCCCTTGGCCATCTTTGTAAATGAAACTGTCTTGACTTTTAAAATACTTCCTTTACTGTTTGCTGTTCAGAATACTTACAGAATAATACAAACTACCAGTTAAAGCCATTCTTCATAGCACTTTACAATGCAATGTCAGTCTTCCTGGCAGCTCATTGGCAAAAAACTAGGTTTGCAAATTAACAAATTCATCATAGGTTATTCCAGGATGTTATGTTTGTAAAAATAACCCATGTTTTTCAAATCAGATAAAAAGCAATAATTAGTTGAAACAATTGCCTTTGGAAATTGTTGCAAATATGGATACCTTGATTTTTCGGATCCAGACACGACATTTGCAAATTGAACAACAAGTCCTTTTCTTTATCGTTTGGCATGTAGCATTTACTATAAAGAAAAATGTTGAAATCAAGACACCGCTTTTGACCCTATGTTTTGTGACATTCAAAACAATTTAGAACTGGGAGCAAGTGCGTTTATTTGTAATTGTTTGTTAATAGCATGCTTGCTCTGAGAGGGTCTAAAGGACAAAATGATCAACATTATTTTGTATAGCTAGCAGTAATGAAGCTTGAATTATAATATATATACTATATATATATAATATATATATATATAAATATATATATATTGTGGAGGACTGTCCTCCCGACAGCAGGATCGTGCCCCGAGTTCCAGCAGGGCATCATGGACCTTGGAGTGTTTTTACACAACCCTGCTGGATACCTTGGGGGCCGCTGGGAGTCGCTGTAGGGGGTCTCGTGGGCTCATCTGTGCCCTATAACCCGGGAGTACATCACGGTCACGTGACAGGAAGAAACGACGTGCTCCCGGGTTGAAGAAAAGGACTGTTTACCCTGACCCGGAAGGAATAAGGAACTGTGGACTGATTGGGCAGGAACACGTCCGGGTCAGGGTGTATAAAAGGACTCTGGGAAAACGCAGACGGTGAACTGAGCTGGGAGGTAGGGTGGCTAAGTGTCTGGGCGAGGAGGAGAGTATTATTGTGATTTATTGTAGTGTAATTTATTAGTAGTGTGGAGGGTGCTTTGTGCACGTTGTGTGAAGAAATAAAGAAGTCTTGGACTTTTATCCATTGTCTAGAGTGGTACCTGAGGGTTCAAGGGAGCACTAGCGCCCCCTACTGCCACAATATATATATATATATTTAGTAAAGTAATTCAGTCCATGGGATTATTAATTATACTAGGTCACTGAGAGCAACAACCCCAGAAAAAATTGCTACTATAAGTACATAATTTCGTTAAGCAAAGTAAATTCTTACTAAATGTACCTTGGTAGAAAAAAGTGCAAAGTATGAACCAAAGCTTGATGGGATGCAGTCTGTGGTGTGTAATGATCATGGACTCATCATGAAGACGTCTTGTGTTGTCATTAATACAGTGCATGTTAGGAGTAGACAGAGTCTGTGGCCCGATTATTGTGAATATTATGAGCTAAAGATTAAAAGGGCGAAACAGAGGAGCAAACAAGCTCCAAGTCAAGACAGGCAAAAGTCACAACCAATAAAGATAACTAAGCAGGAAAATAATCAAACTCAAAACCTCTTACAGAACTCAGAAACCAAACTAACCAAGAAAAAAACCCCAACCACAGTAAACTAAGGCACACACACCAAAGATTAGTTTTAATATTCCCAAAACAAGGATAACTAGAGGCTATGCAGCCATTTTTATATATGCTAGTAGTGATGATACTACACATTACAAGGTTGAGGTCATATGACCAAAAATGGTTGATCAAGCCAAAATGGTCACCAGAATAAGTGATACCACAAAAACAAAAATAATTAAACCGAAAAAAAATTATGAACTCAAAATGACACATGAAATTGATAAAAAAAAAAGAAAGAAACATTTGCAACAATTAATGTTTTTGGTCCTTTGAAAAAATCTCTTGTAGCATGGTGAGAAGATACACCTCAACATTATTGCTTATTTTTGGGAGGCCTTTCCACAGTTTTCAACTTTCTGAAATTAATTATTAATCATTATCCATACTAGCTAATTGTCAGATTTTTATTTTCACATTTGTTACCACAGGGTCTGACTGATTGTTGAAATGGAATCTGAAGACTGGGTGAGGCCATTGTCCACCTATCCACTTGTGGAGTGACAATCCATTTACAGTACTGGACTGCTAGTAGCCAGAGCATAAAGGAGTAATATTTAGTGAAAAGCAGAAATCAACCCTAGATGGGGTGCCAGCCCATCACAGAGCACAGTCACATGGACATCTGCACCCACCTTCTTTCGACTGAACAGGCACATTTCTTTTGGATGTGGGAGGAAAACCATCAGTAACACTATAGATATTGCAAAAAATTCCTCTATTACTCATACATTGATATGTCACAAGACCTTAACAAATGCTTCATTTGGTCCTAATAACACTTAAAAAGCATCTTTAAAGTGGTTTTTCATCTCAGGAACATGGCCTGCTAAAATAATTTCACATTGTTGAAAATTGGGACATATTTTTCTTGGTATTGCATACTCCAGTATAAGGTATGTGATTCCTTCATATTCACAAGAAATTTTACCAGTGTATTAAAGGCTTGTCAGATACATGCACATGGGAGGCAGCTAAAAGGTCTAAATGAGAGTAATTCCACGCCAGATCAGGGGGTGGCGGAGTGCACTGACATTTTTTCTCACTTTCCTGCAGACTGTTCATGGGAAATTCCGTCTGGCCCTGATGATGTCACATCCGGTTCCAAACATAATGATGTCACTTCCGGGTTCCAGACTCTTGGTTTATGTCACTTCCAGTGTAGAACCCATGGACGAAGAGATTTACAGTTCCAGCCCCTTTGATGATGTCACGTCTGGGTCCAAGCCCATCGAAGAGGACCCTTCCGCCCTTGATGACTTCACTTCCCTTTCTGGCCTTTAAAACCGCCATATTCTACTAACCTCGTCAGTTCTGTTTTGGACTCTGATCTATGTACATCAATGCTATCAATTTACCCCTTTGCAGCCAGGGAACATTATACGGGTGGATACCCCAAACCTTTTTATGACTCTTGTCTCTGGTTTTTGTGACACTCTTAATACACCAAAATGAATAACCACTGTAAATACTTAAAGTGTTACCGAACCATTAAACATTAAAACATTCCATTTATAGTGTTTTACCATAATAAGAGCTCACACAAGCACATGAAAAATGTGGAAATTTCATATAGCCTATATTAAAAAAGGTTATATTGCTATAAAAATACAAGTCTTTGAATCAAAAATCAGATAATATTTATGAAAAAGGTACAGTAGACTTTTTAAAGAAATGTAGGATGTTTAAGCAGGCTCAAGTTGGAGGATTACTTTAAATTACATGGGAAAGGGAACTGAATGCTCTTACTAACAGAAACAATACACGCTTGTTTGTCTAGACTGATATTGATTTTATAAGCATGCATTCTTACCTAAGAAGCTGATATTGGAAACAAAGCCTTCTTGCTATATTTGACAATACAAATCATCATATACTAACAAATTACAAGCCCAAGACTATTTGTAGGGTTTTACTTTGTTGTTTCAGAATCTGCTCTGTAGAATGAACATTTTTTCAAATTTCATTCAAGGCTACTATTTCCAAAGAACACAATTTGAAAGATTAGGTTTGGGAATTGGATTAAGATTTTGTACTTATTAGCAGAATTCAGGAGGTTTCCACATTAATTAAATAAACATTTTACAGAAGTGTACCACCTTATTCATCCAATGCAGCTCTAAAATCTGAGTGATTGATGCGCTTATAAGTCCGGATGACTATCTTTGGATTTTATTGGGTAATCTCCACACTTCTCTTCTTCTCTACTCTTCTCTTAATTACCAACTTTGGTTGGTCACAGAATTACGTATCATTTCATACATAAATCATTCATTCTACCCTTTTCCACCTTTCAGGTTTATCATTTATTATTATTGCAGATGCCAAGCTACCTGGACTTTTAAACTACAGGTAGTCCCCAGGTTACGGACATCCGACCTACGACTTACGAGCGGGGCAGCAGCTGCGACGCATATGCCTCAGTAACTGCCGCTCCGTCATCTTTGGCCTGGGGACACTGCAAGCGGTGGCTGGACGGAGGCTGTAGGGGGGCGATTTCACTGCTCGCACAGTGTAGTGTAGTGTCCCTCGGGTGGCAAGCTGTTTCACTGCCCACCCACCACACATGGCTGTCCTGTTCATTCTCGGTGGGCGGCTGGTAAATCTGCAAGTGGTGACCCAGTTGTGGCTGAAGGGAAGACATTGAGGGTGAACAGGACGGCGGGGGTAGCATTGTAGTGTGTCTCAGATGGCTGCCTGTTGGTGGTGGTGGGCAATTCACTACCCCGTCTTTGGCCGCACCGTGTTCGTTCTCGGTGGGCGGATGCTGCAGGCAGCTTACTGTAGTGGAGATGACTGTGAGGTGGGCTGGTGATGAACCGCCCTCGCTGCCCCCATTCATTCTCAATAGCAAGCCTGCTTGTTGTGTTATGTACATAGCAGAAAGTTGTCTCTTGTCAGTACATCAGACGTGTTGACGACGGCTGCCTTCCTACTGTGATAGCGTCACAGCGATGTGCAGAAGAGCTCATCTTAAACTTTTGTCTTCACCTTTCAAAAATGTCTCTGAAACACAAATCTGATGCAAGTGCAGGTGATAAAGTGAAGAAGAGAAAAACATCACCATTGAAAATAAAGTAGAAATAATAAAAAGGTCAGAGAGAGGTGAAACTCTATCATTGATTGGCAGAGCACTTGGTTACAGTCGGTGAACAATAGCATTCTTTAAAATAATGTGCTTGTTCCAACTTACATACAAATTCAACTTAAGTACAAACCTACAGTCCCTATCTCATACGTAACCCGAGGACTGCTTGTATATCCTTTACATGTTACAAGGGGCATGTAATATTAGACCACACACAGTGGTGATTCTAGGGACTCGGGGGACCCTAGGCAAAAAAAAAAATCTCCATTGGGCCTCCAAGTCTCAACATGGTCAAATTTATTACCGTTGTTTTAACGCAAAGTCTAAATTAATAAGATCAATATGAAGAATTTAATTTAAAAAATTAATTTTGTGAAAAAGATTATACAAACTAGCTGTGTAAGCCCGTGTTGTAAAAAGCCCGGGATCCTAGAAACTATTGAAGTCATCATAAAAAAAACGAAATGTAGAGATGTCAGGTAATTGAAAGGAACTACTCTGGGTGCCTGTCTCCTAGGAGGTTTCTGTTTTGTCGATGTTAGCAACTTTGTCTTTCATTTGAAGTTTCATTTTGCTGATGTGCTCGCCTCACTTGTGCTTTTAGCTGCTAAGCGAGTTTATATTTCCTCGGAGGTGGAGCCCTTACCCCAACTCCACCTCTCACTTCCAGGCAACAGACACACTTCCACGCATAGACATTTATTATATAAAATAAAACACTACAATAAATACAAACTTTGTATAGAAAGTCGAAAAACAATAATAAAGTAAATTTTAAAAAGTCTAAATTGGTGAAAAAGAAAAAATAAACATAAGGTGCTCGTGGTAATAACAGATAAGTATAAATTGCCCTCAAACACTGAGCTCTATTGAAAATGGAGCTTGGGCTGAAAGCCTCACCTGGCACATGACAGATCTCAAATATAATTTTTAATCAGCTTTAAAGATTAAAAAAAAAAAGCAGAAAAAAAACTTACTCTTACCAGAGGCAACAATGATTGAAAAATTTATAACTGCTGAGGGAATAAATTTTGACCTTATGGTCCCCCATCTCCGTGTTACCTACTCATCCTGTGGTTACAGTATGGCTTGAAGAGACTGAAGCTGAATCAGAAATGGCTGAATTGTTTAAAAACACCAGGGGCCTCATGTATAAATGGTACGTATGCACAGAAATGTTGCGTAAGAACTTTTCCACGTTCAAATCGCGATGTATAAAACCTGCACTTGGTGTAAAGCCACGCACTTTTCCAAGGTACCGCATGCCTTGTTGTACGCAAGTTCTCCGCTCGGTTTTGCAGACTGGCGGCACCCAGCGTCAAAGCAATGATACTGTTCTTGTGTGGTTACTCATTATTTTCCTGACGCGGCTTTATAAATACACTGAAACTAACCGCATATTGTTTATTAGTGTAACGCATCTGATTGTAATTAAGTCGTAACAATATAATGGCCCAGGGAACAGCCATAGTATTCCAAATACCATAACTGCTTTAGTGTTGTTACTCTCACTTCTCCTTCTTCTTCTTCTTCTTTCAGCTCCTCCTGTTAGGAGTTGCCACAGCGGATCATCTTTTTCCATATTTCTCTCACTGCACCACTCGGAGTATTTATATCACTGTATCTGAGTGTGAATCACAGCAGCAGCTGATCGGAAAGAGAATTATCGGTATACAGTTTCATGGACACGCTGTCTCAGCCACTGCAAAACGTTTTAAAGCCTTTCCTGTACGGACCTCGCGGTTCAGAAACAGTTTCATCCCAAGAACTTTAAATGCACTCAATCAATTGCACCTTGTAGAACTGTTTGTACTTATAAGTACAATCACCCCACTGTAAACTTGCACTATAGTTATAATATCGCACAACCTGAGCCACTTTATAAAGCGCTATTTACATATGATGACGATATCATTTTTAAGGTGAAATGCAGCAAAATATGTTTATTAAATTATACAGATAAAACTTTAACTTCATTTAAATAATCTATATTCTTCACTGGGAGTGTCGTGAAGGATAGAATAATTAAACATGTACTACGAAGATATTTCAATGTTCTTAAACGTTTTGAAGAATCGGCGCTAAGCTTACAGATGGCTTAACTTCTATTACAGAGCTGATTGTGTGGCGATCGGTTACTTGGGGAAAGAAAAGCACTGACTGCAGTGGCAGCTACGCCAATATATATTGAATATAAAACAGAAAGAGAAAATAACAACACAGCTAAAAACGCAGCAACAAATTTCGGCAAAAGTTAAATGCTTGTGTCATGAGCACGAGGCGGCTATGCAGTGTCTGCAACGGACGTGGCCATCCACCGTGCATAAGCTACCTTACTGACATTGGAGGCGAAGGAGCCACCGATTCTTCCTCTGCCCAGTGCCACCACAAGCCTAGAGCTGCCCCTGAGTACTGCTGCAATAAATTATTTCATCAAGTGAAACACATGTTTAATAACGTGCTTTAACTCCTATCATCATGAAAATGATATCACGTATACATCTCAGTATTTTAGTTATTCAGAGAGCTGTAATATCACGAATGTAATGGATTCTGTGTCCAGTTGGAGGAAGAGAGCTGGTTTAAGAAGCAAGTAGTGATTCACACACATAGAGCACATAGAAGATCAAATACAAAACAAAGCATTTAACGTGCTACTTTAATTACGATGTGATTTGAGAAACTGGTTAATTAAACGATTTTAAGATGAAGTTTATGATGTTCTACTTTAATGACAAAATAAGCGTCGAGATTGAAATTGACATTTCGAGCTTTTTCCAAACTGTGTGCCTTTTTTTCTCTGTACCCTAATAAGCTTTTATATGACACTCAGACAGTGGGCTTACAACTCGGCTTTTCACGGCGACTTTGATATGTGACTTCTTTTTTATTTCCGCACTGTGCGATTTTGTGAACGTGAGCTTTCAAGTTTCTCCAACACGCTATGTCACTCGATCAACTTCCTTTTGTTGATTATACCACGGTTTATTTGAACAAATAGTATGTTTTTCCTTTGCCTCCACTTGGTATTCGCTGAAATTCTTATATTTTCCCCCGTGCTTTTCCCATTGTCTTTTCACAGAAGGCTGAGCTTAAGGGCGATTTATATTGATTTGCATATTCAAAGAGGCGTAATTCTGGGAGGAGTTGGGGCGTTACATAAAGCGTGTGCACAAGCGTTACTTTTCACGCTGATCGGGATTTATGTAGCAGAAGAACGTGGAAGTTGGAGTACACACAGATTCCTGCATCTGGATTTTTCTGTGTGTAAGCACATTTTGGCTTCTGTGCTTACGCCATGTTATAGTGCGAGTTCTACGCACGGCGTTATGCATAAGGCCCCAGGTCAGCACGGTTTTTGTTTCTAGACATGTACATCCCCTTCATGATTTTATGAAAATGGTGCAGATTGCATTTAACATGAAAAAGTAACATTCATCACTCTCAGCTGAGATTGGGTCCCCTCTTAAGGGGGTTACCAATTGTGTCACTTGTGTTGATGCCATGCTTCAATGGGGGTTCCCATTGTCGTTGCAATGAATATCTATGCAAATGGATATACTGTATCTGGGGCACCAAGCAATTTGCCTTCCTTGCCTCTCCTTTCACTATGCCACTGAACATATATTGGTAGGCGTTCTAAAATTTTTGCCTGTACACGTCTCAAAAATCATCACAGGTCAGGGGCATGCCTGTAAAATATTTAGAGTGTACCAATATAAACCCACATCAATAAATGAAGAAGAACTCATATCCTCAGACTGTTTGTGTTGATAAGGTGAACTCTAAGTAAACCTGAAAAGATAAGAAAATGAGATAAATCTTAAAAAGCCTTGAATATATCTGAGTGCAGCCAATGTCCTCTTCATTACATTGATGGAGCATGTGGGCTAAACAATCCTAAGCATTATAGTTTACTGTAATTCTGAACCTTATTAGAAACTTCACCGTTTTGTTTAATTTACATTTCCTGCTCCTAACATTTCAATTAAAGTCTTGGTTATAGTAAATTTGACTCAGACATTTTTGTTTAAACTTCCTGAACAAGTCAAACTTTTTGTATTTGTAAGGATGAAATATTCCTAAGAGTGCTTTACAGCCAATAATACATAAATTTCAGAGACGGTTAGTATTTCACTTCCTCATGTTATTCAATCAGCTAAAGGACATACTGAGGAAGACAGGTGTCAAAGAACAAGTCAGTAAGGATCTAATCAGAACTTTACACAGATTTATCGTCTTCAAAATCCTTAACAATCCCTTGACACACAGTGCGAAAGGAGGAAATGCTCTTTGTAAAATCTCAGAATAACAAACCGAGAAGAGAAATATATATCTAGTAATAAGACAAAATTACAGAGACACTCTGAAAAAAATATAAAAAATATTATAAAAGAGAGAAGACCATTCTATACCTCAAGCTTATTTAATTATTTAATACCTAAGTTGTTAGATTAATTTTTTTTTATATTTTTTTTTATATATCTGTCATTCTACCAAAATTAAATACAGCTTGTGAGTCAGAAGCAATGCCTGAAGTGGATATACATAAGTGCTGGTACTTGAAGAGGAGGTAGCAGGAGTTACGAGCATCACGACACACAAACATTTGATCGAAGGTTGCGCTGGGTGTCAGTGACCCCTTGCTCTTAGATTTGTTCCAGATTGCTTCTGCCTTCTTCCCTGTTTCTAGGGATTTTGGACAACACAAAGTGATCAGAAAGGAGAACAACGCACATCTTCTGCCTTCTTAGGTTTACCCATAAGCACTGTCCACTTACACTTGGTGTGGCATTAGCAATACATGTTACTCCTCTCCCAATTCTGTTTTTTCTTCTTCTTCTCAGTTAATCCCTTGCACTGACTTACTTTTTGACTTTGAGCTCATTAGAGGACAACTGGAAGGGACTTTTACTGTAAACCTCAGTCAGGAAGAATCACATCCAGGGCAAATTTTCACATTATTTTAAAGTTTAAAAAACTGTTTGGAACTCCTAGGGCTGCCCCTCTAGAATTCACTCTAGTTGTTGCAGCGTTCCTGCAATATCGAAACTCAAATTTAGGGATAAATATATGTACATCATTTCTTACATCAATCGCTTTTACAACTATGGTATTGTATCAAAAGCTTTTAGAAAGTCTGTAACTTATGTTGCACTCCTTGCTTTTGTCTACCACTACAGTTCCCTTTTTAAGATGTTTTTCAGTCGGCTATGGCAGGATCTTCCTCTCATGAGGTTATCCTATTTGTTATTCAGTATTACATTTGTATATAAGTAGACTTCTAATTATTTTTGATTACACTTTTCATAATTTTGCATTAGATAGAGTAAGAAAAACATAATTAGTCTATAATTACCAGGATGCATTGTGTTTCCCTTCTTGTTAACTTGAGTCCGATTTTTCATTTTCAGTCATCGGTTACATCTCTGTTCTGAAAAGATCACCAACATGTACTTGATAATGGTTTACTGTATAAATAAAACCTTTACTTTCTTTCAATAGTAGTGATAATTTCCCATCAGGCCCAGGGATTTTTTAGTCTTCAATGTAGAAAGAGCCTGAAGCGTATAGAGTTTTCTGTTTTAAACTCTCAACTTGTTTTTACATCGGCCCGAGGCATTCCACTTACAGTATTTCTTCTTTTATAAGCACATGGTTTAAATATTTATTTATTCATTCACTGTCTGTTGTTCATTTTTAAGGATTTCTTCTTGTGTATTTGTGAGGTTCCACTTTTTCTGTATTACAGGAGAATTATTAACTGCTTGTTTTAGCTTTTTTAATTCTTCCTTATCCCTATAGTTTTCTAATTTGCAAAATTTTTCTAGTATTTTTTTTTTTGAGTCTTACATTTTTAGAAGTGTCATTATTTATCCAATTAGGCAGTTTCTGTTACTGTTTCATTATAAAGATTTTTTGTTGTTTTATTATAAAGTCTTTTTTTTAATATCATTATTATTATTATTTTTTTCCATATGTTTAATCATATTCGATTTTACACTGTTAGGTTAAATTGTGAACCATCTGAGAAATTCCAGGTTTTTGGGAGGAGTCCTCAGATGCAGATTTCCCCTTCCTCGCCTATGGTTATCACTAGTGTGGATCAGTGAAATTCACCAAAATGTCTTTCACAGTGAATGCGGCTGGCTTAGATAAACATGTTTTTTTCTTTGCACTAAATGAGCTTTGCAAAGCCACACACTTATATTACAAAGCTGTAGCTGCCAATGTTGGATGGTACAGCCCTCCCAAGTATACAGCACTGCTAGCTAAATATTATAATGCTAAAAATTTACTGGAAAACTTACTGTAAATAGGTCTTCACTCAAAACACACATGTAAAAAGAAACTGGCATTGGTGTATTTGTGTCGTAAAGGTGGTGTCTTTTTGTATGGACTTGTATGTGCCGTGTGTAATGCTTCGGCCTACCTCATTAATAATATTACCCAGAGTGCTGTGCAGTTGATGCAAACAGGAAGGAGTGCTTTAGTGTTATGCTTTAGCAGTGGCAATGAATGGGCAAAAGCACCAGGCAAAAAAACAAACTGTATTTTTCCATTCAAGTACCTGCGATCGGATCTGTGTAGGTCAGGCCTTACTGAATTCATGCTTACTTTCTGCCACTTACTTTAAGAACTTTTACTGGTGTGATTGTTAATTCTACTTATTTATCTCAGCAAAGAAAGGAGGTGCAGTGGTTCGCATTGTTGTCTCACAGCTCAGGTCACATTTGTTGCTGACAATAATCAGTCTAGCATAGGTGGCAGATGTTCCATTAGATATCAGGGACCTTAAAAAGAGTATTGCGCCATTATCATACACTCAAAACAAGTTCAGTTTCTCCTTTCCCTTCGACTTGCATTGCATTTTGCTGAGTTTGTCAAAGTTCCCGAACATTTGCACAACTTTGCCAAACTCGAGACAAAGCAGATTCATCACTATTCATAAGCTGTCAGCAATGAAAGAAAAAATGACTTTTATGAGTAGAATGGCTAAGATAACATTGCAGTACAGATTTACGTTGTTCAGTTTCCATGTTGTGCAACTTACCTCAGCAACACAAGAGTACCTCCGTGTGGGAACACTGCTTCTTACAGCCAAGAGGAGCCATTTGAAGTAGTCTGGGCCTATTGTATATTTAGGATGCTCATTTGCAGTGCCATATAAGTAAGACTTTATACTTTTTATATTATTCAATGAATATTCTCATTTGAGGAGCCTGGTAATTCACACAATTGATTTTTAAATGCAGTCTTATGTCAAAATACGTCACTAGATCAAGAATTATGTTTCAAGTTTTTGGAGCTTTTATTCAAAATAGAAATGCTAAAAAGACATTGGACAGTACATAAAAGCATCTCTATAGCTTATAGCTGTCTTAAGACTAACCATGAGTGTTTCGGGCAACATTAACTGACAAGTGGTAATTGAGCTGCTAAAGCAAAGGTCATTCACACCAGTGATGTGCACAGATCTTTTGTTGTGCAGAAGAGACACAAATCAGTGCCCATTTTTTATTTCTGTGTGTTTCATTTACTGAAAATTTGAAAGTAAGATTGGGGGCATTAGAATGCTCAGGACCGTAGCAATAAAATTTGTCTATAATTGCAGATTGCTGTATGTCATATTAGCAGAACACACATTGCCACCTTTCTGCTGCACAAATATTTTCCTATTTTCCTTAACAAGATGAAACAAGAAGAGCAAATAAACAAATTCTCATTTAATTATATGTAATACCAAATAGACCTTAATAGCACATTGCCAAGAATTAAATGCTTTGCATTTTGCACTTTTGCTTTCTAATACATGATTTTTAACTTATAGCCAGAATGAACATAATGTTATGGAAGGCCATCGCTGTACAATTCCAAATTTTCAGTTGCTGCAGTGGCCCTGTATTTCACAGAATTTCAGAAGTGTATTATTTCAGAACATACTTATTATTTCACTATGCTATTATCAACTTTAGCAAAGAGGTCTGCTATTTTAAATGCGGCTCTCTTTTGTCGTGTTATTTTCTAACCCTGTTAGTCCCTATTTTATGGGTTACCATTAGGCTTTTCTTTTCCTTTAAGCACGGTCCACAATCTGCTAGAAAAATTATTCAACTTCATCTTATACTATTACATCATTTTGCTTGTGAGAATAAAAATTTTGAATTGAATTGAATTAGTTTTCTTCTTAAAATCCTTTGAAGCTGGGGGTCTCCATGTTTCCATCAGCATGCCTGTCTGCAGTAGTTAGTCACTGAGATAAGGCTGAAGCTTCACTTCTGTCACTGTGCCAACCATTTAAACAAAGAAAACTGCCCCAATAAAGAGTAACCTACCTCGCTTTAACAAGGCCTATTAAAGTATTGCTGTTTTTTCAGTTTTTTATAACAAAATGGAGTTGTGAATTCCTCATAGGAGAAGCGGGCACCTGCGCCAAGAAGGGGAAAGGGACAGGGAGTTGAGCCACTACAGCCACCTCTTTGTGCACATCCCTGATTCATGCCATTCCTAGTCTTTTGTTCTGTTAGAATGCAGATGAGCTGCTATGTAAAACTGCATGGTTAACTCCAGCTGTGCTGAAGGAGGGCTGTTGTACCAAATGTAGAACAACGCGCTGCTAATTGGGAATAAATCACGTATGTGTCACCTGTGTTTCAACACTGGTGGGGGGTCTTAATGGGTCTTGTACTTTATATATGACAGTGTCTGTTGTG
Organism: Polypterus senegalus; assembly: GCF_016835505.1. NCBI lineage: Eukaryota > Metazoa > Chordata > Cladistia > Polypteriformes > Polypteridae > Polypterus > Polypterus senegalus. Next base: position 108,533,726 of record NC_053167.1, on the reverse strand, counting down.
TCAATGTAAAAAGATTACAATCATCTTGTACAACCTATTTTGTTAATTGAATTTTTTCTTAGGAGTATTTTTAGGAAAATCTTTGGTGAGTAAATAAAATTCTGCAATATCAATATGTGCAGTTATGCGTTGATGATACAGTATATAAAAGTGAATATAGAATGTGCAATAAAACTAACAGCATTAGATGTTAAATTAGTCATAATAAAGCAGAACCACAACAAGAGCAAAACTAAAAATAAGACTGTCAACTTTGTCCAGGGCTGTTTCTTGCCTTGCATCTGCTGCAGTAAGGATACAACAATATTAAGTGGGTTTGAAGATGGTATGCTATGGTGTGATAGAAAATTAGTTGGTATGCTGGCAGTCTTCTATTATTTAATTGAATTAGAATTCCAAAAAAAAAATGTCATTCTCCCAGAACACCTTACTATTCCTAAACATATGCAAGGAAACTTGTGTGTGCTTAAACAGAAATAACATTATGAATTCAATCCTAACAGTTGTATCATTTATTATTTTTGTTAAGTACGTTTCCATGAACAACATAAATTTCAGTATAATTCACGTAATAACTTAAATGTGAGCTTTAACACAGATTCAGCATAAAAATTAGTTTAAGTAAATTTTAAAAAATCATTAGCTAAAGCATATTAATTCAGAACATACAGTCTACTACATTGCAGTTTTATTGGTGATGCAAGCAAAAATAAACTGGATAGGCCTCACCCGAGCAGCCTAAACTTAACTCAAAAGGCAGACTTCCGGCCTGCACAGGCTTAAAAATGTGGCAAAGACTTTTAAAGACAAAAACATCAACAACAAAATATATATATATATATATATATATATATAATATATATATATATATATATATATATATATATATATATATATATACCCATTTAACAGGAGAGTGAAAATTTTTTGAAAAACGTCTGGAGCAAAACAAACAAAAGCAAAATTTCTTCAACAAGAATACAAAAGGAGAGCAAAGTAACAAAAAGAGGAAGAAACAACCAAAAATCACGAACTCATTGAAACATCTGCTGCTAGGATAATAACCTGCTCTAAATCCACTGAACATATTACACCTCCTCTCTCTCAGCTTCACTTGCTCCCTGTTTACTACTGGAATCCAATATAAAATACTGCTCTTAACATTTAAAGCTCTCCACCACTTTGCTCCTCCCTGTCTTCCTGATCTCCTACAGACTTACACTCCCTCTCGCTCCCTCCGATCCTCATCTGCTGCTCTCGTTTCTGTACCGCACATCAAACTCTATTCTCTGAGTGCTCGAGCATTCTGTCATAGTGCTCCTCAGCTCTTGAATTCTCTTTCCTCTGTTATTTTAGACTCAATAGCACAATTTTAAAACTGCCCTCAAGACTTATCTCTTCAACATGACATACCAATTATGCATTTAACACTCATACTGCCGGTTATCTTTGATGTTTGCTACTACCTCTGTACCTTATTGCAATTTGATTTTATTGTCTTCTTTGTTTTTATATTTTATTAATGTTTAATTTTGTTGTAAGGTGACCTTGAGTGTTAAGAAAGGAGCCTATTAAATAAAATGTATTATTATTATTATTAACAAATCAAAGCAGAAGTTTGAAACTAGTAAATTAAGAAAATAAAAGTAGAGTAGAAATGTTACAGTGCGTCTGCAGTAAAGACTGTATTTTCATTTTTTATACAGCCTGGGTAGTCCTAAGCTTCATATTTTTTTGACCTCACCAGATTAAGAAGACAGGAGAGATAACAACAAAGACTAATATTTAACAAAAAAAAATAAAAATCAATTATCATAATATTATATACAGATAAAAAACAGAGCTAATAATAAAAATAATATTTGAAAAAAAAACCCCAAAAAGTTAAAGAAGCAGAAAAAAACACCTCTTGGGCCTAGGAAAGAACCCTTCCTGAACCATTACACAAAAGAGTTCAACTCCAAAAGTAGGCCTTAAAACTCAAGGAAGGCTTAGAAACACAAAATGCAGGCTTGTGCCATTGGTAAAGGGTTAAGATGGTTATTTTGTATCCAAGAATGAAGAAAACTTAGCATTTTGCAATTCTTTCAATATTTGGTTACAGATTCTAAAAACAAGCTCTGTTTTTTTGCTTTGATCTTTGTTTCATTATTTGTCATTGACATCAACCTAGTTGTTTTCTTTTTGTTTTCTTATGCCAGCCCTGACCTTAGCTAATTGCCCCGACTCTGTTCTTTCTCTTGATCCTCACTCTAAACTTTTTTCTAATTATCTGCCTTTTTTTTACAAACAAGGTCAAGCCAGTGGTTTGAAAAAGGAGAAGGAAATCGGAAAACCTTTGGCAAAAGAGCAAAGCAAAGTTTCTAATAAAATGTATTCAAAAGGATATTGAAAATCCAAAAAAGTCTGAATTATTCTAAGCGGTCCTAATTTGTGGTATTCATAAAAAAATGTAATTATTTACATAATGAGTTAGAAGTACAAAATAAAACAAAAATAGCAGCAGCAAATATTTTGAAGTTTAAAATGTGTTCTTCAATTAAAATATTTAAAGTCTAAATATTCTCAATATCAAAAGAAAGGGATCATTTTTCATCTTCTGATAAAGGTCCATAGAGGGCTAGATCTCTAGTAAAGGATCAAAAATCAAAAATAACATCATAGTCATAATCATTGACCTTGAAATGGCTTAAAACATTAACCTGTATGCTTATGTTTGACAACTGTCATTTTTAATCTTCTGATAGTGGTTCTTAGAAGGTTAGCACCACTGGTAAATTATCAAATATCAAAAAATTATCTTATTCATAATCAGCAACCTCAAAATACTATAAAACAACTCACCACATGCCTATATTACCGATCCCCATTAGGGGGGTGAACCCCTGGGCCCAGTTGATGTGGCATCTGGTTATTTTTGCTGCAGACATCTATTGGTTTACTCTTTATCGTAAGGCTTCACACCCCTCAGCTCCAGAATAAGTTTAGTCCCCCTTCACTGGACATTTATTAGTAAGGTAAAATCTTTATTGCGTCATGTTATCATTGTATTGCCTGTGCAGTCTGTCAGCCCATCACCTACCTGCAGTGGCTTCCTCCTGTTTTCTGTACTGCTGACCGGCCACTTCGAGGTGTTGACAAACTGTCCTGTGTGCTTTACTTGAACATCTACAAGTTCTCGTTGGAGACAATAGTTTGTATTTGCTGCCAGCAGATTCAATTGAAGAATATACAAAAAACTATTGGAATTCCTGTTTTCAAATTATGGCTGCTCTTGTAATTCATTTGTTATGTTTTGGAAAGAATTAATGGTTCTGTTTTATTGTTCCTTTTTAATTACTCGATTGGACTGAAGCACTTACTGTGGTTGCTGCTAGTTTCAAAAATCAGAAACAGACACAATGTTTTCCAAATACAGCCGGCTTCAAAAAGCTGAGACTGTTTGTTACTGGTTTTTTTTTTGGTATCTTCACTGCATACAGGAGGATTTTTATGGCAGAAAAGTTTACTTAGGAAAGGGAAGGAATAGTAATGCGAAATAACCAAAAAAAAAGTGTTACTTTAAAAAAGTGACAAAATGTGCATTGCAGGTTGAAGGAAACACTTTGGAATTAGACCCAGAGGAGAGGGCCAGAAAGGATGGATGGACAGCCCACCAGAAATGGAACATGTTGCTGGGAACTTTTCACTTCCCCAGATATTGGTGCCCACTAGGGAGCCAGCAGGGCATGCTGGGTGGTGTAGTCTGGCAGAGCAGCCCTGCTGGGGTCAGTGGGTGCTACCAGAGGGAGACATGCTGCCTGTTGTATGGGACTTCCGCATGATTCAGAAGTACTTCCAACGGGCAGCTGCCCTGGCACCGGAAGTACTCCCAGGTCCTTAATAAAAGGGACCACACTCCTTTATCCTGGCAGGACAAAGAGCAACACTCAACTGGAGGAGGGTAGTGTGGTAGTGAGAGGTGAATTGTGGAGAGAGAAAAATCTGTGTTTGCGTTACGTTGGAGGCATTGTGGTGAATAAAAACCATCCTTTATTTGAACCTGGGACTCTTGGTGTGTTCGTGTTGGGGTTTGGGGCTCGCAGTTTATATTGTTTAACTTTATCGTAAAGTACAAATTAACTCACTTTGTAATGTTTTACTTTGTTTTTATTGGGCTTTAACTTGTGTGAAAAATATACACAGTGGAAAGAAGATGAAAGATTGGGTCTTAAAACATAGCCCTCAGTTTACATTGTTGTTTCCTCCAGTAGCTGATTTTAACACGGTGTGGCAGTAGGGGGCGCTAGTGCTCCCTTGAACCCTCACGTACAACTCCAGACACCAGGTAAAAGTCCAATACTTTTTATTTTCGTTTTCCACAGTGCGCCAAGCACCCTCCACACTACTCATAAATCGATACTATAACTAACACACAATAAACTCTCCTCCTCGCCCAGACACTTGCTCCTCTACCTCCCAGCTCAGCTTAGCATCTGGACTGAGGCATCGTCCTTTTATAGCCCCTGACCCAGAGGTGTTCCTGTCCCAACAGTTCACAGTTCCTTATTCCTTCTGGGTCAGGGCAATCAGTCCTTTACTTCAACCCGGGAGCACGTCGTTCCTTCCCATCACGTGACCGTGACGTACTTCCGGGTCATAAGGCACAAAAGAGCCCATAAGCCCCTCCACAGCGACTCCTGTTGGCTCCCAAGGTATCCATCAGGGCTGTGTATAAATACTACAAAGTCCATAAAGCCCTGCTGGACCTCGGGCACTATCCTGCTGTCGGGAGAGCTCCTCCTGGCGGCCTGGGGGTGAGGACTGGCATGAGAAGCCGGCAGTCCTCCACAACAGGTTAACATACTGTTGGCAGCCACTACTGCATGTTATCTAATAAATTCTACAAAGACAATTCCCTTCACCCTCACAGTTAAATTCAGACACTGCTGATGGTATGGGGACCCTGCTTATAGTAGTGCCATTGCAGAGAGGCACATCACGGTCACAGTTCTTGATCCAGGTCACTGGTTTCTGAGTGATGCTGGAAACAAACAAACACACCTTACCTCCATCTCTTAGCTCTGCCTGTTTCTCCTTAAATTTGGCATCATAGGAGCAGCAGAATGATCACACTCAAAATCAAAAAAAGAAGTAAAGACTTCACTTTAATTGTATTTGATTCTTACACAAAGATAAGTTAGCAATGAACATAAAAACATAAGAAATCTGGCAAATGAGAGGAGACCATTCAGTTGGTCAATGTTTCTGCTTCAGCTGCATGAATTGGTAGATTGTTTCAGATTCCCATAACTCTTTGAGTAAAAAAAAGTGCCTCCCGGATGGGGTCCTAAATTCACTTCCTCTTAATTTCCACAGGTGTCCTGTTAAGGTGAAAGACTTCTGCTGGATCTGCTTTATCAAAGCCTTTTAGAATTGTGAAGACCTGCATTTGGTCCCCACATGGTCTCCTCTGCTCGAGACTAAACAGGTTTAATCCTCTTAGTCTATCAGAGTAGGACATGTCCTTAAGACCTGGGATGCTCTCTTCTTCTTCATGGCCTCCAGTGCTGCTATGTCTTTTCACCAGAACTGCACACAAAGCTCCAAATGCAATCTTACTTATACATTATATCGTGTGAGCTTAACATGCCTTGATTTATATTCAATAGTATTTATAATATAAACTAATATTTTATTTGCTTTTTAATCACTTCTGTGCATTGTTTAGACAATGAGAATATTGTGTTAAGTCAAACTCCTAAACTCTTTTTACAGTTTCCTGTAGGACAGTGACTCCCAACCTGTATTTATAATGAACATTCTAGCCACCCAAAGTTAACAAATTGTGCTTGTCTAAATTCAAGTCTGTTTCCCAAGTGCTCACACAGTTCTGAAACTTGTCTGAGGTTTTTTGAATCATTTTTGATGCCTCCTCTATATTTTCTAACCCTCCAATTTTAATATCATTTTCAGATTTTACAAGTTTACTAACTACAGCAGAATCAATGTCATTACAACAATACAATATCAGCAAATAATTCCCGGTCAATGGCTCTTTGTGTGACGCTGATTGATTTACTTAGCCTGCATGTGTTTCAGTTTTGCAACATACAGTAAAGTAAAGCACATACACAGTTGTAATCAATAGTGAATTTGGATAAAAATATCAGCCAAATATAAAATAATAGTAATAATACTAGCAATACATAAGACCTGAAAATGAGATCTTCATCTTTCAAGAAGTGTCTTGTTTCAGGCCAAAAATGTATCCCATCTCATCAGTTTCTTCTTGTGTTAGAGTTTAGTTTGAAAATAATTTTCCTAAGTATAGACAGCTCTGTTGCACACAGATCCACACCTGACACAAAGGCATACAGTCTTTAGTCGGTTTCCTGTTTCAGTTATACAGCAATGGTCATCAGAAGAATCATCAAAGAAACAAACCACAGTAATTGGAACATAATAGTAAAAAAAAAGAAAAACGCAGATATTAATTCTATTGATTTTTATTAAGCACAGTTTGATAAAAAAATAATTATGGTCAGCTCAGTGCTAACAGCATGCAGAACAGCCATTCCAATTAGCATTGGATCCAAATCTAAAAATGCTTCTAACAGTGGTGTAGCTAGAATTTGATAGGCCCTGCTTCAAAAAAAAATAAATAAAATAGCACGCCCCCTCCCCTCCGCCTGTTTAGCAAAATTAAATTTAATCCAATTGAGATATGTCAAGCATATAAGCTACATAAAAGGTCAATAGTCATAATTTAGCTTTATGGACTTGTGGAAGTGATGGCACCATTAACCTTTTCAGTTTGAAGTCAAGTAGGCAAGCATGTTAATAATAAAGCCTTAAGAAGCAACAGTCAGTCAGTGTGGATCCCCCCAGCCCCTTGGGCCCTGCCTGCACCTCTTTCAGTGACGCCACCACACCTAAACACAGATAGCTCAACGGAACTCGCTGCATTCAAAGTGATTGCAGTTTTGCACTTTATGCCTTACAATACGCAGACTGTAACATTAAATGTCCGAACAGATTTTAAGCATTCAAACCTAAACATACTCTGCCTGAGACTGGGTAATTTGTATACCGCCGCTTCACATAACTATTGGGTAAAACATTATGTTAGTGTTCATATTTAACAAAAGCAAACTTTCACTGACAGCATCACACTATAACTTTAACAGTAATGCCATACTGCAGGCATCTTCACTTTCTGCACACTTTATTGTGTTATAGATTTCATTTTAGACTGATAAATTTGACATTTTGCCCATCAATCTACACTCAGTAACCCATAAAGACAAAGTGAAAACACTTTCCCGGAAGGTCTGTAAATATTCTAAAAGCCAAGAACTGAAATCTCTCATTCATATAAGTATTAGGACCCTTAATTCAGTACTTTGTAGAAGCCCTGTTGGCAGGCATTACAGCTTCGAGTCTTCTTGTGTAAGTCCATATAAGCTTTGAACATGTAGAACTGGGCAGCTTATCCCATCCTTCCTGGCACGCTCCATTAGATTGGATGGTAATTGTCTGTAAACTGTTATCTTCAGATCATACCACAAATGTTTTATGGGATTAATTGTGGGCTTTGGCTGGGTTGCTCAAGAGTTGTCCTGATACTACTCCGGCGATGTCATGGTTGTATACTTGGGGTCATTGTTATGTAAAAAAAGGTGAACCGTCGCCCAAGTCTGAGGTGATATGCACACTGGAGCAGGATTGCTCTTTATTTCCCTGCATTGATGCTGTCCTGAATTCTGACCAGTCTCCCTGCCTGTGCTTCTGAGAAGCATCCTCTTAGCATAATGCACCACCCTCATACTTCACTGTAGGGATTTTAACTAGGAAGGTGCTGAGCATTGTTATATATAGAGTGTGGAGTTCTGCCCAAGGAGTTAATTTTTGTCTCATTAGACCATACAATCTTTTTCCTTATGTTCTTAGTGTCCAGGTGGGTATTTAGATAGATAGATAGATACTTTATTAATCCCAAGGGAAATTCACATAATCCAGCCTTTTATCCAAGGGTGGCTTCTGTCTAACTATTCTACCATAAACATCTGACTAATGGAATGCTGCTGAGATATTTGTCCTTGTGACAGCAGAGGACTTCTGAAGCTCTGTTAGAGTGACCACGAGGTTGGTCTTTTGGTCTTGTCCGTTGCAGGAGATGGACATGTCATCCCGAGGTATCCTGAATTTACCCAACATGAGCAGGTTCTATTACAGTATATGCAAGCATATATAAACATGAGCAGCAGGAGAGGGGCTCAGAAAGAAATGGAAAAGAAATCTAAAGCTACATTCAAGCCTAGACAGGCATCAAGTCCAAGCTGAAGGTACAGCCTTTCAGAGACTGACCTGGAACAGACAGGCAAAAGCACACATTTCCCGAGACCTGGTGCCACTGCATCGTCTCCAGCCAAGAGTGAAAGTGGGAGCAAATGGGCAAGTGATTCAGGCCACAAAAGTTTGTCGATTCCAGAAGATTCATTGAAACTTAAAATGACCTTGCCTTCTGCATTGTCATCTACTCCTTGCAAGCTGGGAACATCGACTTTAACTGGGCTTGCCATTTCACCAGGAGCATGAAGACCGAAATGATCTGTCTGAGCTAAAGGTAATGATCGCCACAATGGCCACCGATATAAAGGAGCTCAAGAAAGATATAAAGAAGGAAATAAATGATGTAAGGAAATGTGATATAAATGATATGATAGAAGTAAAGGACATACACAAGACAAACGAGAAGCTGCTGCAGGATATTAAAGACTAGAGTGACCACTGGGTTCTTGCTCACCTCCATGAATAAGGTCCTCCTTACCCAGTTACTCAGTTAGACTAGACAGTCAACTCTAGAAAGTGTCCTGATGGTTCCAAACTTGTTCCATTTTACAATTATTGAGACCAATGTGTTCCCCAAAACACTCACAGCTTAAGAAATAGTTTAATACCCTTGTACTGATTTATTCTGTATCATAATTTGATCACTGAGGTCTACAGTGAGTCACTCAAACTTCATGGTTTGTTTTTTTTTATCCTCACGTACCCCTGTCATAAATATTCACACGTCTTTTACAGTTTGTTATCTCTTCAATCGTTCCTTACTCCAGCCCTGGTAGCTCAACTCTGTGACCTTCCTGTATTAGGAAGACAAAACTGCAGACAGCATTCTAGATGAGGCCTCCTAAGCTTCAGCATAAACTCCCTTGACTTACACTCCATTTAAGCTTTTATTAAAGCCAGTGTTGTCTTCATGGCACAAAATGACTCTGCTTAAAGCAGGATATTTAAAGGCAACAATTGCCAAATTATTCTGTGAAGATACTGTTAAGTGTATGTGATGGGAAGTTTCACAGCATGATCCTGCATAATACACAGTTGTATTCGGCTAATATGCCATAAATAACAGGCTGGCTTTGCTCCTTTTGTGAGCACATTTTCCATAATGAAGAAAATTAAGTTGGATCAAGGGTTTAATGGTATTCCAAACATATTCTTCCTAGAACAGGGTCAGAACTTCATAACATTACTTACATACCCAAGAGATGTTAAGAGGTAAAATACAAGAAAGTTTAAGCTGTCATAGTGCTAAAGCATGTGCTGAACATCTCTTTTTATCTGACATCCAGGGAACCGTTAATGAGTGGGTTGAAAAGGGATGTATTAATAAAGACCTTAAATTTGTCATGACCTTAAATTAGACAAGATTAATATTACCAGAGGCTTGTAATCGAATATTCTTTGGGGACGCCTATATTTTGCATGATCTGATGCTCAGTGTTATTTAAAATGAATTTAATAATTTCTCTACTGCTAATTCTGTACATTAAGTCTTGTGACCCCCTCCCCACCCCTTTCTACCAATTAAAGCATCATTTGTGAATATATTAAGATGGCAAAATGAGCTAAAGATAGCATACTCAATATTCATGACTCTACGTATGCTGCATTTATGAAGAGGCAATAATTTATTAAATTTCCAGAAAATCAAGCTTGATCTTTAAAAGGTAGATCATTCTTAAAGGATGTATATAGGCATTTATTGAGCCGTCTAGCACGTAAAATATCATTTTAGCCCTTTTTTTTTTTTTGTAAAATCATTGGTATTCAAAATACTGTCACTTTTTCCCTAGAGAATGTGTGTTTGAGAAATAATAGCAGTTTCAGGCATCCAAGCTACACTCACTAGCTTATATTTAAATCTTTGGTCACATGCCTTCATTATACCACTTTGGATATAACAAGGATTTCTTTTTTTTTTGTTTTTGTTTATTTACATATATAAAAACAGAAACAGCTGGGAAGTTGAAAACAGATGGAAAGTACTTATCTTTGCATGCTGTGAATTTTCTTGCTTGTGTTATATCTAATGTATTATTTTACTAAGAAAGAGAACAGCTGTGAACTCTGAAGTTCTGGGGCAGGTATCTTTTTATGTTGGTAAATATGGCTGACTCCTAGTAAAGAGACAAGGGAAATCTAAAGTTTCCAGTGACCTAGTAATAGGTTTTAGAGTGGTTATATTTATTAAGCCCTCATGTAATTAAAGTGGAATCATGTCACGTACGATGATCTTAAACTAGGAGAGGGGAAGCTCACGGCAAAGCCAGTCATCACATTAGTACAATTAACTAGAGATGCAGTGGCTGTAATAGAGCCTGTCAGTCCAACAATAGTCGATGCCGCATTAACCAAGACTGTCACCATACACATCCATAATCACTTATGACTGAAGGATGGCTACTACTATACTCGTAATTAAGCTCATAATTAATCACTGGGCACTTATCGTGTTTAATATTTTACAGTCTGATTTTTTCTCTGTTGTACAATGCAAGTGAACTTCAATTCTTTCTGGCTTATCTCCTTTTATATTATCAGCTGGGACACAACCTGAAGGGCAGAGACCTTCATGATCTGTTGTAGTCTCTCTGGACTTCTTGTTTCCTGTCCTTTGATCTACCTTGAATCACATAATTCTGGTTCTATTCTGGAAAAAAAGCAGAACAGATTTTGAGAAATGCAGTTTCTAACCCCTTACTGATACTCTTCCTAATTAACTGACATGTTGAGTTTATTACCTGAAAGACAACTTGTTCTTTTCATTGGAGACCAGTGCGCATCAAGGTGTTTTTTTTTTATGATCCACACAATCAACTGCTTATAAGAGCAGTCTGAATATTCCTTTTAAGGAAGTTAACTTTTATGATATACTCCCACTGAGAACATTCTTAAGACCACTATGTTAAACACTGGGTTGGACTTCCTTTTTCTCAGCCTCAGCTATTTGTGGCATTGATTCCATAAGATGCTGATAACATTCCTTTGTAAGTCTGGTCTATGTTGACATGGTTGCAGCAAACAATTCCTACAGATTAGTCAACTGCACATTAATGCTCAGATTTCCTGTTCTGCAACATTCCAAAACTATTCTATTGGATTCATATCTGGTGACTGGTAAAAACCCTTGGAGAACACTGAACTCTTTGTCATGTTCATGAAACCAGTTTGAGATATGGTGCATTATCATGGTAGAAGTAGCCATTGAAAGAACATTAAATTAGTATTAGTATGAAAAGGCACCCTGCCCAGGATTGGTTCCTGCCTTGTGCCCTGTGTTGGCTGGGATTGGCTCCAGCAGACCCCCGTCACCCTGTGTTAGCGGGTTAGAAAATGGATGGATGGATAGTATGAAAAGATACACATGGTCAGCAACAATACTCCAATAGGCAGTAGCATTCAAGCAATGATTGATTGGTATTAACAGGCCTGAAGAGTGCCATGAACACATTGCCTGCACTATTACACCACCAGCAGCAGCCTGGACTGTTAATACAAGGCAGATTGAGTGTATGGATTCATTCTGTTCTGACCATCTCTGTGCCACAGCAGAAATTGAGATTCATCAGTCCAGGTTTTTTCAAGTCTTCAACTGTCCAGTTTTGGTGAGTCTGTGCTCACTGCTGCCTAAGCTTTCTGTTCCTGGCAGACAAGAGTGTTCTCTGGCATCAGTTGCTCACTAATGATATGCTGGACGCTCTGGTTGTTTGAATCACATTCACACTCCAGGGACAGGAGTTCTCCACAGTTGTATAAGAATGTGCACCACGGACTGGAAATAGTTGACCAGTGCCAAGATCTTCCTCGGAAGTTCATAAACTGGGGAAATTTTGTCTGACAGCATCATGTTATGAAGATCCTGGTACCCAGGATTCTTTCCACTGAGTCAGTATGTCGAAATTTGTTTGTTTGAGATCTTTTCCAGTTTGGAATAGAGGTCTTCCTGATATAAGTCTGTCAATCAGGAAGGTGATATCACTGTAGACAGAGATTTCCCAGGATTTTCTTGTACCCACGGAGCAAGGCACAAGCTAGCTCTGCATTGGTATGGGCATAGATAGGACTGAGCACTGGAAGCCAGTGAATTTGTATGGAACAAATTGTTCCAGTAATACACATAAGAATATAGTGAAGCTGGGTGCCAAGCAATTGGTCATATTAACTATTTATCCAAACTGGAGCACAGTACTCTGCAGCTAAGAAAACCAGACTTGGGATGAGCATCGTAGTGTGGCTCTTCAGATTATCCAACATAATTTTTTATCAAGGTGATAATGTGAATTTAAAATTTTTGCAGCAACATTCATGAGATTTTTGTAAAATGACAGGGCTGTGCTGAATGTGTCTCCTAGGTATTTTGGAAATAGGCTGTAGGGAGGAAGAATGTTACAGTAAAGCACTCTTCATTCTCTGTGTTCAGATGGATTACGCACATTTATCTTTCCTCAGATTAGACTGGAGTCTCCATTTCTGGAAGTAGCATCCAACATTGGAGAGATCTTTAGTCAGTATCTTGTGGGGCAATTACAGTATGAGATTGTCTACTTATGCAAATTTTCTTGCAGCTGTTTCTGGTAAATACAAAATGTATAAATTAATGAGTATTAAAGACAATTAAAGAGAGTTCAAATAGGAAACAGGATGAGGCCTTAAGGAAGACCATAGTTTTCTTTTCTTTCTTATTTCATTACCCATTATGAACTGGATGTATCTGTTGCTCAGCATGTTGTCAATTAACTTGGCTTTTTTGCCACAGAGAACTGCTATTAGAAATGTGTAAATAATAACTTGCCAGCACACTGTATTGTAAGCAACATCATTAAATACTGCATTCGTTTTTAGTCACCTTTGAAATCCAGCTTCAAAATGTGTGGTAAAGGACAAACTCAAGTATGTGCAGCCTTGATTTGGCCTAAAACTTGCATGATCCACTGGTATTTGTTCCAAAACCTTAGGATGATTCCTGTCAGGTACCATCCTTAGTAGCTTATAGCAGCTGATAAGTAGGGCAGTAGACTACAGTTTCATTTTGTGGCTTATCAAGTTTTAAAACTAATATTATCTTGATCTTTTTGAATTATGGGGGTAAATTTTCACTGTTTAGAATGTTAGCCACTGACTTAAAAATATGGACTAGGATTCGTCTAGTTGAGCAAGATAAGTCTACGTGCTAATAGTGAAGTAAAGGCAATTACAGTTTGTTTTTCCTTCTCCAATTTAAGCCCACCTGGGAGTCTACCAAACACAGCTGTTAATGGGTTAGGAGAGATTGTGACACCAAGGCTGTCTGATAGGCATTTAAAGATTTTGGTCCAAAATGATGTTAATTGGCCTAGTGAGACTGGAGCTTGATTGCAACGTTCGCAGGTTGGATTGCAACGTTCGCAGGTTGGATCGTGCCCTGGAAACATTTTGGACAAATATTCTGCTAGTGTTAGGAATGCAGGCACAGTATTTTATGGATCTGATAGATTATAGTATCCTATCATCTGCATATAGTGATATTTTCTGTTCAAGTCCTTCTCTGATAATCATCTCTATCTCAGAAGCATTTCAGAAGGGAACTGCCTGTGGCTCAATGATGATTGCAAATAGCAGTGGTGACAGGCGGCATCCTTGTCTAGTACCACGTTCTAGTCTAAAGTAGTCTGAAATAGCATTGCAATTTTTAAGCTTCTTAGCTCTCTTTTGATTTTCTCTCAAGCTTTGCTCTTGGTAATGGCACAACATGTTTGAAAATTTGGTTAAGCATGGCTAATGTGCTACTGCAGGCTGCCTTTGAGGTATTTGATTTTCTAACAGACTTCAAGCTTTCCTGAATGAATGTTTAAAGTCTGCATGTTTTCCTGTTTCTGTTGACTTATCACTTTGGGTTTTGTTAATTTATGTAAAAGTTCATCAGCAGTATTGTGGTCCTTGTTTTTGAAGATATTGTTGATAGAAGCTCTCAGTGTTCTCATCCAAGCCTAGAACATTTTAACTATGGTAACTCATTAGAATATGATATTTGGCTATTGAAAAAATAGCTCCGATAAATTTGCTGTAGTTATTCTTTTTTTGTCCTACACGTCAAGATTAGCCGCACAATTTACCCAGTCAGCTTGTTTAAAGTTTCAGCGAGAACCTTGTAAAGATGTAATGACAGGAATTAGAAGACGAATTTCTAACAAGCGTTAGTTTGTGCTTACTTTGTAGGAAATCTGCAAGGACCTGTCTGGAAGTGGGAAGAACATTACCTTTATCATCCTTTGATACAAAACATAAGTGTGGGCTGTATTTGGGCTTCCGCACTGCTGATTTGGTATTGAAAATTAAATGAATATTATGTTGTTCATCCCTGACTTCAAGAGTGTTTTACTTTCACTGTTTTCATTGTTTATTCATTTAGGATATAACCGATCGATTACACTTTCCACCCACGCAATTCATGATCCATTAAAGATCTGTAAATGTCAGAACAAATCAGATTGCTTTCCTCTGTGTCTGATTAATTATAACTTATATTTGTTCTGTAGTACATATTGTATTGTCTAAGAATTGTTGTGGCAGGGGTGTGGATTGGCCATAAACATACACTCTGCTGTACTATTTTGAAATCTTAACCAGATCACTCTACAGTTTACACATTCTTCTTGTCTCTAAGTGGGCTTTGACCAGTTTCATCACATATCCTAGTAATGTGCTGGTCAGTTTAATTGACAACTTAAAATTAATGACTTGTGAACATTAAAACATAACTATATTGATGATGTGGATGTCACATGTAGAACACTGATGCAAGGCTTGTGTAGGCCATTTTGAATTTGGATTTAGAGGGTACATTGCCACTTCCATATTTTCTTTTTGTTTCTACACTTGGGAGGACAATGATGCAGAAGAATCCCTCTGAGCCCATCTATAATCCATTGCCAAATCCACCCTTCCAATCTCCCAGCTATATTACCTCAAAAATCCAGCAAATGGCTCTCAGTTGACAGCACGCTGGTGTAATTGGACAAAGGAATCCCATGGCATTCATCTTCTGTTTTGATATTCCTGAACGTAATAAACAGGCAGTCCGCTCTGTTTTGTTTCCTAATAAACACGAACTCTGTAGTAAAGTCTTTTAATATATTATCTTCAGTTGTTTCTATGCAGCCATTAGAGCTCAAACCTAGAGACACAGAAGCTTATTGTTGGTGCTGGAAAAGAAAATAAACCATGGAATACAGTAAATGATCAAACCAAAAGTAATTTAGATTTTTAGGTTCAAAGACATTTTTTGTAGTCCATGAAAAAATGACCACAACATAAAAGTCACTGCATATGAGAAGGTACAAACAGGTCTTTGCAAATTACATTATAATGAAGCATTTATTGCACTAATTCTAATTTAATTGACTATCTGAATGACTCGTAGTAATTATTGTTTTACAGGAATTTTACATGAGTGGCAGTACTAGAAAGGTTTCACTGTTAAGTTAATATTTTGAGTGTAAAGAAAATGAATGTTGCAGAGCTTAGGAAGAACATCATTCTTTCTTCTTCAGCAGGGAAGCCCTGCTCCTCTTCAAGGTGACTGATTTAATTTTCTATTAAAGTGACCTTTGCCAGAAATGTTTTGACTGTAATGATTTCCTGTCCTTTTTACTCAGCAATCTGAGCAAAAGAACTGGCACAGACCTGTTTTATGTTCCTGGTGCTAAAATGGAACGTGAAATGAGCTGTAAAGAGAGGTCTTTGTGACAATGATAGCAGTGGGAAAAGTTGCTTCTCTGCCAATACTAAAGGATCCAGTTTGAAATAAAGGCGGTCACATAGCTAAGGGACCTTGTACACTGAAGAAAACAGAATTCCAAATCACGGACAGGTCTCTGTATTAATGTGACTTATAATCACAGCATGCCTTTATTAACGCAAGTGTGGGAGATTCGTTTACCATCTGCTTATAAATAAATCATTCTGTTCATAAAAATTCAGCTTAGTATTTCAACCTCATTGTCACCCCGCTCCTGTATGTGCAATGGGATTTTCACGCTGGCGTCACATATTTAACAGCAAACCCTAAAGGTCCACAGCTCTTCTCACCCCTGAATGTGATAGTGGATTTCTATAAGATAAATAAAGCAGTATTAGTGCCTTTGATTCTGAAGGGTGTGTGGTGGTTAGCAGGCTGGACTAGTGCCATAAAAATGTAGGTTCAACCCTGAGAAATGCCTGCGTGTGGCTAACATTCATTACATGTCTATGTAGCTTTCCTCAAAAAATGTGTAGGTCTGCACAAATATATGGCAGCTGGATAGTTAATAATAATAATAAATTCTATTTATATAGCACCTCTCTCATGCTGAAGGCACTAAAAATACTAAAGCCAGTAATGTCATTTGTATCCTGAAAGTGTAAATAAAATAAAAATAACAATAATAACAAAAAACTAATTATGCATGTGTTGTTGACCTGTTATGTAGTTGAGGTTGCATAAAGGAATGGTAGTATCTTGAATATCATCTATCATTCCATTATCAGACCCACTACCTCCAATTCAGGGACCAGAGCCTAACTCAGCAACATCGGGGCGCAAGCTCACTGAGTCTCTAGTTCTTTGCAGTGCTCAATGATGAAGATAACCACACTTAAGGACAAGGATAAGGAGAACAAACAGTCATAAGACACAAATGTTTGGGATGCTGAGAGAAAAACCTGAGGACATGAAGTTAAACACAGAAAATGGGCAAAACCAGTCCAGTGAGTAACATGTCTGGGATTTGAAACCAGCCTTATGTTGCAACTGTAATGTCAAGGCCTGAAAACCCCAGTTGGAGGTCAGTTCAGTCAGAGCACCCGGACTGTAATTTTCACCTAGTGCAGTGGCTTTTGCATTGCAGGTTTACTTGGAGGTTTATGATTCTGGTAAGGTTACTGTTAACTAAGTATCTGAGCAGGGAGTCACCCTAATTTCCTTGAGAGAGACAGAGAGAGAGAGAGAGATGGATGTGGAGATCCATCTAAAGATACATTTGTTTATTGCAGAGAGCCGGGTGCCAGACCACTGACATAATCCCGATCCAAGAGATCATTACCATCAACAACATTTACTGTACAGTGTTTCTATAAAACTCATACAAAGATTGTGCTGTAGCTCAAAGTGCTTTAGAGACAGAAAAAGAAAAAGAACAATTACAGAATTAAAAATAGAAAAGTCCTTAACTGGTGAGAGAGTATATTGAATTATAACTCGTTTCAAGAAGTTGTGGGTCTTCAATGGTTATAACAGAAAAAATCAACATAATGCATTCTATGAAGACAGCCATGCACACATCTTAGAACAATGGGTAATGTTGTCATGCAGCATTACCTTTAGTCTCCAACAATAAATGTAATACAAATTATAGAAAGACCAAATTAAAAAGTTCACTTTTAATAGCTTGGGAAATGTTCAACTGTACTAGCCTGACATATCTCTATTGCTATCAGTACAATATTCAAGACTTTGGGTGCATAAAAACATGAGGCTAACTTAGCGAAGGATGTTCTGGTCGATCTAAGTTGCTGCCCTCACCTATAGTCGAGTGTTTTGGGTAATGACTGAATGAAGCAGAGGTTCCTCTGCAGGGTCTCTGGCCTTAGTCTTAGAGATATGTTGAGGAGTGCAGACATTCAGGAGGAGCAGAGTATCAATAGGAGTCATTTAATGTGGTTCAGGTATCTTCTTAGATGTTCAAGTTCAAGATGCTTCCCTGGGTAGGCGTTTCAGTCATGTACAGTACAACCAGTACAGACCTGGGACATGTAAGAGAGATGATATATTCCTGCTGGCCTGGGAACACCTCAGTATCCACACCTGGAGGAGTTGGAGGAGGAGGCGGTGAAAAGGGATATCTGGGCATCATTCCTCAGACTACTGCCCCTGCAACTTGGCAGCAGATAAGCAGCAGACAATGGATGAAATGATGGATTGAAAAGTATAAGGCTGCTTCAGAAATTCATTTATGTAAGGCAGTTTGCACCTGACAGGGATGGCACAAGGTTATTTTTTTGCTGTCTACATGGGAGAGACCACTGGGTAGACCCAGCAACATACTGCCAGAATTAGTATATATCTTGAAAATATTTTATAAATGACCCCCAGAAGAGTTGAAATTTGTTGCTAGGCAAATTAAATCTGGTCTACTATGATTAACTTGCCGTTACCATAATGCTCACCAAGACAGTCAATATAATAGATAAGATAAATGATTGTGCCATAACACCAGAGGTGTAAACTTATTAGCCCGGCAGCACACCTTGTGACTGTGGGTGGAGTGCCACTTGACCACAGGGAGCACACACAAATTATACAAAGAGGATCTGATCCTGGCACCAAGCATGGGGCAAAAATGCTATGAGGAAGAATTGGGTCCCCAATGACAACTATTACTTGTTACCAGAACCATACAGAAGAGTAGATTACTGTCACTCAGGGAATTTATCTTGCTGAATTTCCATTTAAATGGAATAATATTTTTATTTTAATTAATTTAAGAAACACACTTCTTCCAATAAGCAATATACAAATTCAAACATGTTTTAGATTGAACTATTTGAACTGCACAAATGTAAGTCATATAACAGTCACAAGTATGTCTAGCCTACAGTGTTATTATCACTCAGTCAAATGGAGTTTTATAATATCATACTTCACACTGAGCACCAACACATCAAAATCACATTACATAGCAATTCACAATATTGCAAAAGAGAAGAGAGAATACTAAGGATGAGAAAAAGGAAAACCAAAATTAAAAATACAATACAAAGAAAACATTCAAAGTGTAAGGCAGAACCCAACGGGATTTGAAGGAGTATGCTCAGTTCAGTTAGTTTTTTTACAGTTAGTTTGACAATACATTCTGCATATTACAATATATCTAATAATTTGAGACAACACCGTAAATTGTAATGTGATTACTATGATAAATTTTGCCATCTATTTCGGAATTTGGGTGCATGTTGGGGAAATATAAAAAAACTGAAACTTACAGTGAGTGAACCCCAGAATCCTCTGAATGGCAGGTACCAGGGTTGTGTATACCTGCATTACCTTTGACTATCACAATGTCATAACATAGCACATAATGTTCTCAAATCCACTTAAAACAATTTTGAGTCACACAGAGCTGGAGCCTGTCCCTACAGTGTCTGACACAAGGCTGGAACCAACACTGGATGGAGTGCCAGTCTATCACAGGGCCCACGTAATGCATCAGGAGCAGGTAAGGAAGGCCCAACGATACCAGGGAGTCTCTTTTCTCACCCACAGACAGTAGGACGAGTTCCACAACGGCCAATAATATTACTTCTGGCTTCACCTTGGGGGTTCCAACTCTTCTGCCCCATGGGCTATTTAAAGAACATAGAAGTTGACGTTCATTGTGGACTAATGACCGAACCAAACTGAACTCCGCAGCAGAGAGCAATTCACATTAGTAGTCTCATATAGAAGCACTGAAGTGTGCCTACACCCAAGATAACTTTTCTTTTTTCAACTCTATTCTTTACATTTATGCTCATTAAATAGAGTCTCCGAGCCTTTGACATCTCCCTTTTAATTTTCTTTTATAAGAGATATAGAACCTGCACTCAATCCCTATAGATAGTGACTGGACATAAGATTTGATTCTAGAACACTGCATCCACGAGACAGCATGTCTACCCATTGCACCTCCATGCCAACCATTTGATAGTTAAGTCCATGAATATTTATTTTCTGCACACGCCTTGTGATGCAGCAATCCTTTAGTAAATTAAGACTCAGAAATATGTCACCTTTACTGCTGGCTATCAGAGCATTAACAACTGTGAATTCCAGCTACAGGAAAATACTTTATATTACTTTATATACTTATGAGGCATAAAGCTTGAATTCACCACAAACACAAATTTGGTAACATTTTATTTAAGCCCCATATAATACACAGAAAAGGGCCATGGAAAAGTTTAAATTCATTACTTCACTTATCAAACCCTTTTTTTCTAGAACAACCTTTTGTGAGCTGGAATCTGTCCACATTTGGATGTGGCACCTATCTATTCCAGGGCACACTCACAAACACAAGCAAATGTCTTTGAGGCAAGCACACAAATCAGTGTACCCTGACAAAACCCACTCCAAAAAGAACTTGAACTCTGGAGAAGCTGCACTGACCACTGTGCCATTCATGTACAGTGCTAAAATAAAAATTCAAGGATGAATGCAGGCAAGCTGCACTTTTAAAACACAATCTCAAAACTCTCTTTCCACTTAGTATGCATTTAACCACTGTACATTAATAAAGAACAAAAGATTTATTCATGAAGGAGAACCAGCCAGTTGTTGCTTTGTACTTCCAGCCTGCTTATTGCCTGTTGATCATAACTGTTTAATTCAGAATGGAACATTTTAGCCCAGGCAAAAGCAGCATTAAAATGAATCAGAAATAATAGGTTTATGCATGAAGTGTGCAGTAATGATGCATTAGAACACAGCAGGAGACGGGTTAACACGATACAACCATACATCTACATTAATAGCAACAGAGTGCTGTTATCCTTTAGGTGTGTGTGTGGTTAAGTTATGCTCACCCACCTTCTGAGCTGCTTTAGTGCAGTTATATAATAATCACTATTATTATTATTGTTTATTGTTGTTAGTATTATTATTAATATTATACTTTTTATTCCTTAGTTGATAGACAAAGGAAACTGGAATTAAACACTTTATTGTCCTCTTCCTTATTGACAAATGAAATCATTTGGAAGTTAAATATTGCATATTGAATATCCATCCATCCATTATCCAACCGGCTATATCCTAACACAGGATCATGGGGGTCTGCTGGAGCCAATCCCAGCCAACACAGGGCGCAAGGCAGGAAACAAACCCCAGGCAGGGCGCCAGCCCACCGCAGGCGTAATGAATATTTCTTAATAAATTAATATACAGTATATACGCAGTGTATTCAGGAAGTGTTCACTCTTTATTGTTCTGTAGATTTTATTTTAAATGGAAAACTTTGCCTTTTCCCTCACCAATCTACACTCTATACACCATAATGACAAAGAGAAAACATGTTTTCAGAAAATGTCATTCATATAAGTATTCAGATACTTAGTTCAGCACTTTATAGAAGCACCACTGGTGGCAATTACACTTTCAAGTCTTCTTGGGGTAAGTTACTACAAGCTTTTGCACACCTGGATTTGGGCCGTGTATCCTATTCTTCTGGGCAGATCTTTTCACTTCACATCTGTGTGAAGTGCCATTTTCAGACCACTCCAGGGATGTTCTATTGGGTTAAAGTGTGGGCTTTGGCAGGACCACTGAAGGACAGTCAGGACCTTGTCCTGGAGCCACGCCAGCATAGTCTTTGCATTATGCTTTGGGTAATTGTCCTGTTAAAAGGCGAACCATTGCCCAAGTCTTTGGTCAGGTGTACTCTGGGACAGGTTTTCTTCAAGGACCTCTCTGTATATGGCTGCACTCAATTGTCTCTCTGTCCCTGCTGCTGAGAAGCACCACAATTGCATGATACTGCCACTGCCATGCTTCACTGTAGGGTTGGTATTAGGGAGGTGATGAGCAGTGCCTGGTCTTCATTTCACATAGGGCTTGGAATTCTACTCAAAGAATTCTCATGAGACCAGAGAATCTTTAAATGCAAACTCCAAGTGTGCTGTCATATGCTTTTTATTCAAAAGTGGCTTCTGTCCTGCCATACTACCATAAACATTTGATTGATAGAGTGCTGCTGAGATGTTCGTCCTTCCAAAAAGTTCTTTCAGTCTTTTCATGCAGTTTGAATTGTGGAACCTTACATACACAGGTGTGTGTCTTACTAAATGTCTGAATGTTCAATCAATTCATTCTGACACAGGTCATCTCAAATCAAGTTCTAGACACATTACAAGGATAATTAAAGCAAGAAGGACGTACCTGATCACAATTTGGAGTCCCACAGCAAAGAATTGGAATACTTTAATTAATTAAATACTTCAGTTTTTTGATTAGACAGAAATGGGAATGGTATCCATTTAAAATTAAATCTACAGCAACATTTGTGAAAACATGTGTTTACTTTGTTATTGTTGGTTAATGGGTGTAAGTTGATAGACAGAAATGGGAATGGTATCCATTTAAAATTAAATCTACTAAAAGGACACAATAAGTTGTGCAGAAAAGTGCATTCTTTTAATTGTGAGAAAGGATCTGTCATACAGTTTAAACTTTTGACTAAAGGGTGTTATTTCATGTCTAGAGGGCTCTAATAATGTTAACAGTGTGGGAGAGTTTATAAGAGCTTAAAATATATAAAAATAACTATACAAACATATGGTTTCTACTTAGCGGATTTTCATCTATCGCGGGGGTTCTGGAACGCAACCCCCGCGATCGAGGAGGGATTACTGTACTTTCTGAATCCACTATATACAGTATATATATATACTGGCAAAATACCCGCACTTCGCAGCGGAGAAGTAGTGTGTTAAATAAGTTATGAAAAAGAAAAGGAAACAATTTTAGAATAACGTAACATGATTGTCAATGTAATTGTTTTGTGAGTGTTATGAGTGTTGCTGTCATCAAGGATTTGATTATCATTATTTCTTTCAATCAGGTTCGTATTTGGAGGACGTGTTGTGTTCAAGTTACATTCCGTGTTTGTCAACCATTGTAAAGATAACAGGTTTCATTCATCGAAGTGTTCACTACCCAGATTGCTAATCGTGAATCTAAGATGTTTAACATTCCCTGTATTAGGTTGTGGAATTGCCTGCGAGTATTTAGAGACAGCGTCTCTATGAACTTGTGGATTTGCCTGCGAGTATTTAGCGATAGCATCTCTATTAAGTTGTGGATTTTGGTATTTGGCAGCGTGTCTATTAACTTTTGGATTTTTCCGAGTATTTGGCGGCATCACAAAGTTGTTTCCGTTTAGCTGCATCAGAAAATGTACCACGACGTCTGACACGCCTCCTTTTTACTGTTTTCTCACAGCTTGGATTGCTGCTGTCAAAAGTCATTTGAGTTTCATGGTTTGTTTCAATTACGTTAGTATTTGCAGGACTTGTGTTGAAGTGACATTCGGCATCTGTCAAGCGTTGTAAACATACAACCACCTTCATTGATAACTTTGCAACGTAATAAACGAACAATAAAACAGCGGAGAAGCCGTGGATTAAATAAAAAGGCTGCAGTTATCAGCAGGGAGACGTGAATACCGTGGCGAAGCAAAGAAGGGAATGAAGAGACCGGAGCAATGGACGGCCTTATATGGGCAGGCAGTCAATTACGTCGGAGGCGTGGGGATGGGGGACGCAACGCCGCCTCACACGGCGACCGAGCTGCAGGCTATGAACGTATATATATGTACATAAGTAGGTTTCAATTATGACCATTACGTGAAGAATTTCGAAATGAAACCTGCTTAACTTTTTAAAGTAACCTGTAAGGAATGAGCCTGTCAAATTTCAGCCTTCTACGTACACGGGAAGTTGGAGAATTAGTGATGAGTGAGTCAGTCAGTCAGTGAGGGCTTTGCCTTTTATTAGCATATATATATATATATATAAAGAGAGAGAGAGAGAGAGAGAATGATCCCATGGGGTGATAGAATGGAATGGAATCAAAACTTGTTATAGGACAAGCTAAATGAACATTTACTGATATCTTGAAATGAATCTGAGATATCTTAAAATGCAATTGTTAAGAAAGTCGTGTATGTTATGGTTTAGCCAGGGTTGTAGCCCTGGCTCAAGTTGATTCTATTTTTTTTCAATGGTTTTGTTGATTTTTAAATATTATTAGCCCTTTTATGTTGTTGATTATGTTTGAAGTTTTGATTGCTATTCATAATTTATGTAATTTCAGGATTTTTGTTAATTCATTATTCTGAATTTAATATGTTTTCTGTCCTTTTTCTTTCGTTTTGTGTATTTTGTGGGTGGAATTCAAGGTATGTGACCACCCTGATGTCACTGATGAAGGACCACCTTAGATTTTACATTTGAGGCTGGGTATCAGAAAACTCAAAACTCACAATGAGAAGGACCTGATTTGTGGCTTGATTGCTTCTGTTTTTGCTTTTTTCTTTTTTTATTTGCTGTGGCTTGCCTTGCCTTATTTTTGCCTTTCAGTATATGTTTTTTTTCTATTTTTAAATCCAAAAAAATTCTACTTTTATAACGATTCTGTTTTGGACTGTTCTCACAAGCTAGAGCTTTGATGGTTCCTATGTTAGTGACTTTTGGTACATTTTGGGATATTTAGGATGTTTTTCATAGGATACCTGTCTGTGGAGTTTGAGGTCAGGCTGCGCGGGGTGAAGCCTATCTTTAGGCAGGCTAGTGAAGATCCTGTCCTGGTTTGTGGGTCTTTTAATAGGCTTTCATATGAGGGGCCAAACAGGCCATAAACCATATATTTTACATGTCAACACTCTTCATTTATGAATATTTACTATCTGTTTTCGTTCCTACTTAATTGGTTTGTGTACGTTCAATAATGATGTCATTCAAATGACCTATATTGGTTTTTGTCCGTATATTATCAGTTTGTCTGTGAACTATTTTGGTTTGTATAGACATGAACTATATTGTTTTGTATGTGTGTATCACTAGTTCCAGTCTGTTTGTTATAGATTTGTGAGTGAAATACACCGGTTTACGCTCAGACACTATCAGTTTGTATATGAATTATATTGGTTTGCGCTCATATAAAACTAGTGTTCTGATCTAGTCTTGTACTGGTTACATGTGGGTAATATGTCAGTTTTGTGCTTGAATTCTATTGGTTTTATGTATGCACTAGATTGATTACATGTCAGAATTATACTGGGTTTATGTGTGTACTTTGTTTCACGTATGAAACATACTGGTTATGCATACACACCCTATTGCAGCTTTGTGTATGAACTATATCAGATCTGCATACAAACTATATGGGTTGTTCATACGATCTTCAGCGGCAATGGGAGGGGCAAGAAACAGGAACTCCGGTAGAGTCCTGAAGAAGGAAGAGAAGCGGGTAGAAGACGGATCTGCGTTAAAACCATGCAATATGCTCTTATTCACATAAAACGTTTGCAAAAGTACTTGGTGGTAATTATTACTGTTTAACAGTATCTACCCTTGAATCTGAAATGAACACAAGGTTAAATGTAGGTACATATTCAGTCATCTTCTTATTCCCTCTGAGCTACATGTTTGCTTGCAACCAGCGACTGTACTTTTTCACACAACTTTTACAAACCAGTTACCGTATAGACTCATGTCGGGTCTTGAAACTTGAAAAATCGATCATAAAATTAGGCCCAGACTTATAAAAATTGATCATAAAATCAGACCCCGGCTTATATGCCCATTCAAAAATGCAAAACTAAATTTTTTTTTACATCTTCTTACTTCCTCCAATCTCGCACCAGTTTCTCAGACGCACCAAATTTTGTTGCAGCAGCACAGTTACCAATTTCTTTTGCTACTTCAAAGATGTTTAATTTAAAATAAGCTTCATATTTTCTTCTGATTGAATGCTCCATCATAGATAAAGGATGCTCGATAAAGGTGTATGAGGGTGTGAGATACAAAAAACACAAAACAGTGCAAAAGTTACTTCTGAATTGTTTGGGTATTACCGTGTGGTCATGTAGGCACAATAGAGAGAGAGAGAGAGAGGTTAAGAGCACATGCTGATACAGTGCATTGCCGCACCCACATGGAGAAAAAGGCATTGTGCTCTGTGGCTACTCTCTCAGGTGGGCGTTAGCATATCATAATCTTTTGGACCAATAGCATGAATTTTCCACATTCAACTTATACGACCGACATTATAAAACACCAGAAATTATACGGTAAAATCAAGTCCTGGCTTATCCGCTGGAGAACTTATCTGCAAGTATATGC
The DNA here is from genome assembly GCF_016835505.1 of Polypterus senegalus. Taxonomy (NCBI): domain Eukaryota; kingdom Metazoa; phylum Chordata; class Cladistia; order Polypteriformes; family Polypteridae; genus Polypterus; species Polypterus senegalus. The sequence continues at coordinate 108,507,500 of NC_053167.1, read as the reverse complement.
GGTACTTAATGTAAAGGCAAAACATTCTATATTTATGACTGACTCCTTTATCCAACATACAGTACAACATTTAGATATTATTAGTTGCCCAGCACCCCCACTCAGGCAGGTGAAGTGACTTGCTCATGGACACATAATTTCCATGTAAGGACTTGAACCCACAAATTCAACATGTGTATTAAATTGGCATTACATAAACTGGTCCATTCTTTGAAAAGCTAAATATTCCACATTTTGGACCTGCAGAGGGGAGTTACATCACATTGGGCCACCTTACCTTTCACAGTTTTGTGGCAAAGCAGATGACTTTAAGGTGCAGCTGAGTTTTTCCCTGCCCAGCACAAGTACCTGAGTGAAACTGACAAAAGTATTCTCACTCCAATATCTGATAAATGGGATTTACCGTGAAGGGTTAAGTCACATTGGGCCACCTCCATTTTCACAGTTTTTTGACGGCTTCTTTTGTTAAAGTTAAGTTTAACATTTTCGAATATTTATCTCTTTCAAAAATTGGATTAGTTTGTAATGATGCATAGAATATTTTGCCTTGTTTTTAAAATATAATTAGAAGCTGGTTTTCAAAAGCTGTGTGAATAAGTAACTGACAAAAAGTGTATATGTAGCTAGAAGTGAAAAGAAAGCCACTTGAATGTGTCCCTAATTTCAGCTCTGTGATCATTTCAGAATTGAGGAAAATTACTATCTATATATATATAATTCACTAAGGGCACGCAAGACAGTGAAAGCAAGACAGAAAGATACACCCGCCAACTCTAAGACCATGGGATACACTCGACAGAGCCATGCACAGCAACTGTAACCGTCCTCCCGCGTCCAGCCTCGCTCTCGAGGCATGTGCACTGCCTGCTCATGTGCCCGCATGCAACATCTCACCAAACACAGCCTCAGTCGCTTTTGTCTGTGCAAAAGTCCACATGCACCTCTGAGCCACGTTGACTTTTCACCACATGCAAGACAGAGAGCCACGACCGCCAACTCACAGACCCTCCTCCCCAATCATGGGGAACGCATGACAGAGCCCCGTCCGCCATTCACTAAGGGCACGCAAGAAGCACGCAAGACAGAGAGTCACGCCCGCCAATTCACAGAGCCGCGCCCGCCAACTGTTAGACCATGGTATACCATGGGATACGCACGACAGGGCCAGGCCCGTCAACTCCTCTGATGGCCAATGAAGAGCATTACAAGAAGTACATACTACGGTAGGTAGGCCAATGTTATGTTCTTGGATGGTAATGGCGGTATCTTCTTGAAAAGCAGCATAAAACTGCGATGACTCTGCGTGGGGTTTACGAGTTGACACTGAAAGGAATTGGAATGGGTTTGTAAGTGCTTCTTGAGAGCACAAGCTGTTTTGAAGCATTGCTGGCAATGTTCACATTGCATAATTCGTTCAGTGGAGTGTGATTTTAAATGTGCGTTGAGATATCTCTGCAGTCAGAACGTTTTTGAACAAATAGTGCATTGAAAGACTTGTTTGGAATGCGTTTGTTCAGTGGAGTGTGTGTTTAAATGTGCTTTGAGATATTTCTGGAGCGTAAAGGTTTTTGAGCAAATGTTGTATTGAAATTCCGGTGTGAAATGCATTTGTAAATGTTTTTTCAGCAAGAGGATAGTGGGAAGGTGACCTCACATCAGTGTGGCTGCAGACAAATGTTTGTGTTGAATGGATTTGCACATGGTTGAGGAGATCCGTTTCTGTAATGGCACTAGACTTTCTGTTACCAGCATTCACCGCAATGTACTGGAGTGTAAGACTATCACATCTGCTACCTCATAAACTGTCCTTATTCCCCGGATTTCACTGACCCCATCAGATTCAAATTTGCCTTTTCCTTTTACACGCAGACAATTTCCTGTTAGATTGGCGTTTGCAATGACAATTAATAAGGCACAGGGCCAAACTTTCAAAAAGATATGCCTGTATCTGACAAAACTTGTTTTCAGTCACGGACAATTGTATGTTGCAATCTCCAGAGTTCCATTTTTTCATTCACTGACAGTTATATCCTCAAACCCTCCCCATTTGGACAAGTGTGTCTTTCAGGAAGTGTTCACTCATCAATAAATAATTATATGTGGCGTATGCTAAGCGGCGGGTTGGCTAGTTAAGAATAATTATCACTAATCCCTTTCACAAACATACACTGGCGTACAAAAGTATTCAAGTATTCAAGACATCCTAATTTTCTGCATGACAAAAGATTTATACACATATTTATCTATTCAGTATTTTTAATGTGAACTCTTATGCTACAATACATTTCCAAAGTTACAATGAACCATTTTCTGCAGATATTTAACTGAAGTAGAAAAACCCAAAAGTTAGTTTTTACATAAGTATTTAAACCTCTGTGCTTTGGAAGCTCCAGATTTACACAAGTGACAAATGAATCACAAACAACACAAAGATGACACTCATTTGACAGAAATGTATGATTTATGGTCTGTTTGATCCCTCATACTTACACCCTTTGTCATGATGTTTGTAAAGTCAATTTATAGCCGTGTCCAGAACTCTCAAAAGATGCTTCTTAAATGTTATGATATATGCAAGATATATTGAGCAATTAGTAATGAATTTCACAATATCTCAGAATAACTGCTCCTGCATTTCAAAATATCTCAGATTGACTTTGCACACATTTTGAGATATTTGTAATGCATCTTGAGATACCTCAGTAACAATTTACTACTCTCTTTCTACAATACATTTCCAGATATCTCAAAAATAACGTCCTGCTCATTTCACAATATTTCAAATGCATTTCAAGATATAGAAAAACTCCCATTGTAAACACAGACAATTGTACAGTAAGTCATTTTGAGATGTCTTGAATTTAATTTCAGATGCACCAAAATGATTACAGACTTATTTTAAGATATCTTAAAAACTACTTGAGATATCTCAAAAATGCACATTAATTTATTTCAGGATGTCTTTAATTGATATCTTGACATGAATTTGATTAATCTCCAGATTAACAGAGAATCATTTCCAGATAGCTTAGAGTACATTTTGAGATATCTCTAATTGTTAATTTGACTTGCCAAACTTGGTACCTTGCTCCACCTAACTGACAAGTGCTTCTATTTCCTGGCCCCCTTTACACGTGCAATGCCTAGAAGCATAGGCTTGAACTACAGGGTGAACATTAAGGTTTCTAAGGTCATTGTTTCCTCCAAATCTTTCACCCTTATACCTGAGAAACGGAACCTGGCTTCCCCCAGGCCCACCTCTAGATGACGGTCATACTATTGTAAAAGCCAGCCCTCACAGAGACAGACGTAGGACACAGGTTCACAGCATACAGAGCTTTTATTTTGTTTTTTCCCCCTTGTGGAAACATCTTCCCTGTTCCCACAAGCACAACAACACAGTCCCAACACCAAAACACAATTTTCTTCTCTTTCTTTCTCCTCCAGCACTCTTCCTGGCAAGCTTTGTCTCCCTCCTCACGACTCTGGCTTCTGGATTAGTGGCTGCTGGCTCCCATTATAAGCCACCTGGAAGTGCTTCAGGTGCTTGATTGCTCATTTCTGGCTGCACTTCCAGGTGTGGCAGAAGAACCACCCACACAGGCTCAGGAGACACGGCAGCACCCCCAGCAACAGGGCCGAAGAGAACTCCATTTCCCATGGGGCCCTGCGGGTATCCAAGGCACCACTGCCATCCAGGGGGGCTGCCATCTAGCATCCCGGGGGAGATATTGTACAGCCCATGCTAGTTCCTCCGGACCATATACAGAAGAGGCGTCCCAGCCAGGCAAGGGTTCCAGCCATCCGCCACACCATGTAGTTGGCATATTGGCACCTGGTTACCATTATTGTTGTTAAATGTACTTTATTATTGTAAATATGGTTGGCAATCATTTTCTTTAATAGGGATTTAGTCAATCCTATATAGATTAGTTGTGTGTAATGCATCTAGAAAGAAGAAGCAATTTATACAGTGGAGGGACATGGGAGGTCAAGAGAGCAAGACACCAGGGACATCCATATGTAAAGTCTTGGCAATGCAATAAGATGATACAAATAAGGTCTAATGTAATACAACACAAGAAGACCTGCAGTACTAAATAGTTAAAAAAGGAATAGGTTTCTCAAAAAGAACATTTAAATGAAAAAACAAAAAATGATAAAAATAATATTAAGAAAAGAATAAGGAAATTATGAAACAGAGAAAGAAACAAGAATTATATTACACATACAAAAAATCAAAATGACTGTAAGCTGAACAATTGAACATAAAAAAGCTGCCATTGGTCTGTCATATATATGGAAGAAAAATAATTGATTACAATGAACAAAGGAGTTCAAAACAAGCAAGAAAAACAAATACATAAAATATACTTGCAAACTGCTTCTACACGTTAGTAAGGAAAATAACAGAATAGATAAGGAAAAGATTCTTTCCAATCCACAGAACTTATAAGAGTGTGATTGCTTAATTAATTTTGTGATAATCCAATAGTTCCAATGACTTATCAAGAAGTCCAGTTATATAGTTAACTATTTCAGGAGTCACAGCTCCTTCTTCAGGGCTTTAGGTTAGTGCATCTTAATATAATAATATTTGTGCAAAAAAGACAAAATATGAATTTAAATATATCACTAACAAAAATATATCGTAACCATAAATAACCTGCATAATGAAAAAGTGAATACATTTATCATTTTATTCAATGTCTAAATAAACCCCAACTTTTTGATACTCTCATTAAATTATCCTTATAAATTAACTGGAATAAGAACCTAAATACTTTTAATGATTCTATTATTTTCAAATCCACCAAAGATGAACTAGGTAACAGATAAATATACAGTCCCATTGAGAATAATGAGGACAATGAGGTCATGGAGCCACAAAAAAATTGAAACATGTAGACGATAATCATGCTCCAGAGCAAAGGAAAATGTCCAAAACTGGCTAAGCAAACAAGAAAAGGAGATTCCTAAACAATTGTGGCATTTACAAATGCAAAACTATAAAGATACAAAAATAAATGATAAACATATGTTCGTTTAACATACTTCTGAAAACAGAATCTGAACACACTGTACGCCCCACATTGCTGATAAGACAAAAATGAACATAAATGTCAGAATTACTAAGTCAAGGGTCAAAGGTGAATGTTATAGAAAACCCCCACATTCTGTTAATTCATCGAGTCCCCGGGGACTCTGAATGTTAAGTGTGAATATCCAATGTGACTTGCAGCATCGCAATTGCTTATTATAATCGCCTCTTTTTGGATGTGGAATAACAACCCCCAAGACAGTGTATCTCAAGTCTGATAAAGCATAATTAGCTTCAGTAAGATGATGACAAATGGAAAGCTTTGCTTTACAGAGTTTGTGTTCAATTGCATGAGTCTTACCTTTCCAAGACAACTTACTGACATACAATAATGAGCATGGACACAACAGCAAATTGACCACACCTTTTGAACTGCAGTATGATCTGTGCTTCAGAGTAATGCAACCAGTCAGAGTATCGATGATGTTGCCATTAAGACTGACACGACTCACGAGAAAATGCCTGGGCAGGCAGTAACCTTTTCAAAAAACTTCATCCCATTAACTTATATAAGAACTATAACATGTGTCTGATCATTTATTGCATTGCATTGTTGAGTTAAGTGAGGTCTATTCCAGCAGCATAGGGCAGGTCCATTATACTTGCTGTTTGCTGAAAGTATATTTCGAAACCTCTTCTAGTTAAACATATTGCTGGTTGTTTTTTCCTTTTGATGAACAGTTTGTACAAGGAACATTTTCAGCAGGGCCATTTCCAGTTATAGCAAATGCACATGCCCTAGGGCTTAGTCTTGTTTAGTTTTTAATGAGTTAATCAAAACTAACTGCTATCCAAATATATGTAATTAATGATGATTGTGAGGCTAAACACCTACTCATGTTTGGAAACCTCCAATTATTTGTACATTAGGCATCCATTACTTAGGATATATTAGAGGAAACAATTACTCTCTTACAGCTCTCCCTTTATTATCCCCTCACATACAGTACCAGCATTCATGCATAACCACGCAGCATTAAGTACTGTTCACAAAAAATAGTGTTTCGAGAGAATGTGCTATATTCTGGTAGCAAAGGCTAAACAGATGTACTGCTCTAACATTTCATTTTGGAAAAACTCATAACTCTTACAAACAGATATTTATTTAATATAGCACCTTTCTATAACAAACATAAATCCAAGGCTCCTTCCACATGAATGCATGCATGTTATGCAGATAGACCATCAGTAGAATAAAAGATGTGCTAAGGGTAACGCTGTTAGTTAGAGTCAGGAGATGATCTGACCTGAGATTTAAAGTCTAGTTCTTTATCTACTGCTGACTATTGTCTTAGCCATACCCTTGACAAACATCCAGCCTTCATCCTGACACCAGAAACTGAAGAACATGTTTATTTTTACAAACACATAGTTATACCTCTACATCAACTTTTTTTTCCTAATCCAATCATGCCATCAACCACCTAACCTATTCAGACATCAGCCTTCACATGCCATAGCGGTTTTCTCCACCAGGTATATTTTCACTGACAAATACCGTATGTTCCCAATTATACATCCTTATATTATTTCACGTGTGTCCTTCCATGCTCGATATAAACAATTGTTGCCACAACTACTGTCTCCCTCCACAACAATAGCGAGGAATCCATGTCCCTGGCAGACTTTTGGTCTTAGGCTTATCTTCAAGTGTTCAGTTCTTCAATGTGACCAATATCGACTGTGATATTTGACTGTTTATTCGGTGCATACTTTGTTACTGACCGAAACTGCATTATGACACTACCATTTTACACCTCCTTTTTCCTTCACTTCAATGTAAGCTTCCTGATAAAATGAAAAGGCACATACAACCTAGCCGTGATCAACAGAAATGGTCTCGCCAGCCTACATACTTATACCAACGCACAGAAGCAGAATCATCTACATTACGCCAGACCAACCAACACGGGCAATATGCCTTAGAGCAACGAAGACAATATATGACAAACCACAGAGCAACATTATCCGACAATCAGTGGCAGCAAGTCTTGCACCTAGACAATGAATGAAAACGATGTACACACACAACCTTTCTGAAGAGCAGCGGCAAACTGCTAGACAACAAGAAACGTTACAACGGAAAAACTACAGGTATTCCATAACACTGACAACTCAAAACAAGATATTCACTTTATATTACAGAGTAGACAATTCCCTGTTCGTTTAGCATATTGTATGACTATCACCAAATCACAATGACAAACATTTAATAACGTTGGAGTTTATTTGCCACGCCTGGTTTTACCCATGGCCAGTTGTACACTACATTTTCCAGAGTTACATTGAAATCCGGGTTAAACGTACAGGTACTTTCGGGTTACATACAGAGGAATATTTTCGCTGACAAAACGTTTATGCAACAAATTGCATTTTCCGACAATTATCATAGACGTCGATATACTACACCACCTGACTTACGTGTGCCTTGTATTTCCTTTCTTGTCCAATATGTTCTGTTACACTTCCTCCATGTTTGTGTTACACTTTGTATTGTAAATATTCTTGCTGTTGTAATGACTATAATAAATCTCATACTAATCATGTGACTATACTAATATTGGGTCCTCTCACAAGTCACTAATTATTAAAATAATCTCCTTTCTTACTGTAACATGTGATGTTTTCTCTCCCTCATCATCATTTCATTAACGCTTTTACTGTTGAGAAATTTTCGTAAGCACAATTTGCTAGTCCTCCTTAAAATCAGACTAGCTGAATTGATTTTCACTCTCAATGCTTACAACTTAAACAGCAATTTTATCTCTAGGTCAGTACAGATGCCAAGGACGAACCATGTAAACATCTTAGTCAGCTAGGTAGTAGAGGTGTTTTTACCTCCTTTCTCCTAAGCCTTGTTGCTGACCTTTATAAAGAGACCAATGACAACTATTCATGTTGAGTCCTGGTCTGAAAGTCAGTTTCAGGAATTTATCAGTCATGTTGTCAATTTTGATCAATCACCAAAGCCCATGTCACACATGTACAAATAGGAGTCATTTTACGGGCTCAAATAATAGTATTTGCTATAGGCGCTGTACTCTGTCTTTTTCCTCTTTTCCCCACAGAAGAAGTGAAGAGTCACCCAAATAACAATTACTTCCGGCTTATGATGTTACTTCCGGCTCCACCCTCAAAGGCCCACCTCCAGATGATGCCACCTCGATTCCAGAATGCCACCTGCTTGTTACATCACTTCCTGTTGTTCCATTTTATATATATATCTGTCATTCTTATATTGATCAGTTCTGTTCTGGACCCAAGTCTGTAAAGACCAAACCACTAACCCTTCAACTTTACTAAATGGGGACAGTCCCCAACACTTTTGACTTTGTTCTTGTGTGTCGGAGTGCACCGTAAGATGTATCACTATATCAGAGTTGACAGATCAAGCACCAATTTACTGTTTATGGACAACAGTAGCTCCTCCATATTATTTACCATTAATTTTTAATGATGCATTTTATTTTATATGTGCAGAATTGGCTCAAACACAGGAAGCAAAGGGTTTGAGGAACCTTATCATAACTAGGTGATGTTAAGAGTTGTGTTCCACAGACGTCAGTGTTGGGGCCATTGCTATTTTTAAAATATATAAATGACTAGCAGAATACCGCGCATGGCGGAGAAGTAGTGTGTAAAAGAAGTTATGAAAAGAAAAGGAAAAATTTTAAAAATAACGTAACATGATTGTTAATGTAATTGTTTTGTCATTGATATGAGTGTTGTTGTCATATCTATATATATATATATCTATATATATATATATATATATATATATATATATATATAACTATATATATATATATATATATACTCAGCAAAAAGAAACGTCCCTTTTTCAGGACTGTGTATTTCAACAATAATGTTTTAAAATCCAAATAACTTTACAGATCTTCATTGTAAAGGGTTTAAACAATGTTTTCCATGCATGTTCAATTAACCATAATCAATTAATTAACATGCACCTGTGGAATGGTCATTAAGACCTTAACAGCTTACAGAAAGTAGGCATTTAAGGTCACAGTTCTAAAACGCAGAACACTAAAGAGACTTGTCTACCGACTGTGAAAAACACCCAAAGAAAGATGCCCAGGGTCCCTGCTCATCTGCGTGAACGTGCATTAGGCATGCTGCAGGGAGGCATGAGGACTGCTGATGTGGCTAGGGCAATAAATTGCCATGTCCGCACTGTGAGACGCCTAAGACAGCGCTACAGGGAGACAGGAAGGACAGCTGATCATCCTCGCAGTGGAAGAGCCGGATCTCAATCCCATTGAGCACGTCTGGGACCTGTTGGATCGCAGGGGTGAGGGCTAGGCCATTCCCAGAAATGTCCAGGAACTTGCAGGTGCCTTGGTGGAAGAGTGGGGTAACATCTCACAGCAAGAACTGACAAATCTGGTCCAGTCCATGAGGAGGAGATGCACTGCAGTACTTCAAGCAGCTGGTGGCCACACCAGATACTGACTGGTACTTTTGATTTTGAGCCTCCCTTCATTCAGGGACACATTGTGAAACATTTTTAGTTTATGTCTTATGGTGTTGACTCTTTTAGTGTTCATACAAATATTTACACATTAAGTTTACTGAAAGTAAAAACAGTTGAAAGTCAGAGGATGTTTCTTTTTTTGCTGAGTATATATATATAGCAAAATACCCGCGCTTGGCAGCGGAGAAGTAAAAAGAAAAGGAAACATTTTAATAATAACGTAACATGATTGACAACGTAATTGTTTTGTCATTGTCATGAGTGTTGCTGGCATATATATATAAAGTCAAAACTTGAATATATAAAGTCACTGTCGGAATATATAAAGTCAAAACTTGAATACATAAAGTCAGCGTCAGTATATATAAAGTCAGCTGGAATATATAAAGTGAAAACTTGAATATATAAAGTCATTCCCGAATATATAAAGTGAAAACTTGAATATATAAAGTCACTGTCGGAATATATAAATTCAAAACTTGAATATATAAAGTCAGCGTCAGAATATATAAAGTCAAACTTGTTTCTGAATATATAAAGTCAAAAGTTGAATATATAAAGTCATCGCTGGAATATATAAAGTGAAAACCTGAATATATAAAGTCAGCGTCGAATTTATAAAGTCATTCCTGATTATATAAAGTCAACATCGGAGTATATAAACTCATTCCTGAATATATAAAGTCAAAGTCAAAATAGGCCTATATTGATTGAAACGACTCTGAACTGAAGTAAGTTAACAAAACGTATTCAGAAAAATAAATTAAAAACACTGTTCGGTTAATGTTTTGAAAATGATACATGTGCCCTGCCCAGGATTGGTTCCTGCCTTGCGCCCAGTGTTGGCTGGGATTGGCTCCAGCAGATCCCCGTGACCCTGTGGTCGGATTCAACGGGTTGGGAAATGGATGGATATTCCAGCACTGACTTTGTATATTCCGACGATGACTTTATATATTGAAGTTTTGTCTTTATATATTCCAGCGCTTACTTTATATTGTGAGCTGGAGGGCTTCGCTATTACTTGTGGGGACGAAACTTCACTTTGGTAACTGATCATGCTCAACTTAAATGGTTATACCGACAGAAAGATACAAACTCGCCTCATGAGATGGTTTCTGGGCTTACAACCTTACCGTTTCACAGTAAAACATCGACCAGGTTCTGAACACGTCAACGCAGACGTATTATCACGACTAAATGAACCTGGTACAGAGAGTCGCTTGATTCACGGAATGTGAATAAAGCTGAGGGGGAGGGTGTGAGCTGGAGGGCTGATCGCACCCCAAGAAGATACAGACGCCCCTGGGCAAACCACAACCCCTGAAACACAGACTACCCTCACATTGCTCTTTACTTTCTCACTTGCGCTATAACGCGTAATGCAAACCTCGCGCGATACTCCGCTAACTTAAAAGCCTTGTGCAGCGCCTGTCAGTTGAAAATTGATTGTTTGCTTGCTTTTATCTCTCTCTCTGCTCCTAGCGGAACTGTCATCTCTGACTTGTCATGGAGCACGTTTAAGCTCATGTGTTTGCAGTGTTTCAATAAAAATCCTTCTTGTTTCTACAACCTCCTGTGTCTCTGTGCAAATCTGTGACCCAAGCGTGACAATATATTCCGACGCTGACTTTATATATTCAAGATTTGACTTTATATATTCCAGCGCTGACTTTATATATTCCGAAATATTCCAACGCCGTCTTTATATACTCAGGTTTTGGGAAGCGCTGATCAATGTAATCGGTGTACCAGGAAATCATGCATTGACAGAAGTTCCCTTTGCTTGTAATTGAAACTGTGATTAAATGCATTATTTTTTAATGTGTTATGGAGCACATGCATCAAAGCTTCTCAGCTGTGCAATTGTCAGTGTAACCTTTTGTAAGTAGTGCCTGGAGGATTCAGTGTGGAGAAACTCTAGAGACAGCGTGTGTATTAACTTGTGGATTTTTCTGTGAGTATTTGGTAGCAGCGTCACAAAGTCACTTCTGTAAGACTGCGTTGGCTGCGGAGCTCAGCTCAGAGCGAAATTAGGTGAATGGGAGGGGAGATGATGACGTGACTTCCCACCCGCCTTAACTGTCAATCCCCACAAACACAGTATCTCGAATTTGCATAAATACAGCCGTTCACGTTCAATTTCAACTTAGTTACAAAGTGATCAGAACTCTCGTTTATATCCTGTCATTAAACTTGTATCCCGCATTACCCATGGGCATGTCAAACGCCAGCGGCAGCGTGTCTATGAACTTAATTTAAACTTCAGGTTTACACCGTGCTTTGTTTCCGAAGTAGCAGCACTCATGAATATGGGTATATGTCACTCGCTCACTTCTTATTGTTTCGCTGCCTTCTCAATTATATAATGCATCTTTTCTTCAGCGCGTTTTGGAGCTCTTCCTGGTTTTCTACGTAGTGCGTTGACGGTCAGTTCACCTGATTACGTTGGATGCGTGATGATGTAACACGAAACTCCGACCCCCACGACTTTCGAGCTCAACTCCATTACAGCATATGCAGAAAAATAGCTTCCAGTTATGACTATTACACGTAGAATTTCGAAATGAAATCTACCCAACTTTTGTAAGTAAGCTGTAAGGAATGAGCCTGCCAAATTTCAGCCTTCTACCTACACGGGAAGTTGGAGAATTAGTAATGAGTCAGTCAGTCAGTGAGTGAGTGAGTGAGTGAGTGAGTGAGTGAGTGAGTGAGTGAGTGAGTGAGGGCTTTGCCTTTTATTAGTATAGATTTGGATAGGAATATGAATAACAACTAGTTAAATTTGCAGATGATACTAAACTAGCTGGGTGGGCGGACAATTTGAAATTGGTTGAATCATTACAGAGGAACCTGGACAGCATATATACTTGGGCAGATTTGTGGCAGATAAAGTTTATTGTAAATAAAAGTATGGTGTTACATATTGGAAATACAAATATTAGATCTGAATATACAATGAGAGGTCTGAAACTTGAAAGTACACCTTATGAGAAGGATTCAGCAGTTATAGTGGACTTGTCACTGTCAACTTTCAGACAGTGTTCAGAGGCCTTTAAGAAGGCTAACAGAATGTTAGGTTATGCAGCACGATGCGTGGAGTACAAGTCCAAGGAGGTTAAACTCGAGCTTTATAATGCACTGGTGAGGCCTCATCTGGAGTACTGTGTGCAGTTTTGGTCTCCAGGCTACAAAAAGACATAGCAGCGCTGGAAAAGATGAAAGAAAAGCGACCAGGCTGATTAAAGGAATGCAGGGAATGAGTTATGAGCAAAGATTAAAGGAATTGAACCTTCTTAGTTTAAGAAAAAGAAGATTAAGAGGTGACACGATTAAAGTGTTAAACATTATGAAGTGAATTAGTGAAATAAAACTGTAACTTTAAAATGAGTTCAACAAAAACACATGGACTCAGTTGAAAATTTGTTTAAAGGCAGATTTCACACAAACAATTTTCTTCAAATGGCTAAACTATAGACATTTGGAATAAGTTACCCAGTTGTGTGGTAGACAGTAGAACTCTGGAATCTTCAAAACCCGAGTTGGTGTTATTTTGGAGCAATTCAACGATCACAATTAGTAAACCTTATTGGGCTGAAAGGCCTGTTCTAGTGCAAACTGTCTAATGTTCAATAAAATGCATTGTCCTCTATATTTCCATAGATGAAATAGAACAGCAAAACACAAAATCTCAATACTGTTATAATTTAGTATTTTATTTGATTTTTGTGTGGTGAAATTTTGTGATTGCATTTTCATAATATATACATCCATTTATGGCTTTTGAACATCGCGGAATTTAAAAATATTAGATTTTCCTTTTATGCCGAGTTGAAAATATTTAATGTTTTGCTTCACTAAACCCTGTTTGATCTTGGATGCCACCATTTTATGCACCTTTGTAGCAGCTGAGATGTTCCTATGGGTTACATACAGGGCCAGGCTCTATTTGTGGTCATGGTTGTTAAAGACAGCTACATAAACTTTGTGGTTTCCGATACTGTTTAAAAATGCGTCTGGATGTGTGATTCTTGTGAATTTTTTTCCTACTTAACAAACTTGCTTATGGTATTTAGGTCTTTGATTTTTGGGTAGCAACTCTTACTGACAAATCGGTTGAACTTTTCGTTATGGCTTCAGCTTGATTTTTGAACTATGTTTCATCTCCTAATCATCTTCAATAAAAATTGCATGTCCTCAGTGTATTCATGGTATATTGTGTTTTTGCAATACTATACTCTATTGATTTTTTCCACCACCTGTATCGAGAATACCCATTTTTTTATTAGCTTAAGATATTCTACCTCAACATGGGAATGAAGACCTCAGCCAAGCCTGAAGCAAACTCTGTAATATTCACCAAATGAACTATTACTAGTAAAGAAGATTACCTCATGTCAACTTTCTCTTCCACCATAACACTCATTTTTCTGAAGCAGGCCAGCAACCACAATTTTTTCATTCTGCAGGCTGATCCTTCTAGAGGAGCCTATTTTCACAGATCCAGCCAGCTTCCAGCCATGTCACCTGGTCTGACTTTTATTCCCTTAAACCAGTGCCATTTTCTCTACTGGACACATTCTGTTGTAACTCTGGCCACTGTATCACTTGCTAATATGTTACCATATCTAGTTTCTTTGGGCAGTTTTCTTTCACAAATTCAACCTCCTATCTAAATACAACACTTATTGCATTTCTTGTAGAGATTATTTTATTACACATGGTCACACCTCTGCTCCTCCTTTCTGGCTTCTGCTACCCCTTACTGTAAAGTTGATCCGTTGTATTTGATGAGAATGTATTCTGAAAAGTGCAATGGCAGCACAGCATGTAGGCTGTGTTCACCTTCAGAAATTCGTACAGCTGTTTATTCTTCACTTATTATTTTAGGCAGCTGCTAATTCAGTTTCCAGCTTGTTACATTTCCAACTGTAGTCAAACTGCTTATGCCTGAGCAGGAAAAGAATGGACTTAAATAGAAACTTTGTTATTGCTCGATGCACACAAATTAATTTCAGCTGCACCTGTTTCAGGTTTTGTAACAAGATTGTTCATCAAGTATGTGAGCCATGTATGATTATTATATCTATGGCACCATTAAACAACGGAAATGACACCATGAAGCTGTGAAAAATCTTTTTCCAATGTTTCTTTTTTTGCAAATCACTTTGTACCATTCCCTTCCCTTTGAATGCTGGTTTAGGTGTATGTGTTTATAAGGCTGAATTCTTATTCATACAAAATGATAAACACTTATTCTAATGATTTTGCTTCCTGCTGATGTGCATAGAAATGTTATGAAGTGGGCCCGGATTGGCAAAACATTGGGAGGATAGGGAGGTAAACCAGCAGCAATAAATGTGGCCCTTTTTGTGCAGTATATACTCCATAAATAGGCACTAGAATGGTCACCAGTGTCAACATTAGAGAAATAGAGATGCCAGCCATAGTAGAAACATGTAATGCATACCAAAGACTCTTAAGAGGCAGGTGACCCAGCAGTTGGCAGGAATAAAGATCTGTTACAAGGTTCACAGGCCACTTTGTTTTGATAGGGACCCCTGACTCTTTTTTGGCAACTAAAAGACACTATGGCATTTAGAGGAAATTCTAATCTGGTTTTCCTGAAACAAAAGGAAAACATTCTGGTATAATACAAGTGGTGCCACGATCTGTCATGGGTAGAGATACAGTATATCGAGTGCAAAGTAGGGAGAAGAGGATACAAACATTTAACTGGCAGGAAAAATAGTGCAACTGAGAGACACAGAGACAGGAGATGAGATGGGGAGTGCTTTGTAACAGTAGGTGACATGATGGAAGTGTTTAAAATTATGAAGGGAATTAGTACAGTGGATCGAGATGTATTTTAAAATGAGTTCATCAAGAACACGGGGGCACAGTTGGAAACTTGTTAAGGGTAAATTTCGCACAAACATTAAGAAGTTTTTCTTTACACAAAGAACGATAGACACTTGGAATAAGCTACCAAGTAGTGTGGTAGACAGTAAGACGTTAGGGACTTTCAAAACTCGACTTGATGTTTTCTTGGAGGAAACAAGTGGACAGGACTGGCGAGCTTTGTTGGGCTGAATGACCTGTTCTCGTCTAGAGTGTTCTAATGTTCTAAAAATAAAGTCCATTATATTTTTGACCAGTACCATTCTATGACAGAAAACAGGCAGATTACCGTTTTGCTATTCATTGTAATTTGTGTACGCATACCTGATTTGTGCATTTCCAATCTCTGAATCAACAAGTGTATCCGTCCCCAAATAGATTATCACCAAAATGCCAAAATCACATCTTTCAATGTATCTTCTATTCCAGCCATGTTCTGTTACCAGCTGAATTAATAAACTGCAGAATGGAGTGTTTTACCAAGTCTAAGAGAAGTTAGAACCTTCAGTGCCTATTGAGTTGGTAATTGAAGAATATCAGACATATCCGTGAGCTGGCAGATTCTTCGATACTTGTCAGATGGGTGCTTATAGATTATACTTGTCAGATGGGTGCTTATAGATTTTGCAGTACACTCAGTACTGGCATTGATAGCAAGCCCATCACTAAAGTGAACATAGCTAGCAGTGAGGTTTTCCTGTGCCATAAGGGGCACTTTCAATATAAAGACTCTGGCACATTCTGCACTTCTGCCAACTAAAAACTAAAAGGATTCTTTTTGAGACATCATTCAGTCATTTCTTGCTTTGTTCACATTTCACTCCTAGTCCCCAGGCTAGGTTTTATTAGCTAACTAAAAAGATTACAATATGCAGTGACAATGTGAGATGAATCCAGCTAGTAAATTCAGTAAGTTACTAGTTGATGCCTCCTCTTAACATCATGTGTTTTTAGTGGCTGTGATTGTAAAATTGAAATCCAATCTTATTTTCTAAACTTTGCTATGCAGGCAAACCCCATAAAACTGCCATGTATATATACGTATATATACGGTTTTCAAGCACTTTTTAAAAGTTAAATTATATCTTATAGTGATAAAATTAACAGTGGAATTTTTGCTGTGTAAGTTTATAGTCAATTGATCATTAATCTTGTATGCAGCATGAGGTTTATTTTCATTTGAAAAAAAAAATAAAATAAAAAGGCTAAACTACGAAACACATTGTGCCAATTAGAAAAGTGAATGGGCACAAGCCTACCCTAGCTCTGTACTGGTGCGGTGCCTGCTTTGTAGTGGTACTGTATCACCCCACCAGCTAAACAGGGATTAAACAGCTACCAGTCCTTAAGATTTCTGTTTGCTTATACTTTGAACTCTCTCTTTTGTGAATCCCTTGTAACGGTATATAAAGCAAATGTTAACGCATTCATAAATATTTAAAGATAAACGGTGTGACGGACGGCTGTCATTCTTGCCTGGCCGGGACACCTGTGAACCTGAGAGAGCATGGTAAAGGCCTTATCTCCCCCAGGATGTTAGAGGGCAGCCCACCCTGGGTTGCTGTGACTCCACAGATTCCCATAGAGCATGCTGGGAGTTGCAGTTTGCTGCAGCCCGGTAGGGTTCCGTGGATGTCACCAGGGGGAGCTGTAGAAACAGCAGAGCCCTTTAAGGCAGGAATGCTGCCACACCCGGAAATGCTGCCAGAAGGAGATAATGGGACACCTACAGCACTTCCTCGTGCTCTATAAAAGGAGCCAACTGCCACTACTCTGGGAGCCAGAGTTGATGACGCTTGTCAGAGGTAGAGTGGAGGCGAATGAGAGCGAGAGAGAAAGAAGAGAAGCCAAAGATAAAGGGCTGTGTTTATTGTGCTTTGATGCTTGTACTTTCTCATTATAATAAACACATGTAGTGTGAAAAACTTTTGCCTGGTGTCTGCTTGTGTTGGGTCTGGGTGGCTGGTACGCACCCTGCAGGCCACACCCTCTATATATTTATTTTTCTATTAACAAAAACTGACATTTTAGTTACTTTTTGTTCATTAGTATTTTTCAGGATGTAGAGGACTGCCAATTACATTATTACTATCATTACAATATACATAGCTTTACAGCTCTGACATTTTGCTTTCAGATGGATAAAAATGTTTTAAAAATGTGCAATGGTTAGCATGATGATGCAGTGGTTAGCACTGCTTTCTTATCGGTCCAGGTCCTTGGATTTGAATCCAGTGGATGATCATTGCCTTCATGGATTTCTCATGTCTGTGCAGGGGTTTCTTCAGGGTACTTTAGTTGTTTCCCACATTCCCATGCAGTTAGGTTTATTTGCGATATACGTAAGATGGTCTCGTGATGGACTAATGTCCTGTCAAGAGCTGTTTCCTCTTTTGGGTTCCCATGACCCTGAATTGGATTAAGTGGGTTTGACAATGTTATGTTATGTTGCAATATATTGAATTAGTAAGCTTATTTGCTAATTTAGAATCCCACAATCTTTTTATCTCAAGCTGTGCTGGCATCTCACCCTCGGCTGGTTCATGCTAATTTATCTAATGCTATCAGGATGTACTTTTTCTGTCTATGACCCTGTTGTGGGGAAAAGCAGAGTTAAGGATGCTGTTGCTTTATTTTTTTCTGGGGGAATGGAGTTAAAGAATATGTTTTGTTTGCACTCATCTGTTGCTGTGACCAGAGCACACCTTTGCATTATTCCCATAAAAACACACCACTACCATATGTATGGCTTTCCCTTTAACAGGTTTTTTCAGGACCCTTTTATAAAACAACTGAGCTACTGCAGGTTTTTATTTTTAGGCTAGCTTTCGAAAGACTTTCTTGATGCTTTGAACTATTTTTAAAGCATGAAAAGTGCAATATGATATAATAAAAAATAATTTGCATAAAGTGTTAAAAAATCTTCAAAGCCATTTTTGCTTTTTTAGTAGATTAGTGTGTAGTGATGAGCAAACTGAATTTTCAATGTAACTTGGTGTTTCGTTTCAGAAAAAAATTTGCAGAATAAATTTTGCTTCCAGCGAAATTTGTGCCATTCGCACAAATGCATTGATTTTGTATGTGTCTGCCTGTCATTAAGAATTTAAATAAATACCTATAGTGGGAAAAAAAATCACCGGAAGTGTGGATATCCTAAAGTACTAAAAGGTGGTTGCTAGGTAACGGCACAGGATAAGGGGATAGTTATGTGCATGATGGTGTGCTTAAGTGTGTCTCTGTATTGAAAATGGGCAGCATGTTATCTTTTTAAAATAAATCGTACCACACTCATCAATGGTGATGTCAATGAGAGCCATGAATAGAACTGATTTTACCTGGGTGTTAGGGATTATATGCTTAATGCAGGTAAACACTGAAGTGTGGATCAGGCTTTAGGAAGCAGTAATCCTTATTTTCCACCAAAAACAAACCTTTATAATCTCCAAAAAGCATTCTTTAGTGAGTTCTGCATCTCATGGTTGCAAAATCGGCTGCAAAACAAATTCAATTGTCAGTTTTCCAAAACTGTATGAAAATTTGCCTATTTCAGAGTCGTCATAGTTGGGAGGGTGCGTGTACTTTTGGTATTTGAAATTTCGTTTCATAAAATATCATTTAAAAAAGAAAAAGAGACACTTATTTAATTTTCAACTTAAAAGGGAAAAATAAAAAACACAAGACAATTACTTTTTTACTTTTGTTCTTTCGCACATCAGAAAAGAAAAATGCAAGAAACGAGAACGATAAAACGCCCTTTATTTATTTTGCAGTCACAACAAGTAACAACAATAACATTCATAAAAGAACTGCTACACCAATGAAGCACAGTTTGCAAAGCTTGTATTTTTACCTGAAAAATGTGACTCCATTTTTCTACAGTCATGTCCTTGTCCCGGAGTGTCAGTCTTTTACTGTTCCAAAAAACAATGTAATGGTCCATCCTCTGCTGATGCCTTGTGTAACATCAAGGCCGTCGATTGATGTGTTGTGAGGAGGACTGTTTGCACGTGTCATCAAAACTCGCGCAGAAGAAGTACTTCCGGATTTTAGACAATGAAAATGCGTCTGTTATGTTGTTTTTGAGCTATTACACTTTCATTATTTGAATCACAAATAAATCCAGAAAAGTATGCGTAATTTTAAGTTTATGACTGCTTATTTGTTACCATAGCAATAAAATACCTTATTTTCCCTCATTTTATTCTTTAATCAAAAATCAAAATCTGAAAATTCCTTTCATTTTCATTTTTTCGTTTTTGTTTCTAAAATGAAATTTCAAATACCAAAAAGTACACGGACCTGGGAGCTTTGAGTTAGTTTTACTTTAACAATCTAGGAAAAATGAAAGGAGATCCGGGATGGTTGTAGGCATTATAACATTCACAGTGTCAGATATTAAGGAAAAAACTAAACTAAATTTAACCTTATTGTGTTTGTGTAGCCCGCAGAATAATGATTTGAGCAAAATTCTCTAGATCAAAAGATAAGGTGGCTGTGTGGCCTACAATTGAGTGGTAACTCACTTAAAAGCCATTTAACGACCAGAGAATGAAGAAGGCTCCACCGTGATCAGCTGTGACTCTGAAACGTAAGAATAACCTTTGTGGTATATAGCACCTTCTGCGGTGGGCTGGCGCCCTGCCCGGGGTTTGTTTCCTGCCTTGCACCCTGTGTTGGCTGGGATTGGCTCCAGCTGACCCCCCATGACCTTATAGTTAGGATATAGCGGGTTGGATAATGGATGGATGGATATAGCACCTTTCTATAAAAACAACATTTCAAGATGCAAGAAGGTTAGTCATTAAATGCTGAGTCTGATAAGAAGATTGATCCTTATGGCTAAAACACCACTTGGAAAGTACAGTAGGTATGTGAGGATATGGCAAAAAGTCTGGGATACTCAGACTGTATTACTTTATTATTTTTTATGTGTAACTGGGAGCAGACCAGACAGTACAACCAAACTGGAAAGGCAGCACACAAGCATCTCTCCCATTAAGCAATTCCCATATGCTAAGGAATATTTTAAGCTGGGCCAGTTAAAGAAATTTCCATTATGGCCATTGTCACACATGCTATTAGGAGGGAGCTGAGTGGTCCAAGTGGAGGTAATTACCTGCCAGGCCAGGGGGTGACAGGGTGCACTAAACCTACCTCTGTTATCTCTGAAGGCCAAATACGGGAAAACCTGCCTGATTTAACAATGACACCACTTCCAGTTCCGGCACCCAGACTGACGTCACTTCTGGTTCCGGGCCTAGACAACATCTCCTCCGGTTTCGGCTTATAAAGCCGCCATCTTTTCTAAACCAAAACAGCTCAATCTGGAAGTCAACCCATGCACATCCGTACCTTTTTTACAAGCCTTTTTGTAGCCAGTGACAATATACAGGTGGCTGCCCCAAACCTTTCCAGTGTGTTGAGACTCATTCTTTTACAACATCTTATGACTAGGAAGCTAGCCCCATGATAGCACCTGTTTCTGAAGATGTGTGTATAAAACTAGCCATAACCATACGTTTGGAGAGTGAGAAAGGGTAGAGGGCTTCTTAATTTAAAACAAACCACTCTCAAACATTTTTCGGCGGCAGAAATATCTCTTCATACAGGATGTTAAAATGGTGGCACAGTACATCAGCCTGAATTACCTTAGCATGCCACCAGTGCCAGGGGATAAAATGCAACACAGTCTTATTCAATTTCCTTCATACACCTTTGTTGTTAAAGACGACTGAGGCCTCTGTGCTAGAAAATAACACAGGTGAATAACAGATTTGAGAATTCATGTTCATCAAATTTTCAGGATTCCAGTTAAGTAACCCCAAGTAGAGGACAAAGGGGAAATTGTTTTACCCCTTCCAATATAAAGAGGCCTGCTGGTGAATATGATATGATACTGTTTGATTGAACCCCAGTTAGTCCGTCACATCAATAACTTCACCTCAGGTGCACGTCCCTTTCATAGATGTGTGGCTGATGTTTGTCAAAGTCATCTCTTTAATCCAGCAATGCAGAAATCTGAAACATTCAAAAGAGCACATTGTGGCTGTCAGTAAATATGATTGATGGACTCTGAATGTGCAATGAAAGAAAAGATTAGGTTCAATATAAATATATTTATACAGTGCCCTTCATGAATGAACACAGTGCAAGTGCATATCCCAAGCACTG
Source organism: Polypterus senegalus (assembly GCF_016835505.1). NCBI lineage: Eukaryota > Metazoa > Chordata > Cladistia > Polypteriformes > Polypteridae > Polypterus > Polypterus senegalus. The sequence continues at coordinate 108,485,835 of NC_053167.1, read as the reverse complement.
CAAAGTGGGAGAGAGAGCAATGTTAAATGTTACAAAAAAAATTTCTTTTTATGCTGTAAAGGTGAAGTGCAGAGAAACAAAACTGTTTTTGACATGTTAAATAGAGGGATTTTGGATTCAAAAATGCTAAAGACTAAGAGAACTGTGTGGGAATCAAGGCTTGAAGTACTCAAAAACGATCAATATCGCTGGGGAAATAAGCCATTAATAAAGATTGGAACTCTTAATAAAGAACAGAAAGCAATTAGGATGAGTAGGCTTAATAAGGCTGGGGTATTTTTTTAATATGTAGATATTTTTGACAGATGAAGAATATTTTCATTCATAATTTAGAATAAAGGTGAAAAGCATTGCTGGTGGTATCTGCAGAATTTCTCCTATGAGGAGGCTGCCTTAAATCCTCTGGTTAGTCACGCTTGCACCAGTCATTTATACTCCACAGCACTCTGCCTCCCCAGTGCCATGGCCCTAGCTATCACATGACATGGAAATGACTGAACTGAATCGGTGCACTCAAGCCTGCGGGATGACAGATTGCAAAAGGTTTCCCTGCCAGCTTTCAGGTGATAAGTGGAATAGGAGAACTGCAGCAACACAAATGCTAATGCTTAGTCTTACTTTGTACTTAATATGCATTTACTGTACTGTACTTTAAGCTCAAGTTCTTTTTGTCATATGTATCCCTGGCTGTTGGAATGTTTGGGATAAAATCATGTAAGTCAACAGCTCATCTACTCCCACTTAACTCAGTGCCATAGACAATCAATACCAAAATGTGCAAAATATTCCTGACAGTTTAGTATGTGAGCATGGCAAGGCACACAGACAGCACTAACGAACAGTCATGCGTATTGATCACGAAGCAGACTCCTGCTATAGGTGTACTGTCTATTTCCATTATATGCGTTCTCTGTAGCAGAACAGTCAGTGTGAGGTTAAGTCCCAGGTGGGACATGGAACAGCAGTGAGCACTAAGGGCAAAACTGATAAATGGTGTATTGGTGGCAGAGGTGGGATGCTGTCTTTAAGACATTTTCTAAGCTAGGAAGAGTGTAGCAGAACCCTAAAGTGTTCAACATGCAAACCAATTATAGTTCAGTAACTGCACCACTGCGACAGATAACACTGATGCTTATAGACCAACAAAGATAAAAAAGGTTTTCTATGAATCTACTGGACAAGGGCCTTATGTGTTTGCTTATCTGTGAGTTTGAGGGCTAGGAGTCAATCTGGTAAAGTTGATTAGCTACAGTGAACAGTTAAAAAATGAATGTACAGAAGTGGTTCTTCAGAGTGATGTCATATGGGAAACCAAAAACAACCACATTAAGGTTCTAGAAAGAACCATCATTTATTTAGACCTGTTGTAGGCTCCACAACCATGAACAGAAGTTAGCAGACCTGTGAAATACCAGTGGGTTCCTGATTATAAAAGGACTCTTGCTGCATACAATATCATAGGTTAAATTCAAGTTTTCTTGATCTGTTTGTATCCTGCTAGGCAGATGTACTATTAAGGAAAATAATCTATTTTGTCCAAATGTTGGGAACTTTTTGAAAGCCCAAAGAACCCATATCATATGTTAAGAACCCTTCTCAGATATAAAGTTGTTTGTCAAGCAATGGTTCAGCAAGAAACTACACAGCCCGGTAAAAATGTCAATAAGGAACCAATATTTTTAAGAGTGTGGAGACTAAGGGGCAAAGCTGCGTCCAAAGTGGTGTATCATTTTCTAACGGTGGGGTATTTTTTGTGGGGAGAGTGTAGCAGAGTTCAACCTTCTAGTCTGTGCCAGTTCATTACAAACACCACTCATTGTGAAAACAGGAAATCTTGAAGCAATAATGCAGATGCTGTTGAGATGGGTCACTAGCAAGAGAGCCATCTCCTCAGTGGAGCTGTTAGTTTGTGGTTCAGGGTTGGAATTAAAGTGGAGAATGAGCAGATCTTTGTGTATGATATGATTATACAGTACCTATGAAAAGTATCGACCTTCTTAGAGGTTTTCACATTTTATTGTTATACAACACTGACTTTCGATGAATTTAATTTGATTTCTTGACACTGATCAACAGAAACAGTCTCTTTAATGTCAAAGTGAAAGTAGATCTCTGCAAAGCGATTGTGATGCCCAAGGGCGCATACAGCCGCCCTAATCCAACACAGAAAGGCAGGACACGGGTTTGCCACACAGCACATGGTTTATTTACTGTATGTGGGGCAGCATTTTTTCTTTGCTCCCCACTACAGAACACAGCATGCAAGGGGAACCCCAAAAGTACCAAAGTCGAAAAATGAAGTCCAGCCCAAAAGCCTTCCTTTCTTCTGGTTCTTCTTTTTGTCCTTCCGCCTCCACTCCTCCCAACTCTGGCTCCCCAAATTGAGTGAGGCAGCTCCTTTTATTCTGGTCCCGGGACTGTTCCAGGTGGCTCATCAGTATTACCTGGAATCACTCCCAGGTGTGCTGGAAGTCCTCTATAGCAGGCATGTCAAACTGACTACTATTGGTGGGCCGCTTTGACTGCCATACGTGCGCCAGCGGGCCGCACTGTAACAAATGCTATTATACTATTATACAAAGTTACTGTAGCTTTCTTTCCAATACTGAAAACTTCAAAAAATGTAACACTTAAAGCTTAAAGTTTAAAGAAAAACTATTTATTTCCATACAAGCTCCATACAACAGCGTACAATTAGAGTCTTAGTCTATTAGCTAGGTCCTTATATTATTATATTATATTCATTGCCTATATAGGAGTCTTACAGTGTGAGATATATTTCTTTTGTCCCGACACTTGGCATCTCTTGTTAGTAACCAGTTCGTCAATATCAGGCTTGAAATCTTGTGCAGCTGCAACTTTTACGAGGGATGAAAGGTGCTAGACAGGAAGTCTTGAGCGATGTGGGGTTTTGGTAGCTTTCATTAACAAAAACAATTTCTTACAAAGGTAAGTGCTTCCGAACATAGACAGTACTCTCGATGCCAACTTACAGATCTGCACATACGAGGGTGGCAGGTAAGCATACAAGCCTGACACACCAACTTTGTTGTATTTTGCCTTCAGAATAGAATCTGACTGCAGTTCAATCAAGTCCATTTGGATATTCTCAGGCACATTTTCAACATTGTAAGAGAACAGCGCAAAGTCCTGTTCATGTGAACTGAAATCACGAAAACGCTCACTGAATTCGTTGTTCAGTAATTCAAGTTGGAAAATAAATCCTTCACAAATCAAATTTTACTTTACTAAGTTTGCTTCAAAGTTTATATTGTAAAATAAGCTGATATGCAAAAAGCCACCTGACCTACACTAATTTTACAAACTCAAAATCACAAAAATATGTTAATAAACATCTCATCTACTTCTCGCATCCACTTCAGATGTTTACCTTTAGTCTGCACTGTTTGTTACAATACTAGCATAAAATTACATACAGTAATCCCTCCTCGATCGCGGTGGTTCCAGTTCCGTGATAGGTGAAAATCCGCAAAGTAGAAACCATATGTTTGTATGGTTATTTTTATATATTTTAAGCCCTTATAAACTCTCCCACACTGTTAACATTATTAGAGCCCTCTAGACATGAAATAACACCCTTTAGTCAAAAGTTTAAACTGTGCTCCATGACAAGACAGAGATGACAATTCTTTCTCACAATTAAAAGAATGTAAATATATCTTCTCTTCAAAGGAGTGTCTGCATCAGGAGCAGAGAATTTCAAAGAGAGAGAGAGCGCTCGCAAAGAAAAGCAAACAATCAAAAAATCAATACGTGTGCTTTTAAGTTTGCCGAAGCACCGCAATAAAGAGGCATTTTTTAGAGGAGCGTCAGTATCTTCTAAGCAAACAGCCTCTGTGCAAAGGCAGAGACAAGCAAACAATCATGCACCGCGCGGGAAGCATATCTTATAGCATTGAGGAGTTTTAGTTAATATGTAATACATGCTCTGATTGGGTAGCTTCTAAGCCATCCGCCATTAGCGTCCCTTGTATGAAATCAACTGGGCAAACAAACTGAGGAAGCGTGTACCATAAATTAAAAGACCCATTGTCTGCAGAAATCCGCGAACCAGCGAAAAATCTGTGATATATATTTAGATATGCTTACATTTAAAATCTGCGATAGAGTAAAGCCGTGAAAGTCGAAGCGCGATATAGCGAGGGATTACTGTAAAACTAGAGCAAAAAAATGTGAAAATATGCGGGATATTACTACTCATGATGGTCAGTTCTGCCCAGTGGCCAGTCTCAGCAGCCCAATCAGAAGTGTAACCTGCGCAGCCCTGGGCAGAGAAAGAATCGGTGGCCCCTTCGCCCGCCAATGTCAATATGGTATCTTATGCATGGTGGATGGCCACGTCCATTGCAGACACTGCATAGCCGCCTCGTGCTCATGACACACTTCTATATGCACGTGTCCGTAACTTGAAAACCAAGTGGCAGCCCATGATATTCTCATTACGGCAGAACGTTATAATACTACATATAGCTTACTGCTCGACTCAAGCGACATTAGTAAATACAGCGCACTAATTAAAAAGAAACACAATGTTTTTCGGCCACATTGCTGTCAGCTGTGTCATTATTTTCTCTTTCTATTTTATATTCAGTATATATTGGCGTGGCGGCCCCTGGGATTTGGCGTCCCTGTGCAGGTGAACAGTTTGCCTCCCCTGCTGCAGCCTAGCACTTCAGTTGTGACGTTGCGGCTCATTAACTTTGGTCAAGGCTCATGGCTATACTTGCAGATGACGTTTCCAGTACCGTAATGCCATGGGAAAATGCGCTTTCATCAGAAGGCAGAAGTAAGAAAAGTCAATAAGTAACGGCAAAGATGCAGAATGATTCAATCATAAACGACAGTAATAATTTTGTACAAGTTGGTTGCTAACTAGGATCTGTCATGCGGGCCACACAGATTTCTGTTGCGGGCCGCATGCGGCCCAGGGGCCGCGTGTTTGACATGCCTGCTCTATAGGGTTCTGCAATTCCCCCTGGTGGCCCCCATGGAACCCCAACAGGGCTGTGCCAATCTCCAGCTTACTGCATGCCCTGTGGGAATCCGTGGTGCCACAGCCACCCAGAAGGGCTTCCCTCTATTGTCCCAGGGGAGGTATTGCCTCACCAATGCTCTCTCCCCTGGTCCTTCCATTCTGTTGGCGTCCCGGCCAGGTAATGGCTGTTGCCTCCCGTCACAGTGATCCAATTTAATTATAGACATAAAACACAAATTCGTAGATCTCATAAGTATCCTATAACTTATAATATGAAACACCTAAATCATCATTGGAACAGCCAATCGGTTTTAGAAGTCATAAAATTAGTTAATTTGAAATCCCCTGTTTGGGGTTACAATTGATTTTTGAGTGGTGACTCTGAGGCTAAGGATCTGTGCTGGTATCCAGAAGTTGCCAGTTCAAATCTGTGTTACAGCCAAACTCTGCTGGGCCCTTCAGCAAGGCCCTTAACCTGCAATGGCTCCAGGGGCCCTGTGCAATGGCTGACCCTGCGCTCTGACCTCAAAGGGTATGCAAAAACGAACAAATTCCTAATACAAGAAATTGTATATGGCGATCTAAAGAACAAAACAAAAAATGCACCTCATCTAGAGTTTCAACTTGTAGAGCATTAATATGGTCGCCTAAGCTGCACTTTGAAGACAAAAGAATACTCAAAACAGCTCTGTGAAAAAGTAAATGAAAATTCAGGGGATGGAGACAAGAAAGTATCCAAGTCACTGAATATCCCTTGGAGTTCAGTTAAATCAATCACTGAAAAATGGAAGGAGTATGGTGTCACTGGAAATCTGCCTAAAGCAGGCCATCCACAAGATGAAGCCTAGTGAGGAAGACCACCAAGATGCAGTGGGTGAGATTTGCGAGACTGTGTAGACAACAACTGTTAAGCAGGTGCTTTACCAGTTATAGCTTTATGGGAAAGAAAAAAAAATGCAAAAGATATCTCAGCAAAGGTTTGCCAGAAGACACATTACTCTGACATAACTTGAAGGAGGAAGGTCTGATGATGTCAAAACTGAGTATTTTGGCCACCAGATTAAATGCCATGTTTGACATAAGCCAAAGACAGCACATAATCAAAAACACACCATGCCCACCATGAAGCATGGTGGTGGGAGACTTATGATGTGGTGATTCTTTTCTCTGCAGTAGCCCCTGGAAGGCTTGTGAGGGTAAAAAGTAAAATGAAGGAAATCCTGGAGGGAAACCTAATGCTGTCTGCAAGAAACCTGCACCTTGACAAATTTGTTTTCCAGCAGGACAACAACCCGAAGCATAAGGCAAAAGCTACTCAGGAGTGGCTTAAAAGCAGCAATGTTAATGTCCTGGAGTGGCCAGGTCAGAATCCAGAACTCAATTCAATTGAGAATTTGTGGCTGGATGTGAAAAAGGCTGTTCACCCTCGACCACCATGCAACCGGATAGAGTTGAAGCAGTTGAGTAAAGAATAAGGGAGAAAAATGGCAGCATCCAAATGTGCAAAGCTGACAGAAAGAGACCTGTGCACATGGGCTGAAGACTGTCATGGCCACCAATGGTGCACCTACTAAAAAACGCCTTGAGGGTGGTGAATGCTGAACTGTTTTGTGTTTCATATTTGTAATTATTTTAGACCATTTTGCACAGTTCTGTTTTTCACTTTGACTTTAAAAAAGCCTTATCCTGTTTATCATTGTCAAAAAGACAAATTAAAATCAATGTGAATCACCTATTTTTAATAACAAGACGTGAAAATATTTTTAAAGTTTTGTAAAAATTCCATACTGTATATAGCATTTGTTAATTCCCAGCCCAAATCCATTTATCACTATATTTCAGGGGTCGCCATCTCCGGTCCTGGAGGACCACCATGGCTGCAGGTTTTCATTCTAACCCTTTTCTTAATTAGTGACCTGATTTTGCTGCTACTTAACTTCTTTTGAATTCATTTTAGTTGACTTGTTTTTTCCCCTGAATTGCTTCATTTCTTTCCTTCATTGGCACCCAAACAGAAATGAAATGTGAAGTGAGTGAGCCAACAGAAGACCAACTAAGTCAGGGCCTCAAACTCCAACCAGTTTTGCTCCAACCAGTTGCTTAATTAGTCTTGTCATCAATTAAACCCGTTCTTTAATTCCATGGTTTGTTGCCGCTCTCGTGGTGCAGCAGACATTTCTGAAATTTTGGATTTTCTCTTTTCTAAGAGCACAGTTAAAATATTTCGTGGACCTGAGCACATCAGCATTCCCGAGACCTTCATCTTTCTTTATTTTCAGATGTTGTATGATGGACACAGTTTGCTGGTCATGTTTTGGCTCATTTTGTATCTCATTGTTTGGCAGCTAATTAAAGAAAAAGAAACAATTAAGGGGTCTGATTCCTCAAGAGCAAGTCAATTAAAATTAATTCAAAAGAAGTTAATTAGCAACAAAACCAAGTCACTAAGTAAGAAAAGGGTTAGAATGAAAACCTGCAGCCACTGGGGCAATACCAGGACCGGAGTTGGCGACCCCTGCTATATTTCACCACTTAAAAAAGCAAACTTATAGCAAGAACAGTGTTTGATATAAAAATAAACAAAAGCTAAAATTAGTTAATAAGTAAATGTCTTGCATCCGTAACTATATTACAGTCCTTCATTAAATCGATTTTCTTAACACACTTAGGCCACAATGGAGTCACAAGGAGGCAAAGCCGAACCTTTAAGTGCATGAAAACCAGACAAGTACTCTGGTGAAGTCAACATAAAGCTATGACCAGCAGACTCTTCTTATCTAAAAGTTTTAAGCAGGCTCTGTAGTCATTATACTAAATACTCTTCTATACTAATACTATACTAAACAATGAGCCATATGGAATAGGAGACAAAATGAAATAAGTCCAGGCACTGATAAATTAGCTCTTGAGCAGTAGGTGACTCTGGTTCTTTTCTAGGTAACTTAAACATATATTTGCATCATCCACGGCTCGCTAGATAAAGTCAGTAACAGTACTGCAAATTTAAAATACATTTTTAATACATTGCATAGTTTCACTTTGACAATGCCAGTTACTATATGCTGATATATACTATATACTATACTATACTATATGATTCAAAATTTGCCTACCAAACACTAGCACAGTGACTCTGGCAAATGCTATACTGTCTGGCATTACCCATCTTAACACACTCTGAAAAAAAACAGGAAGACCTGCTTATTAGCTTAATTGGACTGACAGTGTGAGTGAGTGGTGAATGTGCCCTGCTTATGCCCAGGGTGGACTGAATGTTTCAGGGATGGATGTAGGTTTGCGGTAGTGCAATACCAGCAGCATTATGTACAAATCAAAACTTCTGATCAAAAGGCTTCCACAAAGTCTGAGCTGCCTTCTGTCAATCATGGAGAATCCATTGCATCCACTGAACAGGATCATCTCCAGACAGAGGAGCAGCTTCAGTGACAGACTGCTGTCACCGTCCTGCTCCACTGACAGACTGAGGAGATCGTTTCTCCCCCATACTATGTGACTCTTCAATTCCACTCTTGGGGGTAAATGTTAACATTATTCAAAGTTATTGTCTGTTTTTACCTGCATTTTTATTACTCTTTAATTTAATATTGTTTTTTTGTATCAGTATGCTGCTGCTGGATTATGTGAATTTCCCCTTGGGATTAATAAAGTATCTATCTATCATAGGGCACAGCCATACCAAGCCAACATAGAACCATCATTTAACATAACATGATGGTCTTTAGGTGGAAGCCTAGAATACTTAGAGAAATGTCCTGAATCACATAGGCATTGGCCAGAACTAAGATTCAAATACTGGGCTCTGGTGCCCTGAGGCAGCAGTGCTTACTTCAGCACCACCTGTATGGACAGCCATCATAGGCCAAGAAGAACTAAAAAGGTTTACTAGGTCTCTACTGTCAGCGTCTCTTATGCGTCTGGAGGAGGTGGAAGGAAATGTAATTGGGGGGCAATATGGTGCAGTGGCAAAAGCACCAGACTTAAAAAAAAAAAAGCTGCAGTCTCCATTCCAGCATCTGCCTCACAGTGTGTCCCAAGTCACTCAACCTGCATGTCCTCCAGCTATTTAAAAAATATGTAAAGCGTTTTAATGTATATTGCTCTGTAACAAGCTTCAAACAAATATACAGTAAGAATAATTAGATAGAAGAAACTACAAATGCTATTCATTTCATCCAAAATCCTGCAACAAATTATAAAACAAGTGATATTACAGCTTTCTGGCCTTTTCCTTTCATGCATTCCGAATTTTAAATGCCTTGTAGAAAGACCCCTTTGCCTTGCAGTGATGTGCCTGCTGCTGCTTTAAGAGCAATGTCACCGCCAACACAGCATATATTTAAACAAAGGCAGAAGTCTACCTCAGAAGCCAGAAAATGTACATTTCATTTTAAATGTATTATTATTTGTCCACTGGTAACAATAGGAGGGTGTATTACTGCCGCTTTTGACGTCCTGTGGGAATGTAATAAATAATAAACCTTTGCACTTTAAGTACCTCATGCCTATGAGATGCTGAACGAGCCTTAATGGATGTGTCTCCATATTGCTTTTAGGTCTAACCTGGTCTTTCAAAATTGCCATTTTCATTTTATAACAAAGTACAAGGAAATCCATTTGTATTGTGTATATATATATATATATATATATATATATATATATATATATATATATATATATATATATATATATATATATATTTTTTCAGCTAATATAATATCACTATATCACTTCCTGAAGGAGATTTTAAATATAAAATGTGAAAGAAAATGGAATAAAATATTTGATTCAAGTATGCTTTCCATCTAGTTTTCAATGAAATTGGGCACTGAGCTAAGTAATTCAGTGGGAATAGATGAGCTGTTGACTTACCTGGTTTTATCCCAACATTTCAAAGTAAACTTAAGAGACTGTGAATTTCAAAATAGAATTGGTTGGTGACTGCCATACTTCCATGGCTGTTGGACCTTGATTTGAATAAAATGAGCCTGAAAATGAATGGATAGTTTAATGCAAGTGCTCTTATGTAAAAATAAGACAGTATTTGATCTCCATCTTCAGGGTAAGATTATGATAATAGTTTTTGAATTCACAGTTAATATAACATTACACGACAGCATGATAGCATAGTGGTAGCGCTGTGACCTTGCAATAAGGAGACCGTGCTTGGCATCACAGGTGCTCCCTGCATGGAGTTTGCATGTTCTCCCCTTGCCCTCATGAGTTTCCTCCAGGTGTTTTGGTTTCCACCCACAGTCCAAATACATGCAGCTTAGGTGAATTGGTGTTTCAAAGCTGGCCTGTATGTGTGTGTGTCTGCAAGTGTGTACAGCCTGCAATGGACTGGTGCCCTGCCTACAGAATGTTCGTACCTTGTGCTAAAGGTTTGTTAGGAAAGCTCCAGCTTCTTTGTAACCCTGCTCAGGATACGTGAGTTTGGATTGTTATGACTTGTACTTCCTCAATATTGTCAAGTTCAGTCATTTTCTTGGCCAATGCAAACAACAGCATTAGGACCAATTTTAGGACCTCACTAAATCATCCAATCAGAAGTAGTGATTGGTAATGTGTACAAAGGGCAGGGACTTATGATCCTCACTTATTGGGAATTCCTTATCCATGGGGAAGAATTGCAAGCCCTGGTCCCCATCATGAATGGGGCTTAGTAACTTACCTACACTTCTTGGTGCCGGATAGACACATCCATTGATCCATTCAGTGTACCACATGTGCAGCTCCAGATATCTAATGGCATCAAGGACTTGTTATTACTCAAACTCATTCAGTTGAACCACTTGTCCCTCTAAGAAGTTGTGTGCCAACCACTCAGGGGTTACGTAACCATTTAGCAGTAGGGAGACTCATTCATTATTTAGCAGGAGGGAGTCTAGTTTGTCAGAATTAACTCAACCATCTAAGACTGGGCATGCACAACCAAATACAGAATTCAGAAATTGCTATCAATCCAGCAATTATCTCTGAAAATGGAAAACAGATGGATGTATGGATGCATGGATGGATGGATGGATAGATGATAATATTACAATAACAAATCTGCTTAATCTAATTCAGGGTCATGATTGGCTGGAACCTATCATACAGATTTGGACTAAAGGCAGATATCAGCACAGAAGAGGCCAGTAGTCCATTGGTGAACGCACTCATGCACACCCCACATCAAGTCACTTAACCAAATACTGTATTTGTGTCTTTAAGAGGAAGGTAGAAAACATGACTACTCCAAGGAAAATAACATGCAGACATGGGATGAATGTGCAAAATGCACACATAAAGAGACCAGCTGCAAGATTCCAATCCAGCGCCCTGTAACTGTAAGGCAGTAATGTTAATCACTGCAACACAATTCAGTTCAATTAGATGAGAAAAACTTTATTAATCCCACAGGGAAATGTAGCTGCATACAGCAGCAGAAACATACAAAATAAAGATACAGTTTCACAGGACAAATAATACAAGCATACAAAACATTAAAAAAAATAAATATTATGCAAAAATGTGTAAAATGAATTTTAAAAGTATCAGCATTTAGTTTGGGACGTCAAGAGGAGGCATTGAATTGCCTGACAGCAACAGGGAGAAAAGACAACCAGAGGCACTTCCTAGCACACCGTAGAGGAATGAGCCTGTGGCTAAAAGTGCTTCAAGAGAGCACCTCACGGAGGGGAAACACAAAGTTCATTTAACATAAATGTATTTAAATGGAGATGGAAATATAATATAATAAACAGGACTTCTGCCTCACAGCTCCATGTTCTTAGTGTCCTAGTTCTGGAGACAACACAGATTGAGTAGCACTGAGTGTGAGTGCATGCCTGTGGGCAGACTGGCATCCTGCCATTAGCACATCTCTGTCTTGTCCAGGTAGCAGTCGAGGCACACTCTGTCTCCTTATGACTAACATTCAGTAAATGGGAAAGTGGATGAAAGGATGTATTTTAGGATGTTCAGACCAATTTAGGTTGTCAAGTAGCTTAACACACACACATTTTTAGGATTTGTGAGAAAACTAATATAACAACTGCAGATAAATCCAAAAGAAACAAAACAAAGGAGTTGGGGGTCCAGAGGACACCCTGTTTAATGTCCTAGTTTTATTAAATATCACATCTGAAGGCTGCGGCAGCTGTTGAACAACTTCCATGAGAGATCCAGCCTCTTCTGAAGCTATGTCCCAGATGATCACCTGCTTTTTTAGCATGATCTCGGGATTCAGAGTGCAGCATCAGCCACTATACAGCAACCCTCGAGAAATTTTCAGGTCAAGGGCCTTGCTCAAGGGCAAAATGGAGTAGGATCTCTTCTGATCTTCTGATAGTAATGGGGTTTGAACCGGCAACTTTCCAGATACCTGTATAGATCCTTAGCCACAGAGTCACTACTCCCATAAAGCTGTTTTTTTTACATTTCTTTCTATACCCCATTAAGAAAAGAACCTAAGTGGTGTAGCGTACAGTTGAGGCCCTTGCCAGGCAGGAATGCACTTTGTGCTGGTTTTGACTGGGAGAGAGAGTTTATCCAAGACATTATCTCCCCCGGAATGCTGAAGGACAGCCCCCACTGGCTTGCATCAGGGCCACGGGTTTGGAGTATGGAAGCTCTATCCTGCTGGGTCCCGTGGCTACCACCTGGACGTTTGCTGAGCCTTTGCATGCAGCAATTCTGCCACACCCATAAGTGCTGGTAGAAGAAGGTCGATGAGCACCTGGAGTAGTTCTGGGTGCCCTATAAAAGGAGCCAGCTGCCACTGCTCAGGGAGCCAGAGCCGGGAGGAAGAAAGACGAAGCTTGCCAGAAGAGGAGCAGAGGTGGAAAGACTGGGAAAAGGAAGGAAAGAAAGGACTGTGTTTGCATACTTTGGTGCTCTGGGAAGCAAGGAAACGGTGCTTCCCCAGCTCTGAAATAAAGGGTGTTGTGTGCTGCACTTGTGTCTCTGCCAGTCTGTGTCGGGTTAGTTTGGTTGTACACGCCCCTGGTTTCCACAGAGGTTAGTTGGTACCTTTCATGTACAGTGCACACCATAGGTGATCTGGTAACACAATACAACAAGCCAACATGTTAGCTAACTTGCTGAAGTTCACTAATTGAGATATGGTGATGAACTTGCAAATCTGTACTACTTTGTATTAAGTTCATCATCTTAGCCACTAGACTACAAATCAATGTGCTTTTCTGTAGTACAGAGTTTATTTGGAAAATCCAATAGTTGAAAATTCTTCATTTGCTCCCATTTTCTTTCACCATTCCAAAGAAATACTTGTTAGGCTGGATATTGAGTATGCCCTGTAATGGACTGGTGCCCTCTCTGGAGTTGGTCCTTGCCTTTATACAGATGCCTTGAGCATATGCTTCAACACTTCCATTAGGCTGAATTGGATTAAGCAGGTTCAGAAAATGGATGAGTGTATAGATAACATACAACTATGTGCCATAACATTCAGAATGCGATTGCTCTGTAAGATAATGTGGTGGAAAATGAAATTAAGCAAATACCATTGAAGAGAAGTTACTGACATAAAGTGGGGCTGGGGTTTGGAATAAAATGCCCTTGCCTGCCTTACCCTGCCTTCCTTATAAGAAATGACAAAATAAGAAAACAAAGAAACAAAGCCAGACACTAACAGATGAAGCCAGGTGGTATCTTCCTGTTTCAATGTATGACACTTGCCTAGGCGAACGACCATCATAATATACAGTAACTTTCAAGGACACTTAGTACTCGGGAAATACTCGTAGTAGCAAATGAAGATAGTGTTATAAAAAATATATACTTTTTAAAACTATATATATATATATATATATACAGTACATATATATATATATATATATATATATACAGTACATATATATATATATACCTGCTTAGTAAATCAGAAAATGCATTTGAAGGCATTATGTTCTGTTAATAAAATGATCCCAAATCAGTTCTGGTTTGATGCACGTGTCCCAAGAACAGCCTAAAAATATATGAAGTTTGCATTTTAATGAAACCAGATTGTTAACATATGGTCCTGGACACCCAGGAATAATACCTTGCCAAAAGTGGATAACTCACATGACAGTAACTCCCAGCAGAATAAATTACTCAAAGCACAGAAGTAATGGAACCCTTTTAACATTATAAATAAAAGCATGTCTACAAAACAGCAGTTAAAACACTGCATCAAACGACATAAAATATGGGAAAAGATGAAAAGTGAGTAAGATATTCACTGAAGTAATGTGAGGCTGAGCGACAGATAAAACAAGCTTGCAGCAGTTACCTACATTGCCCAGGATAAAGTCACATTCACAGAAGTGTATGTTTAGGAGTTTTCTTGCCTTTTTGATTAAAAGCAGTTTAAAAGCAGGGTTTTCAAAGTTGTCTTAAGTCCTGGTGCATAAACTGATTTTGGCAAGCTGTTGAAGAGCAAGTGCTATCTTTACCCATTGGCTACCTTGTTAACACAAGTAACAGATACAAAATTATTTTAGTTTGATTTTTGGCCTTCTGTGCATGTCCTCCCGATGAATGTGACATCCTCTTCAGGGAGGTTACCTGATTTATTCCTTAGGCTGTCTAGATTGGGACTGGCTCCCTGTGACATTGCACTGGCATAAACAGATTTAGTAGAATAGACAGATGGTGTTTAAAATTATATAGTGAGAAAGTAAAGATTTGTGTCAGACATTATTATAAAAATATTTTTTTGACAAATAGAATGATGGCATATACAGTAGATGATAATGGAGAGAACTGATCATCCACAGCACCAGTTACAAAGTAATGATGCTAAAAAACACCTGAGATATCATTAAGTCTGAGCTAAATGACATGTTGGATCAGTAACATAATGTCTGTCTCTCCATCTTTTATCACATGCACAAAGTAGGTCTGTCTCTTCCAGGGTCTAATATGAAGAGTACACAGGGAACCTGAGGCAAAGAGACATCAAGTAATCAGAAGACCCGTGATGTTGCAGCAGATCCCGCCCCTGTCCCCTCCCCTTCATACCTAAAATTGAGCTCAGCAGCAAATCCTCATTCATTCAAGGATCAGCTCAGGAGCCAGACATGCTAGTGCTGTTGAGGTCTGTGCTTACTCCTCTGAAATCCCATTTTGGTGTAGCACCTAAACTGTTTTTTATATTTTTCTTGTTCCTTTTCACATTACCTACTAATCAAATGAGAAAACCAATGTTGGGGTGAATGATCGGATTGTGTCAAAATTGTTCTTAAGTTTACAATATCTAGAGATTTTATTTGCTTAAACATCTGGGGCCTCATGAATAACGGCGTGCGTAGAATTCACACTATAACATGGTGTAAGCACAAAAGCGGAAATGTGCTTAGGCACAAAAAAATCCAGATGCATAAATCTGTGCGAATGCCAACTTCGACGTTCTTCCGCTACATAAATCCTGGTCAGCATGAAAAGTAACGCACATGCACGCGCCTGCTGTCCCACCCCAACTCCTCCCAGAATTACACCTCTTTGAATATGCAAATCAATATAAATAGCCCTTAAGCTCAGCATTCTGTGAAAAGACAATGGCAAAAGCATGGGGGAAAAACAGAACAATTTCAGTGAATACCAAGTGGAGACAAGGAAAAACGTACTATTTGTTGGATTAAAAAATGGTATAAATAGCAAAAGGAAGTTGATCGAATGACATAGTGTGTTGGAGAAACTCGAAAGCTCAAGTTCACAAAGTCACATAGTGTCCGAAATAAAAAAGTTGTCAGATATCAAAGTCTCCATGAAAAGACAAGCCATAGTCCACCGTTTCAGTATCATATGAAAGCTTATTAGGGTACAGAAAAAAAAATAGGCACACAGTGGAAAAAAGCACGAAATGTCAACTTTAATCTTGAAATTTCCACTTTAATCACATAGTTTATTTTGTCATTAAAGTAGAACATCATAAACTTCATCTTAAAATCATTTAATTTACTAGTTTCTCAAATCCCATCGTAACTAAAGTAGCATGTTAAATGCTTTGTTTTGTATTTGATCTTCTATGTGCTCTATGTGTGTGAATCACTACGTGCTTCCGGGCTTTCTCTTCCTCCGACAGGACACAGAATCTATTACATTCATAATATTACAGCTTTCTGAATAATTTAAATACTGAGATGTATACATGATATCATTTTCATGATGATAGGAGTTAAAGCATGTTATTAAACATGGGAACACGGCGGTGCAGTGATTGTTCATGTCTCACGCAAGATGCTTGCTTTGCCGTGTGCGACGTTCAATGAAATAATTTATTGCAGCAGTACTGTCTCTTTCAAACGTACTAACCCCCAATTGCTGTCCTTACTTTTCTTTCTCCAAATACCCAATCGCCACACAATCAGCTCTGTAATAGACGTTAAGCCATCTGTAAGCTTAGAATGCCAATTCTTCAAAACTTTTAAGGATCATTGAAATATCTTCATAGTACATGTTTAGAAGAACACAGCACAAGGCAGAAACAACCCATGAATGAAGCTCCAGTTCCTCACTAGCGCTGCGGCATTGTGTTCTTACATATTTAATTACAGTATTAACAATATATATTATTTAAGTGAAGTTAAAGTTTCATCTGTATAATATAATAAACATATTTTTCTGCATTTAATCTTAAAATGATATCGTCATCATATGTAAATATGCGCTTTAAAAAGTGGCTCAGGTTGTGTGATATTATAACTATAGTGCAAGTTTACAGTGAGGTGATTGTACTTATAAGTACAAACAGTTCTACAAGGAGCAATTGATGGACTGATTGAGTGCGTTTATAGTTCTTGGGAAAAGTCAATGAAACTGTTTCTGAACCGTGAGGAAAGGCTATGAACATTTGCCGTATGAGATAAGTTCAATAGACAGCATGGCTGAGGCAGCGTTTGCTTGATGCTGTATACTGATAATTCTCTTTCCATTCAGCTGCTGAGCTGTGATTCCCCACTCAGATACAGTGATATAAATACTCCGAGTGGTGCAGTGAGAGTAATATGGAAAAAGATGATCCGCTGTGGCAACCTCTAACGGGAGAAGCTGAAAGAAGAAAAAGAAGGTGCAGTGAGAGTAACAACGCTAAAGCACCTATGGTATTTAGAATACTTTGGCTATTCCCTGAACCATTATATTGTTACAGGATAATTACAATCAGGTGCCTTAAACTAATAAACAATATGCAGTTAGTTTCAGTGTACATGATAAAGCTGCATCAAGAATGTGGATCTAAAAAAGAAAGATAAATCACACAGGAACAGTAGCACTGCTTTGATGCTGGGACCCACCAGTTTGCAAAACCTAGCAGAGAACTTGCATACACCAGGGTATGAGCTACCGTGGAAATGTACGTGGCTTTACACCAAATTTATGTTTTATACATCGCGATTTGAGCATTTAAACATTCGCACCTAACATTTTTGTACATACACACCGTTTATACATGAGGCCCCTGGAGTTTTTCTTTTCCTCTATTCCTCTGTCAATAATCCATTTCTCAATTACAATATTAATGGACTTCTATCAACATACATATTTGTTAATCATTTTGTAATTTGTTTCAGTTTTACTGTTTGTTCAGCCTTCTTGCTGTGTTGATTTATGATTTAATTATTTTTGTCAGTGTTTAATAGCTGCAAACTTGTACAAACATTCAAAACCTGAACTCAGTGAAGAGCACATTACAATAATCAACTGAATTAAATAGAATTTAATCTATGCAATTATTTATTTCACTTTTTTAATCTTTTAAAAGGCATACAGGGTGCTGGAAACTGTTGAGGCAATACCAGGTACAAGGCAGGAACCACACATGAATAGAAGGTAAGGCTACCATAGATATCATATTAATGTCACCAGTGAATTTAACATACACCCAGAAAAAACACACAGACATGGGACAAATGTGAAAGCATCGTACACATTAAGAGGGCTGAAATAGAAATCCAAAGCTGCGAGGGAGTAGCGTTAACCAATGTGAAAGTGTTTGATTATAATAAAAAATTTTAAAAAATTTAAAAATGTCTTTAAGCTGTAAAGGACAATATGCATCTATCTATCTATCTATCTATCTATCTATCTATCTATCTATCTATCTATCTATCTATCTATCTATCTATCTATCTATCCCTATAAACATCTTCTTTAGAATCTAGATTTTATCAGATAAATTAAAAAAATTCCTTCATTTCCTAAATTCTTTTAGCTCTAATAATAATTTCCCTATTGGTTTTAGGTTATTCTTCTTTGACAGATAGATCTTCTATCCATAGGGATTATGAAAGCCTAACCTCACTTTCTTTTTCATTTCTTTTAATGCCAGGTATCTGTTATCTGTCACCTGAATTCTGATTGCCTTGGCTGGAAGAATATTAAGTATTTAAAACTCTCTCTGAACAATGGTGGGTCTTCTTTATATTAACTATTGCCGTTCTTTTTCACAATCTAATTTTTTTTTTTCATTATTTAAAATTTTTTTTAAGGATTCCACATTCCTTAGCTGATAGTTGATTACAACTGCTGATAGATAGATAGATAGATAGATAGATAGAGTCTGCAGATGTGAATGAATTTAGAAAGCATTTTTTCAAGACCAGAACACACCAGAAGGTAGATAGATAGATAGCATCACATGAAAGTCTGAAGATAGAAGATAGACTCACTCTGGCAGCTAGATTGATTCTATCTAGGCAGAGTTTTTCTCTTTTGGTTGCAGCTTTCCTCCAACTGAAGAATGTCCAGGGATCTCTTCATCACCACCAAAATCAGGCTCTTCAATTCCAAAGTAAAGGCATCAGATCTCTATGAAACTGAAACATGGAGAAGCAACGCAACAACCAACAAAAAAATCCAAACATTAATATCTGCCGAGAAAGATCCTCTGGATTTGCTGGTCTGATACCTGCAGTAACCAAGAACTGTGGAAACTAACAAGACAAGAGACAGTAGAGGAAAAGATTCTCCAGCAACGCTGGTCATGGATAGATGAAATTCTCTGTAAGACAGTCTGTAGCATCTCAAGCTAAATCCTCACATGGAATCCCTAGGGAAAAAGGAAAATGACTAGCCAAAAAACACCCTGTGCCAAGACCTGGAAGCAGATGCCAAGATGATGGGCACCATTTGGGGAAAATTGAAGAGACTGGTGCAAGACAGAGTTGTCTGGTGAGGTCTTGCTGACTGCTTATGCCCCAATGAGGGCAATAATCATAAGTAAGTATCTCAGTAGATAGCCTTCCAATTTTCCCTTTGTTTCTCTGTTCTAGAACACCTGACTCTTTATCCCTGCAAATGAACCTTTGCTCAACTCACAACTCTACACTCAGGTTGCAGACGTTAAAGCCTTAGTGAAGTCCACGAGAGGCTGTAAAGTTTCTGTTCCACTGGTCTACAAAGTCATCTACCAGCAATTAAAACCACTGCCACTCTGAATTCTGGCGAGGCCTTAGAAGAACATGGCCTGCTTTCAAACATTTTTCAGTAGTGGGTTCCAAACCATCCCAAGTAGGATGCCTTTTCTACCACCTACCAGACTGAAAGAGATAGATGGCTTAGCTACTTACCAGTTCATCAGAGCCTTAAGATATCAGTAAACAAGAAGATTCCAACTCCTGAGTGAGTTTACTTGCTACTGTGTAACATTCTTTGAGAATCCCAGAGACCTTTTTTCAGGGTGCCAAGCTATTTGGACTCCTTATGTAGAATCCCCTTTATCTGAGAAAGATGGCACAATTATTGGCTTCATCTGTCCATATTACTGCGTTAAATATAGGATGGTGTGAGTCCAACCTGTGTTGAATGCCACCCTAGTGCCAGTTGGGAAATGTCATTAAGATGGTTTCTATGACTCCACAATGTGTCTACTTTCTGTCAAAATGCCATACTTGTTTTTTTTTTTTAATCAGCACTCTAGTGCCAACAAAATGATTCATACATTTAAAATGAATGCATCAATTAAACCATTTCACTAATGACTGCTTTCATTGCTGTGTGCCATGTTATTACTGGTGGTAAAAGTTTCAACGATTGCTGACATCTAATGCTATTAAACAGACTATAATTTCCACAATATGGAAAGAACTTCATTGTTGTTTAGTTTATATCTTAAGCAATTAGTACAAACAAGTAGCAATTTCCAGTTTATGATGCCAGTCTGTTGCCTTACCTGACTATCTAAAATTCATCATTAAATGCAGGTCCCCTGTTGCTTCTGGTAATTTATTTTTTTTTCACAATTCTTTTTCCCCTCTTAAAAAATTAACCCCATCAATACACGTGGAACTGTCAAAATGCATACTTTGTGTTCTCTTTGGAGGTTTCCAGATATGCCTATGGCACTGACCGTTACTTGCCCATTATTACTGCTATGGCAGACCAGGTGATGTTGGAGTGACTGATCCCTATGTAGATACAGTACATGCATAGTTTTATATTCTTTTATGGAATTTACTTATTCAAGGGGCAGATTCTTCAGAAGTGGATCTTTACAGTTGAATCTAGTCAGTATTCTTTTAAAGTAGCTTTTCAAAATGGCAGCATGTACTGAATAAAGGTTTTCTTGGGTACATCAAATCTTTCTACATACTCTGTCAGGGACAGCACTCAGTGTGTGGACAAGGCTATTTAAAGCAGGAAAGCGGGCACCAGTGGGTTATATACATGCACTTCAGACGGACAAACTAAAGATTTAGGTTGCTTTGAGTGCAGAATAGCATTGGGCACAAGATACACTGCCATGACTATATGAGAAACAGAAACAGTGTGAGGAATCTATCAAGAAAAGTGCATCACCCAAATACTGGATGCTTGATGACTGGTAATCACTGGCTGGTTGACGCATTGTATTTCCAGGTGAATCAAGCTGATTAGAATACAATATTAAAGGTTGACAACACCATGTGTCCATATATTCAATTTAATTCAGTTTAATTTTGTACATCACTCTTCAATGAGTCCAGACTCAAACTGCTGTTAG
This sequence comes from Polypterus senegalus, assembly GCF_016835505.1. Lineage (NCBI taxonomy): Eukaryota > Metazoa > Chordata > Cladistia > Polypteriformes > Polypteridae > Polypterus > Polypterus senegalus. The sequence goes on along the minus strand of NC_053167.1, from coordinate 108,464,851 downwards.
AAACTACAAGTACCATTTTACACAAAATAATTACTTAATGCATATAATATAAAAATACAAGACTGTTTTAACACACAGTAAAGCAAAGCAGTTTCAAACTGAATAACAGTTTTGCAGAGCCAGATGTGGGATATATACTTCTGGCGACAACAGCAGAAGCAGGGACCGCATCAGAAGCAGTCTGCATAGGACAAGAGAGAACAGAACAACAAGCTGACTTTCAAAGACTCATAACAACATGTAATGAGTGCTTTACACTGTAATTCAGCTGCTGAACGAACATCTGCCATCCTGAGAGTGTTTCTTTAACATGGGAACACTTTTCAAAAGAGTATTTGGCAGTCCGAGAGTGTGTTTCTTTATCATTGGAACTCTGCCGAAAGGAGTGTTTTCCCTGTAACTGAGGTGGCTAAACCTGTGCAACAGTCATATATACAAGGGACGTTCAGAAAGTTTCAACATCAGATCTCAATGGGAAAAATAATCCTGCGGGATATCTGTACTGATATGGACTGGGTAATGTGTTAGGAACGAAAGGATGCCACATCGTTTGATGGAAATGAAAGTTATCAACCTCCAGAGGGCTGAATTTAAAGACACCTTAAAAATCAAAGTGAAAAAATGATGCAGCAGGCTAGTCCATTTTGCCAAAATGTCACTGCAGCAACTCAAAATCGTACTCAGTAGTTTGTATGCCTGACAACTTTGGGGGCATACTCCTAATGAGATGATGGATGGTGTCCTGGGGGAACTCCTCCCAGATCTGGACCAAGGCATCACTGAGCTCCTGGACATTCTGAGGTGCAACCTGGTGGCCTTGGATGGACTAAAAAATAATGTCCCAGAGGTGTTCTATTGGATTTAGGTCAGGCGAGAGTGGGGGCAAGTCAATGGTATCAATTCCTTCATCCTCCAGGAACTGCCTGCATACTAACGCCACATGAGGAACCCAGGATCCACTGCACCAGCATAGGGTGTGACAATGGGTCGAAAGATTACATCCCGATACCTAATGGCAGTCAAGGTGCTGTTGTCTAGCCTGTAGAGGTCTGTGCATCCCTCCATGGATATGCCTTCCCAGACCATCACTGACCCATCACCAAACCGGTCATGCTGAACAGTGTTACAGGAAGCATAATGTTCTTCATTACTTCTCCAGACCCTTTCATGTTTGTCACATGTGCTCAGGGTGAACCTGCTCTCATCTGTGAAAAGCACAGGGTGCCAGTGGTGGACCTGCCTATTCTGGTATTCTATGGCAAATGCCAATCGAGCTCCACGGTGTTGGGCTCTCAGGCCACCTTAATGAAGTCTGTTTCTGAATTTTTGGACAGAGACATTCACACCAGTGGCCTTCTGGAGGTCATTTTCTAGGGCTCTGGCAGTGCTCATTTTGTTCATCCTTGCCAAAGGAGCAGATACTGGTCCTGGTGATGGGTTAAGGACCTTCTACGGTCCTGTCCAGCTCTCCTAGAGTAACTGCCTGTCTCCTGGAATCTCCTACATGCCCTTGAGACTGTGCTGGGAGACACAGCAAACCTTCTGGCAATGGCATGTATTGATGTGCCTTCCTGGAGAAGTTGGACTTACCAGTGCAACCTCTGTAGAGTCCAGGTATCACCTCATGCTACCAGTAATGACACTGACTGGAGTCAAATTCAAAACTAGTGAAAAAACAGAACGAAAAGATGAGGAAGGAAAAATGTCAGTGGCCTCCACCTGTTAAACCATTCCTGTTTTGGGGGTCGTCTCATTGTTGCTCCTCTAGTGAACCTGCTGTTAATTTCATTAACACCAAAGCAGCTGAAAGTAATTAACAACCCCCTCTTTTACTTAACTGACCAGAATAAAAATCCCAGTAGTTTCATTGACTTGATGCTATGCTCTGATTAAAAAGTGTCCCTTTAATTGTTTTCAGCATATATATGCTCAAATATGTTGGGTTCTGTCAGGGCCACCAGGGGGAGCTGCAGAGCCCTACTTCAGGCTTTAACCACATCAGGGACTGATTCCAGGTCTGATTAATGAGCCACCTGGAACAATTCCAGGACCAGCTTAATAGGAGCCGCCTCATTCCATTAAGGGAGCCAGAGTCGGGAGGAAGAAAAACAAAGCTTGCAAGGAAGGAGTGGAGGCGGAAGGACTGGGGATTGTTAGCTGAAGGAAGGACTGTGTTGTGGTGCTTTCTGTACTGTGCTGTGGGGAGCAAAGAAAAGCACTCTACAGCTGTAAATAAAACGTGTGTGCTGGACTGGAACTTGTGTCTGTCTTTGTTGGGTTAGGGCAGCTGTATGTGCCCTGGTGAATATATACTGTAAGGGGGGCAGCCCGGAAACCTTACCCAGCTGTGTCACCCACAACTTGGAAGAACAAGGGGAGACTACTGGCACAGGGCTTTGTCACCCCCAGGGCACTAAATTCCAGTTCCCTGGGTTTCGCCATTGCTTCAGATTCCCACAGAGCATTATTGGAATTGGAGTTTGTCAGCTCAGCTGTGCTGAGTTCTGTGGGTGTTGCCCGGGGGCACTGGGAGGTTTAGTGAGCCCTACTTAGTCAAGCTCCAACCTTATCTGGAAGTGTTTCTGAGCCACAACTTTGGGACATCGGAAGTACTTTCAGGGATTACATAAAAGGAGTTGCCTGCCTCAAATCAAGGAGTCAGAGTTGGGAGGAGGGGGGTAACTTTTTTGTGAAGGAGTAGAGGAAGTGACAGAGAGTAGACAGAGAGAGTTGCAAATTGTGGCTGTGCTTTGTATCTGTGCATGGTGCTCTGGGAAACACTTACCTGAGGAGTTTCCCATGAAACAGAATAAAAAGTCCTTGTTTGTTGTAGACTTGTGTCAGAGCCTTTGTTTTAGCAGGTGTTTCCAAAGCTTCTCTAAATACTATTTCCTATAGTCATGCAGTCAAAATAAGATAAATAAATTAATTAACAAGATAAAAAAATAATCATTAAGCTTTAGATGCCTAGTGTTATGAAGCTCTTGAACTGATAACAGAAATTTCAGTTTTTTGTTTCCTGTCATTGTGAAGTCTTTTGTTTTGTTTCTTTTGCTTTCTCTGTTATTCAATAATTAGTTGTAGTATTTTTCTAATACATGAGGAGAAATGGGACACCATTACATTTGAAGTGCATGGACTGGAAGAAATTGGGGGGGATTGTTTAAGAAAAAACTATGTGGGTGGCAGAGCTTGTTCAGCAGCACATTTTGATGTTATTCACTGCAAACCTTTTAGGCAGTTTTCTCCAGACATGCATTCTCATTCCAAGTATCACATCTGGCCCTGTGAGACTAGATTAAGATAAATGGAACACAATAATATCTGTTCATAGAACTATAGTGTGCTGACAGAAGAACAGAGGAAATCAAAAACTCCAGTCAGCAGCAACCCTGGAGGAAATAAATCCTAGGGGGAATTCACAGTCATTTATAACAGACATAGTTAAAAGACATAGTCAGAAACAGTCCCAGTCCTGGAAATCCTGACCTACAGGCTGCATACTGCTACTGGACATTCTACACAGAGTCTGTGCTGGCCATCTAATCTGATGAGAGAATCTTTCTACCTTTTGATTCCTAGGTTCCCAATATCTCAGATGGCGTTCTTAGGGGCAGGAACATTGCTTGGATGTAGAGCAGTGGCACCAAATGCCACAGAAGGACACCAAAAAGAGAAACTGAAAAGAGGAGGGCTAGTACCAGTTCATTATTGTATTATTTATATTTTTATAGAAATAACTAAGAAACACAGATGCACTATTCATAGCTAATCGGCAACTCTTATCAGGGTATGCTAGACTAAAGTAGTGAGTCTTCAGTCTGCATTTAAAAGCTGCAATGAAAAATCCTGACTGGTGTGAACAATGCTGTCTGGTTGTTGTGATATACTGTAATGGTTTGAAATATCTAATTTTGGCATGCATTGGGTACTGTATTGGCAGTCACTTCTGATTTCCATAGGACACCTTCTTCAAATGTAAGACAATGCTCCATACCACAAGACTAGGGAAGCAATAATGTTCAGTTGAATTAATTCTTATATATCACACTTTAATTTACAAACTCGGAACATGATTCATGTTTAAAAAGCTGAACAACATTTTCAACACTCAAACCTGAAGTTAAAGTTGGACTGAATGTCCTGTTTTTGTCAGCATTTTTCTTATGCTTGTAAATATAGTTACATAAAAACAATACACAAAACACAGTATTGAACATAAAACACTATCAGATATGCAGATATAACAATACTGTATACTCAAAACAATCCCATCTATTTAGAGTTTGTCTGCCCTTGGCCAACTGGGCACTCTAGGCAAGCCAGCAATACAAAATAGTGCTGGCAAATGTCAATGTCTTCTGACAAGTGATGGATCTTTGGCTGGGTTGTCTGATGAAAACAGCACTTGAGGACACTGACAAGAGAAAAAGAATTGCAAAGGCTTAGAATTTTAGAATTGCACATTCACATCAATAGACATCTTCTTGCTAACAGGCACAGTTTAATGATTAAAACATACTAGTGAGTACTTCTGTTTTTTTAGTGCCTAAAAGGATGTAATCAGAATATAAGTTTAATGTCACTGTGCTCTGTGCAAATATTTTAAATCTGCTTTTCTTTTCTTTCTACATGCACAGCTGAGCCAGATTTAGCATGCAGGGGCTCAGCATTTAGAACTGCTAGGCAAGCATTAGAAAACGAGAAAGGGACAACTATTAAAATGGGCTTTGTACTATTTCTGGGTCCATGAAATTGAATCTTCTCTTTGCTTTGTTTGGAATGGCATGATTTACCTAAGTAAGGGCTTGCATATGGAGAAAGAGTATCATAATCGCCCAACACACAGGGAAGCCAACGGACGGATGGGAGATAACGTCATCCGATCTTGAAAATCCTTCCAGTGTAGCGACGAAAATGGCAGACTGTATACATCGACTACGGTAATTGTCTTGCCATTGGCTTCCTTTCGTCTGTTATGCCACATAAATCGTCATTAAAGAAAGCTACGTTATTTCCTCTTATGGGATTTCTTACCGCCGTATTACTATGGGAGGGATATCGCCTTTTAATATTATATCTATACAGTTTCGGGTTACTTAAGATGCCGCAATTACAAAAGTACTTATTCCAATCAGGGAACTAGCGCCCCCTACTGGATACAAAGGGTAACAGTGAGTTTAAGCCCTTTATGAATATTGAGGCCGATGTTTCATGTTGATGGAGAGCCCTTCTCAGTCACAAGACCTCATTCCATTCAAGATTCTGATGGGTGACACTAAATGAGCTTTTCTAAGTACAGAATCTAATTTGGAACAACAATACCTTGTTGCCTTCCAACAATACATGGGCCTTCATACCTGTGCTGTATTTAGTGATAAGCAAACCCCACGGAACTCATTCTGCCTCAAGTATGGGGACATTGCAGAAATGTTTGGGAAATTTGCTGAACTCAGCAAAATGCACTGAAGTCAATGGGGAAGGAGAAACTGAACTAGTTTGGAGTGGATTATGACGATGCCATGGTCTTGTGTGTGGCCTTGAGGGCTAGGAAAAGGTCTGCCATTTATGCTGAACTGATTATTGTGGCCAAAAATAAGATGTGAGCTTTGAAGCAGCAGTGCTAACCACTGCGACTCCCTGAAATATGATCCCATAGCAGGTATTCACCTCTCTTGAAGTGAAAGAACAGCTTGATTTAATTCTTCCTGGACACTTTTGCTCATTCGCTGCCACTGCTACCAATACAGAACACGTACATGGATTCCTCACTCTTCCTTTTAGCATCACCTGCACAGCACTCTGGGTAATACTGTTAAAGGGTGCTATTATTAAACATAAATCACATGCAAGTCCATACAACAATACTTTACCTTTAAGATACAAATACGCTAACACATTTGAATTTTCCTTCAGCATGTATATTTTGTGTTTAAAAAAATTCATAAGATTTCTACTAATTTTTATCCTATTACTAGGATCAGTGTTATATACTCAGGGTGCTGAGGGTGCCCACCCAACATGGTAGCTACAGCTGTGTGATGTCACAATGGCCTTAAAAAGCATCATGGGACACTGGGACAAAAAAAAAAGTTAATCTAAGTAGTACACAAAGCAGATTTACAGGAAACTACTTGATGAACAAATTACCAGCATACACAGTATATTCACTGTGAAAAACACTTTGGTGAATTTCACTGATCAACAATTATTTTCACCTCATCTAGAGTCCACACTCAGGCAAATTCAGACTTTTCTGGGGACCTAATTGCCATTAGTTGTGTGTTTCCAATATTTTATATTTTCTCTTCTCACTCCCAGTGGGTTTTCTGCAGGGACCTACTGTACAGAAAATTACATTCTGCCATAACCTCCTGTATGCTGCAAATGTAAAGTTATTTTTGTGTAGCGCTCTTCACTAAGTCCTGTCATTTTCAAACCCACTTAATCCAGACTAAGGACTAAGCAAGGCAAAAAGAAACCCTAGACAGGGCAACAGTCCATTACAGGGTGGCCACACACAATGACACACTATGTAGTATTGCCAGTCCACCTAACCTCTTTGGACTGTGGGAGGAAACCAGAACACCTGGAGGAAACTCACAAAGACACAGGGAGAACATGCAAACTCCAAATGGGACACGAACCCTCGTCTCCTTAATGTGAGTAAGCAGCGCTACCACTGTACCCCTGTGCTGCCTTTCTTCATTAAGTGCAATTACAGATTTAAATATTACTAATTATATACCATATATACATAAAGATAAAAATGTCTTTAAAATGTTGCCATTTCAAAATTGTACTCAGTTTCTTTTTACTATGTAATTGCTGGTCTTAAATACATTTCATTAGATATGATAGCTTTTACAAGTGGAGTGATCAAGTTTTAAACTTATCTGTGCCTTGCAAAATGCTTCATCCCTCTATGTTTTTAAAACAAGTAAAGCAATCATTTCAAAAGTGTTTTATGCTTTAAGCTTTTTAATTTCCTTACAGAAGTATGAGTTGCAAATTTCACAGTTAACAAAATGAAATGGCCTACCTGGGGCCTCATGTACTGTATAAATGGTGCGTATGCACAGAAATGTTGCGTAAGAACTTTTCCACGTTCAGATCGCGATTTATAAAACCTACACTTGGTGTAAAGTCACACACTTTTCCACAGTACCTCATGTCTTGTCGTACGCAAGTTCTTCACTCAGTTTTGCAGACTGGCGGCACCCAGCGTCAAAGCAGTGCTACTGTTCCTGTGTGGTTACACCTTATTTTCCTGACGCAGCTTTATAAATACACTGAAACTAACCGCATATTCTTTATTAGTGTAACACATCTGATTGTAATTAACCTGTAACAATATAATGGTCCAGGGAATAGCCATAGTATTCCAAATACCATAACTGCTTTAGCGTTGTTACTCTCATTGCACCTTCTTCTTTCAGCTGCTCCCATTTTCCAAAGCAGATCATCTTTTTCCATATTACTCTCACTGCACCACTCCGAGTATTTATATCACTGTGTCTGAGTGTGAGTCACAGCAGCAGCTGATCGGAAAGAGAATTATCGGTATACACGCTGTCTCAGCCTCGGCAAAATGTTTTAAAGCCTTTCTTGTACAGACCTCGCGGTTCAGAAACAGTTTCATCCCAAGAACTTTAAATGCACTCAATCAATTGCACCTTGTAGAACTGTTTGTACTTATAAGTACAATCACCCCACTGTAAACTTGCACTACAGTTATAATATCGCACAACCTGAGCCACTTTATAAAGTGCGTATTTACATATGATGACGATATCATTTTTAAGGTGAAATGCAGCACAATATGTTTATTATATTATACAGATAAAACTTTAACTTCATTTAAATAATCTATATTCTCTACTGGGAGTGTCGTGAAGGATAGAATAATTAAACATGTACTACGAAGATATTTCAATGTTCCTTAAACGTTTTGAGCAATCGGCGCTTCCCAATTCTGATTGGGTATTTGGGGAAAGAAAAGCAAGGACTGCAGTGGGGCTACGCCAATATATATTGAATATAAAACAGAAAGAGAAAATAACAACACAGCTAAAAACGCAGCGACAAATTTCGGCAAAAGTTAAATGCTTGTGTCATGAGCACGAGGCGGCTATGCAGTGTCTGCAACAGACGTGGCCATCCACCGTGCATAAGCTACCTTACTGACATTGGCGGTGAAGGAGCCACCGATTCTTCCTCCGCCCAGTGCCACCACAAGCCTAGAGCCGCCCCTGAGTACTGCTGCAATAAATTATTTCATCGAAGGACGTACACAATCACTGCGCTGTGAAAGCTATGTTTAATAACGTGCTTTAACTCATATCATCATAAAAATGATATCACATATAAATCTCAGTATTTTAGTTATTCAGAGAGCTGTAATATCACGAATGTAATGGATTCTGTGTCCAGTTGGAGGAAGAGAGCCGGTTTAAGAAGCAAGTAGTAGTTCACACACATAGAGCACATAGAAGATCAAATACAAAACAAAGCATTTAACGTGCTACTTTAATTACGATGTGATTTGAGAAACTGGTTAATTAAACGATTTTAAGATTAAGTTTATGATGTTCTACTTTAATAACAAAATAAACTACGTGATTAAAGTGGAAATGTTGAGATTGAAGTTGACATTTCGTGCTTTTTCCCCACTATGTGCCTTTTTTTCTCTGTACTCTAATAAGCTCTCATATGAAAGACAGTGGGCTACAACTCACCTTTTTACGGCGACTTTGATTTGTGACTTCTTTTTTATTTCTGGCACTGTGCAATTTTGTGAACGTGAGTTTTCAAGTTTCTCCAACACGCTATGTCACTCGATCAACTTCCTTTTGTTGATTATACCACGGTTTATTTGAACAAATAGTATGTTTTTCCTTTGCCTCCACTTGGTATTTGCTGAAATTCTTATATTTTCCCCGTGCTTTTCCCATTGTCTTTTCACAGAAGGCTGAGCTTAAGAGCGATTTATATTCATTTGCATATTCAAAGAGGCGTAATTCTGGGAGGAGTTAGGGCGTTACATAAAGCGCGTGCACAAGCGTTACTTTTCACGCTGATCGGGATTTATGTAGCAGAAGAACGTGGAAGTTGGAGTACGCACAGATTCCTGCTTCTGGATTTTTCTGTGCGTAAGCACATTTCGGCTTTTGTGCTTACACTATGTTATAGTGCGAGTTCTACGCATGACGTTATACATGAGGCCCCTGGTCTTCAATACTCATGTTTTCGGAAAAAATAAAAATGTCATTTGCCTTGTAAATTCTGGGACCTACTAGTGTTGAACAGATGTTTAAGAAAATGTCAGCCTCTAATTCAACAGTCCAAAAATAAAAGTATTATCAGTTAACTCTTCTCAAGTACAGGGTGAGTCAAACTTATGTTAACATTTGAATGGTAGAAACAATTTATTTACAAAACATACCGTAGATACTCGTGTATAAGTCGAAAAATGTATGCTTTAAAATTCATTCAAAAAAACAGGGTCGACTTATCCGCGGGGCAACACAATTTTCCATAGAATTTGGGTAATGGCACAGTGCACAATGCTTTTATTTAAAACAGTCAATCAAAATCAGTGTTCAAAGTAAACAGTGCAGTGATTCAAAAGAACTCTTCATTAAATAAATAATCCATAAAGCAAACGTGGAGGTTTAAAAATCAATAAAATAGAAAAACGATCCTTTAAAAACCCAGCCTAGCACCCAGGCTTCCACACAGCTGCCTGCGAATGCTCGTTCGCCCACTCGCACCGCCTCTCTCTCCTGCTTTCTCCAGCCCCCTCCGTCTTTTATTTCTCTTCCTTGTTTTGTTTTTACTCCTTTTTGGCTTTCACGCCTGCGAGCGCTCGGTCACTCGCACAAACACACCGTTTCTCTCTCTCTCCTGCTTTCTACAGCCCCCCGTCTTTCTTTCTCTTCCTTGTTTTTTCTTTTTTTTACTCCATTTTAGCTTCCACACAGCTGCCTGTGAGCTTTTGTTCGCTTTTTACTCTGTTTTTCCTTCCTCTCTTACTGACTCGCACTTCTCTTTATATGCAGAGAGGACATTAGCCACAGGAACAATCACGGATGTAGGCAGTCCCTCACCTTTGCACTAGGTGAGAAACGCCCACACCGCAGATTGCCCTGCGGCTCGCTAAGTCGTGAGCGCGGTGATTATTTATTTAAAAACTAAAACGGTCTTTGCTAAGAGAGCTGTGGACCCATAACACCACATAAGCCTTTGTTGGAATTTCAAGCATCGGCTGGCTGGTGTACGCGGTTTATGAACAGAAATGGGCTGTGCCTTCGTCAGCGAACAAAAAGCTGCCGAAACATCTAGAAGAAAAGGTCAGTTCCTTTCATAAATTTATTATCAAGCAAAGACAAAGGCATGGCTTTGATCTCAGTAACATTGGTAACGTGGATGAAACGCCAATGACATTTGATATGCCGGGGAATTGAACTGTAGCAGGTATTGGTGAGAAGACCGTACTTATTAAGACAACGGGCCATGAAAAAACCCAAGTTTTACCCTCGACTTATACGTGGGTCATAACAAATTTCGTAATTTTCGACTTAAAAATAACACTCGACTTATCTGCGAGATCGACTAATACGCTAGTATTTACAGTACAGTAATTCATATGTGCAAGATGATTTACAGAAATGTCTCAACCTGTTCGCCATCATGCCGTATGTGGCACATAAATTGTCCACAAAAATAGGATATAATTATATACAGTACAGTACAGTACCATTAGTGTTAACATAATTTTGACTCGCCCTGTAAATATAGCAAGATAAAGGTACATGTTGAGGCTTTCAAATACAAAAAGAGTATGCAAAATGAGGTTTTATTTCTACTTCTAATTCATATAATTCATTCTTAAACATAATCAATCCACCTTTTACAGAAACAATATATATGATAGATATTTCTGGTGTGTTCATGCCTTTGCAGATAAGCAGCAGAGTGTAGTTGAATATAATCACAGGCGGCTGCAAAGACTCAATTGAAATCTGATTGAGTGGAGTTATAAAAAGGAAGAAAGCACAAAGGCGGAGTTTCATCATTTATGGTGAATAATTATTAAGAGTTAAATAGTTGTGCTTGATATAAACTGTTTAGATGACTGCCTGAGAGCTTGCAGTCTTTATCTGAAAAGCTTTAGAGCAATTCATTAAATAGAAAAGAACTTAGGAAATACTTCGTGAATTATTTATTTTCATGTGCATACAAAATGTAAAACTATGATTAAACATTTTTTTAGTCTATAATTTATTTTCACATTTTTTACTATTTTTGTTAAAGTGGTGTTAAACATAAATTGTAAATTAACCTACTTGTTATAAAAAAATAAAAATGTTAGCACGCTTAAATCAGGAATACAGGCAGCCCTTGTGTTACAAATGAGTTCAAATCTTTCTGATGATCGCAATCCAATTTTGTATATGCAATACAATACAATTTATTTTTGTATAGCCCAAAATCACACAAGAAGTGCCAAAATGGGCTTTACCGGGTCGTGCCTCTTGACAGCCCCCCCAGCCTTGTTTCTCTAAGAAAAGAAAAAACTCACAAAAAAACCCTTCTACGGAAAAAATGGAAGAAACCTTGGGAAAGGCAGTTCAAAGAGAGACCCCTTTTCAGGTAGATTGGGCGTGCAGTGGGTGTCAAAAAGATGGGGGTCAATACAATACAGTACAATACACAGAACAGAACAAATCCTCAATACAGTATAGAAATAAAAATTTTAGAAGTACGGAGCAGAATTTAACAGTAGATGATATCACATAATATGATTTGGATTTGTTTAGAGTCCTGGAGACCTCGACCATCAAGCTGCCTCCCCCATTTGGCCATTCCACAGCTGAGATAGCGCTAATTTGATGAAAGGACCCCTCTTTTCCATGATTCCTGCGGTCCTCCATCAAGGATGACTTTACCTTAGGCAGGAAAAACAACTTGGCAGGTGGGCCGTGGCACCAAGTGCCACATTTGAATACAGAGAAGAGAAACGGAATAGGTGAAGGTTGGTATCCAATTATAGTTACCATGTTACTTATGTTTTAGTGCTAATGACTAACAACAGAGATGCAGTCTGTACAGTTAATCAGCAGCTCTAGTCAGGGTGTGCTAAAGTGAAGAAGTGAGTCTTCAGCCAGGATTTAAAAGCTGAGACCGAAAGGGCTTCTCTTATAGTAGTAGGCAGACCATTCCACAGTTTAGGGGCCCTGTAACTAAAAGCTCAACCTCCCACTGTTATTTTATTAATCCTTGGAATCATAAGCAGACCAGCATCTTGAGATCTTAATGTGCGCTCTGGTTTGTAAGTCCTGATAAGTTCAGACAAGTTAGCCGGACCTTGGACTTTTAATGCTTTATATGTTAAAAGAAGGATTTTGAAATTTGCCCTAAACTTAACCGGGAGCCAGTGTAAGGATTTAAAAACTGGAGTTATGTGTTTGTATTTTCTTGTTCTTGTAATAATTCTTGCAGCAGCATTTTCGATTAACTGGAGGCTGTATAAAGAAAAGAACAGAACATCCAGTGAACACTGCATTGCAGTAGTCAATCCTACTAGATACTATATAAGGCCGAATCTCCTTAGAAAGTACCCATTAGTAGCAATATCTGCAAACATACATAATGCTTTATTATTTAGCTTACAGCGGCTGGGAGCATGAGCTGAATACAGTGCGTTGCCGCACCCACCACACAGCAAACTACCTACATTGAGATCTAAGTGCAGCCGTGTGACGGGTGACACCTCAGCACCACACTGAAAAGTGTGAGGTTTGTTTTTTATGGTTGCTGGAGTGCCAATCCTGCCACCAACCTCCAAGTTTTCCTTACAACTTAGAGGACCTGCTTGCAGGGTTGGATGCAGAATAACATCATACACAGGATGGAGTTTACAGAAAAATGTTTCAAATTTATTAATAAGCTGACTGTAGCGGCTACTACATTTTCATCAATGTCAAAACTAATCTGCTTCTTTTTAAGGTAAAAAACAGAAGTCGCTAGATAAAAATCAATTGAAATTCAGTTGAAAAGAATAGCCTGGGGGTGTTTATATGCTTGTTCATATACATGGAAATTCCACAACCCATGACCACTGCATTTGTTAAATACTGGGATTTAATTTGTAAGCTTAAATTCAGTTTATTGTTTGCATTGTACATATAAACTATACTAATATCACATCTTCAAAACATTATTTGTTTGCATATGTATCCATTCATCTTTTTCCTAACCCACTTTTCCAGTTCAGGGTCACAGTACCGGAGGAAATTTTGGAACCAACCCTGAACAGGTTTTTTATATACAGCGGATTCAGAAAATGTATTCAGACCCTTCCATTTTTTTCACATTTTGTTATGCTGCAACCTTGTGTCAAAATTATTTACATTATTTTTCCCCACATCAAGCAGCATTCAATACTACAGATTGATAAAGTGAAAACAGAATTTTAGAAATTTTTTCAAATTTACTGAAAATAAAACAAATGAAATATCACATTGAATGTGTGCTATGACACTTGATTACGGTGTATCCCATTATATTGATCAGATGTTTCAACACCTTGTTTGGTAGTCAATTCAGTTGACTGAACGTGATTTGGAAAAGCACCCACTTGTCTGTAGAAGGTGCCATGGTGACAGAGCAAAAACTCACCCATGAGGTCGAAAGAATTACCTGCAGAGCCTAGAGACAGCAGTAAAAATGAAAGTCAATGACAAATGACAAGCCATAAATAAAAATGTTTTCAATTTAGAATAAAAAGAATATAGGCTAATGGAATAACAGAGACACAGAGAGAAGCTGGTTAAGGTCAGTTTCACACAAATTATTCAAAGATTTGCTTCTCAAACACAACTACAGCCATGTTCAATACGTTACCAGGTGGCCTGTCAGATACTACTGCTTTGGGACCTTCCAAAGTCATGAAACTTTGAAAGAGTCGGGTTAGTAGGATTTGATGAGATGTGTTGGGCTGAAAGGCCTGTTCTTTGTCAAAATCACTATGTTGTTATATTTTAATTCAATTTGTTTAAATATCAAGCTGAAAAACAATTTTGTAATGCTGTACATTTTTCATAACCAACTTCCGTCTACCAGTTTATGCAGGAACATTAAAAATGATAAGCTGGAATTAAATTTAGATTTAAAACACCTGTTTGTAAGTTATACTCATTTGCATTCTTCATAAATATTCATGACATGCCTTACGTGAACAGGAAGGTTTCTTCTCCAGTTGTTGGTCACTGAAGGTTTTGGCTAAGCCCTCTTATTCTTCCGTGATTGTTTGCTCTTGCTGATTAAAACTGGAGTAATAGAATTGCAGATTGATGTATATATTTCTTTCTTTTTTGAAGGGTATTTATTATTTTATACACCGATGAAACCTTGCATTGCAATATACAAGTTTGACATAAATGCCCAATAGGCTAGACAAATTTGTCAAGATTAAACCTCTATCATGGTGGAAAATTTTAATTAAGAAAAATGCTTGATGCTTTTAAAATGTAGATTTACTTTTTTGAAAGTCTAATAGGCTTAATAAGTATTTAATTTGACTTGAATATTAATGCGTCAAGATAATTATATTGGCAAATGTTTATAGAATCGGAAATACTGTGATTTTTATTTAAAAGGCTATTTTTATTTGCACCATAAATACTGCTCCTTATATTGTGAATTGGTTTTAGCAATGTGAGTTAAAAATAAGAAACATGTTCAAGTTTAGGGTGACGTGGTTGTGCAGTGGTCCACATCATGAAGTCAGCTTTCAAGCTTTAAAATTTCCACTGACATGCAGTAAAATCTGTGTGGGCTTTGGACTTTCTCCTGTATTTGCTTGGTTGGTCCTCTCAAGGTTTGGGGGAAGAAGCATCTGGCCAGGGCTCTGTGTGTTGCTTGGGGGTACCGTGCTGCACCCCTCCACGTCACAAATGCTGAAGTGATGATGGTATATTTTGCTGTCAGAATTGTGATTTATTTTCTTGCAATTATTGATAAGTTTGTGTTATGCTTGATTATACCAAACATGTGTTAAAAACTAAGACATTTTTGGATAAAGTTAAAAAAGGGGCATACAATCCACACGCTGGGCTCATGGACAGCTGTCTGGACCATCAACCACTGCTCGTCCATAAAAGGTCAAACCCTGGGACCCATGCCTTGCAAGGAAGTTAACTCACTGCTGCCGCCGAACAGCTGCCAAGGGAGTGGACATACAGAAACCACAAGCTGGGGGTCCACTGAGGCATAAGGTGATGGCAGACAAGAGATAGAGAGCTGTAGAAAGTGAGTGTGTGGGTGTGACACAGACTCCTGGGAGGGTGAGATAGACAACTGTAAGCAAGATGGGACTGCTTTACTGCAAGGGCCGGCCACCTGAGAACAGAGAGAAGAGACTGAAATCATATGTTAATGGATACATAAATTGGAAACACCTGCTCTGCTGGCTTGCTTATTGCTCTAGCCATCAGGATTGTGGGGAGACGTCCCCTAACAACAGTAGGGTCACTTTGCTGTGGTTGATTGGGTGCTGGCTCATTGTCCCAAAAGTAGGGTGTACTATTGCCATAGGGTCAAGTGATATCCTGCACCACAACAGAGAAGGAATTCAGTAGCGGGAAGACTTGGATCACAGCAGCAACTTTAGAACTGACATGTGTTGAATCATCAGACCCTGGAGGCATGCTAACAGGTGCCTCAAACTTGATCTTAAGAGTTAAGACCTGTGACACTGTGGGCTGTGTTCCAGAGGAACAGGGCATAGCATCGGTTTTGAATAGTAGTTGGTAAGTGGCATAAATCAGGGGATATCTCTAAAATGAACCTTGTTCCACAGAAGGAGGATTATGTATCATGGGTGGAAGGGCACCCCTCATCTTCTACAGCAAAACAAAAACACAATCCATCTCCAAACAGTCTTAAAAATATAAATACATGCCATGTTTAAATGTGAACTGGGAGCTTCATGGTTTGGATTATGTGGCCAAACAGCTACACACAAACTTAAGATCACTATGCATAATGAAAGGGTCAGTTGGATTGGTGTAAAGATTCACTATCTTGCAGTGTGATGGACAAATCTGGGTTTGGAGGATGCCAGGTGAACGATATCTTCTGTACTGCATAGCTCCCGCTGTAAAGTTTGGTGGTGGAGGGATGATGGTTTGGGGCTATTTTGGCTGGGTTTAGGCTAGGCACCTTGGTTCTAGTGAAGGGTACAGTTAATGCTAGGGCGTACAAAGCCATTTTAGACTATCGTGTGCTTCCATGTTTGTGACAACAGATTAGGAAAGGCCCTTTATTGTTCCAGCATGGCTGTGCCCCTGTGACAGAGTGGTGGCTCTGAGGCTAGGGATCTGCAGCAGCAATCAGAAGGTTGCCAGTTCAAATCCTGTAAAAGCCAGAAGTGACTCTGCTCTGTCAGGTCCTTGAGCAAGGCCCTTATGACGTTAATCTGCATCCAGCCCTGCAAGCATGTCCTCCAGCTTACAGGGAAAACTTGTGTTGGTGGCAGAATTGGCACTTCAGCCATCATAAAAAAAACCTCACACTATTTCAGTGTGGTGCTGAGGTGTCACCCATTGCACGGCTGTACTCAAGTCCCAATCCATGTGGTTTGTCGTGTGGTGTGAGCGGCAATGCACTGTAACCACTGCAGGCTCCCAAACTCAGTGCACATAGCCAGGTCCATAAAGACATGGAGGAACTTAAGTGGCCTCCGCAGAGTCCTGCTGTGAACACTTTGGAAAGAACTGAAATGTTGATTGCAAGTCAAGTCTTCTCATCAAGCATCAGTACCTAACCTGAAAACTGATCTCTTGGCAGAATGATCTCAAATTCCCACAGACACACTCTAATATCTTGTGGAAAGCCATCTCAGAAGATTGGAGGCTGTTATAGATGCAAATTGGGGTCCAACTCCATATTAATGCCCATGTTTTTGGAATGGGATATCCAACAAAGTCAGATAGGTGTGTTGATCATGGTGTCTACAAACTTTTAGCCATAACAATGGAAGTCTAAGTGTTGAAAAACTGATTGCCTGTGGTAAATCTCTTTCTGTCTTACTGTGTAATTACAAAGTTTCTGGTCTCTTAGTCTTCAGCCCTTAACATAACACTTCTCTGGTGTACTGAAAACTAAAATATTATCACCCTTACTCTGAGATGAGACGTTAGTGTTGCCTAAATATGTCTTTGAATGAAAGAGAACTAAATCAGTGTGGAACCTTACACTAAAGTAAAACATCAAGCTACACTAATTTACAAAACTGAACATAGAATAAAGAAGAGAGAAATTAATAAATATTTTAAATAATAGCCTTCTTCAAATAGATTGTAAAAGAAACTTAAGGGTTTCAGTTTTTTTCAATGTTATCAAAATGTGGTTTAAACTATACTTTCACACCTGTATACACCATAAACCACATAAGGGTTTAACCTCCACAGTCATACAGGATTGTACACAGGAGAATTCTCAGGTCAAATCACAAGGAGAGAGAGAGTTCTGGAGGACAAGGGAACAAGGTGGAGTGTACCTGGTGAACATATACGATAGGTAATCCATACAGAACTACTGTACAGACAGTCCATCTAGTGGTATCAGGATACACTGGCTTAGAATGTTACTGAATTCTTTAGAATTTGTGAAATTACCTGCAAAACTAATTTTAGCATTAGTTTCGTTAAAAAGTACGCAAACAGAAACATATTTGTTTCACTCATCATTACTGTTAACAAAGAACAGGAAGATGATGCTCCACAGTTCATGGGGTTACCAAAACTAGATAGCTGAAGACTGGTAAAATGTCACAAGATCTAATGAATCTCAACTTTCTGCTACAAAAACATATTTGTGCTGTCACACACGACCAGTTTGGAGCCTTCAATTAAGCTAAAGTGCACACCATTAACTACAGTAGTCCCTTCGACTTTCACGGCTTCACTCTATCGCGGATTTTATATGAAAGCATAACTAAATATATAACGTGGATTTTTCGTGGCTTCGCGGGTTCTGCGGACAATGTGTCTTTTTACTTCCTGTACATGCTTCCTCAGTTGGTTTGCCCAGTTGATTTCATACAAGGGACGCTATTGGCGGATGACTAAGAAGCTAACCAATCAGAGCACGCAGTTAAGTTCTCCTGACTGAGAAGCTAACCAATCAGAGCACACAGTTAAGTTCCTGCGTGCTGAATGCAGTGTTAACCAGGAAGTCTCGTCTCGCTCATTCAGCATCGACGTGTTTCACTGTGTAAAGAGTTGTGCTCTTTTGTGTTTATCTTTGTGCATAGTCAAGCCCTTCATTATGGCTCCAAAACGATCTGCTACTGCTTCAGGGGCCGTGCCCAAGCGCAAACGGAAGATGTTAATGATTGCTGAAAAGGTAAACGTTTTGGATTTGTTGAAGGCTACAATTCTTTTTATTTAAAAAGTAGGAAAGGAATATAAGATCTACGGCCGCAGTATCCTTTTAACCAGGGTGCAAAACGAGTTGTAAGTGGATGTAATAAGGCAGTAGTCTGGATGGAATCTGCTTTAGGGATTTGGATTGAAGACTGCCAGAAGAAGAACAACGGCAGTGCTACACAATCGCCTGAAGTGGTTCCTTTGGAAGAGCTGTAAGGCTCTCCTTTGTTGTGCAGTAAAATTAAACTCATTGTTATCGGACAAGTCATCGTGTCATTGTTGGTGAGTAACCATAATTAATTTTCTACTTACAGTACTTAGTACATGTACGTACGTTTAGTGTCACTGTACACACATTTACTGTATAGAATTTTTCTTACATTGTACGTATTTATTGCTGGTGGCCTGTCTGTCGTAATGGCTGTATGTGATATCGGAGACACTCAATATCTTTAAAATAATATTTAGGTTTTACTGTATATAAACAGTGTGTTTATATACATAATTTCAATGAATCTTACCCAATATCTAAGAGAATACAAAGGGATTATGCTGTATAACTCTGCAGGGAATATTTATAAACAGTGTGGGAGAGTTTATAAGGGCTTAAAATATATAAAAATAACCATACAAACATATGGTTTCTACTTCGCTGATTTTCACCTATCGCGGGGGGGTCTGGAACACAACCCCCGCGATCGAGGAGGGATTACTGTATAGGAAAAGAAAATTTGAGTACCTACTGGACCTCTTATACAGACATGAGGGGAATTTTCGAACTCCATATAAATCATGACCAAAGACGGGACTTGTACCCAAGATGCTGGGTACTTTGGAGTGTCTCTGTGGGAATTTGAAATCATTTCACCAAAAGATCAATTTTGAGCTCAGGTACTGATGCTGGATGAGGCTGCAGCCTTACTCACTGTGACACCCAGAATACAAAATTGAAACAAAAGCCATTTAAAAGTCATCTGTAAACATATAAATATTACATTATAATATTTATCGAAATATTGAATATTAAGCATCCACTTAATAGTATACACTAATCAAAGAGCTCATAAATGTGCTGTATGCTTTTAGGTGAAAGATTTAATACCAGTCCATCTGGCCTTTAAATTTATAACCCATTTATCCAGTTCTTGGTTGTAACAGGTTAAGATTTCAAGTAAAAGGGGAGGACCGGGGAGGAGGTGTAGGACCAAGCTGTTTGCAGAAGAAGATCAAGCACATCAACTACCACATAGAACAGGAAGAAGAAGGAGGTGGTTGTGGTGGGTGAGTACCTAGCCTGGCTGAGCCAACTGCAAACCAAGTTAGACACCAGTTAATACCAACAAATTTTTCCAAAATAAATATTTCACTTGTGGAGACCTACTTCAGCCCTGAAATGTCAAAAATATACTATGATAATCACTGCCAGAAACTTCTAATATTGCCAGTAAGCAATATTAGAAATCAGAAAACAAACCACAAATAAATGTTTTAATGTAAACCTCTTTCCATTCTTGTGTGTTTCCTCCTTTATCCTAATGATACAGTATATTACGATATACTTAATTCATTTTGTCTTTTTTAGTTATAACCATGTTATTTACATATTTTTAGCTTTTGAAACATGTATCAATATGTAATGCATAGAACTGAGATTTATGATAATTATTCGCAATAGTGCATATTGTTATGTCTTTTAGCTACATTCACATTACCCGCATTATGTATAGTAAAGATTTTCTGTAAGATGAAAAACAACAAAAAAAAATGTTACAACTTGAACTAAGGACATTATTTAGATTGAATAATAGACCTCCGTGAGGTAATGACATGCTCAAAGAAGATTAAAGACTTGAGTAGTTGTGTCTTGCTGTTGTTAATCTTTCTATGATGTTTCCTTGAGATATATAAATGACCGATTTTGAGCTTAAATGTACTCCTGGTATAGATGGACAAATGATCGAAAAACCTGCACTTATAGTATCTATTTCCACAAGGATCCTTTCAGCTAAATTTCAGGAATTCCTGAAACCTAAAGAGTTTCATTGATCAGTGATGTGCAGCAAGAACAACATCCTCCAATTCCGGTTTCATCCTTTGTTTAGTGAAACATTTTTATATATGTACAGTATATAAGGCCGAGGAGTTGGATACTGGCTAGCACTACTGTAACTCTAGGCCAGGATTCAATTCCCGTGCCCAGCCATTACCTGTGTGCAATTTGCATATTGTGTAGTGTTTCTACCACATACTCAAAGGCGAGCTTTTACTTGTTACATAGCAATTCCCAATTGACCTGTGTGTGTGTATGAGTATGTTAGCCATCTGATGGAGTGGTGCCTGGTCCATGGCTGACTTCTGTCTTGCATCCAGTGCTATTAGATAGGGCTTGGCTCCCTATGACCCTGACTTACGTGGGTTTGAGAATGTTATGTAATATATATATATATATATATATATATATATATATATATATATATATATATATATATATATATACATATTTATTAGCTGTGTAAATCCGTGCTGTGAAAAGCATGGAGTCCTAGAAACTATTGAAATTGTCAGAAAAATAAAACTGTAAGGTAACTGAAAGGAACTACTCATGGGCATCTCTCTCCTTGGAGGCTTCGTGTTGCCAATATGCTTGAATTGTTTGTGCATTAGCAGCTAAGCCACTGTCTTTTTTCAGAGGACCTCTCACTTCCGGGCTGGACAGACACACACTTCCACAGGTAGATGTTTATATATCTATACTAATAAAAGGCAAAGCCCTCACTGACTGACTGACTCACTCACTCACTCACTCACTCACTTATCACTAATTCTCCAACTTCCCGTGTAGGCAGAAGGCTGAAATTTGGCAGGCTCATTCCTTACAGCTTACTTACAAAAGTTGGGCAGGTTTCATTTCGAAATTATACGCGTAATGGTCATAACTCGAACCTATTTTTCTCCATATACTGTAATGGACTTTAGCTCTATGGCCGTGGGGGCCGGAGCTGCGTCTCACATCATCACGCCTCCCACATAATGACGTCAACTGACTGTGCGCAGTGCGTAAAAGAAGGAAGAGCTCCCAAAGAGCTGAACAAAAACGCATACAAGCTTATTCATAAGTGCAGCTACTGCGGAAACAAAGCACGGTGTAAACCGTAAGTTTAAATTAAGTTTATGGGCATGCTCCCACTGCCGTTTGTCATGCCTTCGTCGAATACTTTATTAGCGAGATACAAGTTTAATGAGAAGACATGAGGTATAAACGAGACTTTGGATCACTTTGTAATGGAGTTAAAATTGCTGTAGTGAGAAACTTTTAAGTGCCGGGTCTTAGTTAACATTAAATGAAGCCATGGACATCGCAACATCACACAAGAGAGCAGCTCACATGAACTACCTAAACGCAGTATGAGTGATCACTTCCATGCATCAAACCTGTTCAAAATACGCATTACACAATAGACAAGGTAGGAAAAGAATATGCTCCAAGCTGAGCTCCACGGCTAACACGGTCTTGCGTAGGCAACTTCGTCACGCTGCCACCAAATACTCACAGAAAAATCCACAAGTTAATACACACGCTGTCTCTAGAGTTTCTCCACACTCAATGTATTCCTCGCATGCCTGTTATACCCTCTGATCTCCCATTTCAATTCAGGTGCCTCCAATTTCCAGTAAGGCTCTGCTTCGCGATGACAAGTAATAACTCTCAGGGACACACGCTACAAAAAGTTTGCCATTGATTTCAGACAAGATTGCTTTTCTCCTGGACAACTATACGTTGCATTCTCAAGAGTGAGCTCGCACAGCTTCATCATATTTCAACCGGACTGCTGAACTGACAACGTGTCATATAAAGAGATCTATAATAATCGTAATAAACGAACAATAAAACAGCGGATAACCCGTGGATTAAAGAAAAAGGCAGCTTTCTTGGCAAAGCAAGGGAAAACGATGGCCTTATATGTCTTTCATTTATAAAACGGTGGAGAAGCTGTGTAAAGGCTGCTTCACAAAAAACCAGCGGAGCGCCTTATATGAGCAGGCAGTCAGCTAAAGAGGGACAGCGGAGAACCCATGGATTAAATAAAAAGGCAGCTTTCTTGGCGAGGCAAAGTAAAAGGATGGCCTTATATGTCGTTCGTTTATAAAAAAGTGCAGAAGCTGTGAGAAAGCTGCTTCCTTGTCGAAGCAAGGAAACGAATGAAGACACCGCAGCAAAGAATGGCAGGCAGTCAATTACGTGGGAGGCGTGCTGATTTCCACGCAGCCGCACCTATGCATATGCCAAAACAGTGGAGAACCTATGAAAAGGCTGCTTCTTTGGTGAAGCAACGAAATGAATGAACACACCACAGCGAAGAACGGCCTTATATGGGCAGGCAGTCAATTAAATTGGAGGCGTGCTGAGTTGCGCAGCAGCCTTACATATGAATATGCTAAGTGTTGACTAAATAGAAGTTGAAAAGATATATGTTTTCGAATGTGATTGCGCAATTCAGATCGAGTTGACATTTTGTCTTTGCACAGTTTCTGCCAAACACCACCCTGACCATCTCATCTTCGTCTGCATAAGCACAGTCCTTCACCCGTGAATATTTAGCAGCAGTGTTTCTATTGGATTGTCGCTGATGGACGGCCTTATATGGGCAGGCACTAAATTACTAGGGAGGTGTAACTCCGCCTCCCACGGCCATCGACCAGAAGTCTATTATAATATATGGATGAAAAAATAGGTTCCAGTTATGACCATTACGCATAGAATTTCGAAATGAAACCTGCCCAACTTTTGTAAGTAAGCTGTAAGGAATGAGCCTGCCAAATTTCAGCCTTCTACCCACACTGGAACTTGGAGAATTAGTGATGAGTCAGTGAGTGAGTCAGTGAGGGCTTTGTCTTTTATTAGTATAGATATGTATGTATGTGTGGATATGTATATATACAGTATATGTGGATATGTATATATAAACTGCTCAAAAAAATTAAAGGTCCTCCTGGATATCTATACTGATATAGACTGGGTAATGTGTTAGGAACGAAAGGATGCCACATCGTTTGATGGAAATGAAAATGATCAACCTACAGAGCCCTGAATTCAAAGATGCCCCAAAAATCAAAGTGAAAAAATTATGTGGCAGGCTAGTCCATTTTGCCAAAATTTAATTGCAGCAACTCAAAATTGTACGCAGCACTTTGTATGGCCCCTGTGTTCTTGTATACATGCCTGACAACATCGGTGCATGCTTCTAATGAGATGAAAGATGGTGTTGTGGGGGATCTCCTCCCTGATCTGGACCAGGGCATCACTGAGCTCCTGGACAGTCTGAGGTGCAACCTGGTGGCATTGGATGGACCAAAACATAATGTCCCAGAGGTGTTCTATTGGATTTAGGTCAGGAAAGTGTGGTGGCCAGTCAATGGTATCAATTCCTTCATCCTCCAGGAACTGCCTGCATACTCTCACCACATGAGGCCAGGAATTGTTGTGCACCAGGAGCCACTGTACCAGCATAGGGTCTGACAATGGGTCCAAGGATTTCATCCTGATACCTAATGGCAGCCAAGGTGCCTTTGTCAAGTCTGTAGCGGTCTGTGTGACCCTCCATGGATATGCCTCCCCAGACAATCATTAACCCACCACCAAAGTGCTCATGCTGAATGATGTTACAGGCAGCATAATGTTCTCCATGGCTTCTCCAGACCCTTTCACTTCTGTCACATGCTCAGGGTGAACCTCTGTAAAAAGCACAGGGCACCAGTGGTGCATCTGCCAATTCTGGTATTCTATGGCGAATGCCAATCGAGCTGCATGCTGCTGGGCAGTGAGCTCAGGGCCCATTAGAGGACATGGGGCCCTTGGGTCACCCTCATGAAGTCTTTCTGGTTGTTTGGTCAGAGACATTCACACCAGTGGCCTGTTGGAGGTCATTTTGTAGGGCTCTGACAGAGCCTCTGATGAGTTAAGAACCTGCTATGGCCATTTCTAGCTCTTCTACAGTAACTACTTGTCTCCTGGAATCTCCTCCATGCCCTTGAGACTGTCCTAGAAGACACAGCAAACCTTCTGGCAATGGTACATATTGATGTGCCATTCTGGAGAAGTTGGACTACCTGTGCAACTTCTGTAGGGTCCAGGTATCACCTCAAGGTACCAGTAGTGACACTGACTGTAGCCAAATGTGAAACTAGTAAAAAACAGTCAGAAAAGATGAGGAGGGAAAAATGTCAGTGGCCTCCACCTGTTAAACTATTCCTGTTTTGGGGGTCCATCTCATTGTTGCCCCTCTACTGCATCTGTTGTTAATTTGATTAACACCAAAGCAGCTGAAACTGATTAACAACCTCCTCTGCTACTTAACTGACCAGATCAGTATCCCAGAAATTTCGTTGACTTGATGCTATACTCTCATTAAAAAGTGTTCCTTTAATTTTTTTGAGCAGTATATATGTGTATATATATGTGGATATGTATATATATGTAGATCTGTATACATATGTTTATATATGTGTCTGTGTGTGTATATATATATATATATATATATATATATATATATATATATATATACAGTATATGTGTGTCTGTATGTATGTATGTTTGTGTAAATATATATATATATATATGTATGTGTGTGTGTATATATGTATATCTGTATGTATGTATGTGCATATCTATATATGTATATGTTTATATGTGTGTGTGTCTCTATGTGTGTGTGTATATATATATATATATATATATATATATATATATATATATATGACAGCAACACTCATATCGATGACAAAACAATTACATTAACAATCATGTTACATTATTTTTAAAATTTTTCCTTTTCTTTTCAGAATTTCTTTAACACACTACTTCTCCTCTGCAAAGTGCGGGTATTCTTCTAGTATATATATACAAACATATATATATATATATATATATATATATAGATCTATTCAAAACAACCTATGTACGGTATATTGTCAAACATATTGGCATAAGGAGCTACGCATATACAGGGAAGGAATTAGGTGAGACACTGCCACTAACTTTTGCTTTTTCTGCCTCCTTAGGAAGGAGGAGGAGAAAAACCCAAGAGGACCGCTGACATAATTTCCCAACTGGCAAAAACCACACCCGTGCCAGCAGAGTGACGTATTATCAAAAGTCTCACTGGAAGTTCATTCAAGGGCTTTTGGAGGAAAATGGCAATCCAAACCTCTGAAGAATTTTTTTATTCCTTTATTAAAACTATAGCGAAACACCAATCCTGTTTTCAGAACTACTGTGCTTTCTTTTTATGTCCTCCAGACTTTGAAATTAAATAGGCTTCCAATGGGACCCAAATCCTCATTTCCCTGTCTTTTATTTAATTATACTATATTAAACAATTTCCCAAATTTATAGATGTTAAAAACTGCATTACTGGAAAGAAGAAGCAACCTGAGAGTCATTTTCTTCCTAAATAGTGGTCATTTTACATCTGATACATGTAGAGTGGTTATGATTTCATTTACTCAAAAAATGAAATGTATGAAAGCAATTCCCATGTCTAGAAATGAAGCAACAAATCTCCTTTAATAAATTGACCAATTGTAGCTCTGTACTCCAGTCGTGCTTTGTACCTCTCATTGTTGTAAATGATCATGGGGGCATTGAAGCTGAAATTTTTGAAAAATTAACTAACGGCAGACTCCTTTAGTTATCTTCCATGAGATGCAAGAGCAGCGGTGACATTTATCTAAGTTGAGATCATAAGAGTAGAACATACATGTGCAACAAAGCACATAAAATGAAACACACAGGCTCAGTTTAGTTCTGAAGACCTAGGCTAACTGGTCCTCCATCCTCTCCCAGAAATTCTGGTATACACTTAGTATAATGAAAGAATGTGCAGGGCAGTCTGATAACACAAAAACATCCTTTCATCCTTGAACTCATATTTGAATTCCTAGGCTTTCAAGGAATATTGAAATCAGACCTAAAATAAACTGGAAGGCAGTGTAGCAATGTAGGTACAGGAGTTATGTGGTTGCACTTTGTAGTCCTAGTAATGATTTATGCAGCAGCATCATTATCAGAAGATATCCTTGCCCTCCATAGTTTCACTCTATCTCAGTTTGGAGGGTTAGTTTCCTTGAATATTTTGGAATACCTAGTCGAGAGCAATTCCTACCAAGTTACCCTACACAAAGTAAACTTAAAAATTCTATTTACAAAGTAAAAAGATAAGATCTACTGAACAGTTAGTTCATACATTGAAAAAACAAAGTGTTATAATTGTGTGTTTTATGTGTTTAGTAACATGTTTCACATCTTTTTAGACACCATTTCAGTCGGCCTGGGACCTGTTGCCATCACCTGACCAATGGTGACACTGTGCATGATGTCTTTTCAGTTTGGCTTTAAAGTTGTGGTGCCCAGCCTCTTCAAGTATCCTAAACTGAGTTGACTTGGTGCCGCGGCCCACCTGCCAAGTTGTTTTGCCTGCCTAAGGTAAAGTCATCCCTGATGGTGGATCGCAGGAATCGTGGGGTAAAGGGGTGCTTTCATCGGATTGGCTGGCCCAGCACTGTTTCAGCTGTGGAATGGGCAAATGGGGGAGGCAGCTTGATGGCCGAGATCTCCAGGACTCTAAACAAATCCAAATAATATTATGTGATGTCATCTACTGTTAAATTCTGCTCTGGACTTGTAAAATTTTTATTTTTATACTGTATTGGGGATTTGTTTTGTTCTGTGTATTGTATTGTTTTGACCCCCTTTTTGGGTCTCTTTTTGAACTGCCTTTCCCAAGGTTTCTTCCATTTTTTCCTTACATGTGTTTTTTTTTTGGGAGTTTTTCCTTGTCTTCTTAGAGAGTCAAGGTTGGGGGGCTGTCAAGAGGCAGGGCCTGTTAAAGCCAATGCGACACCTCTTGTGTTGTTTTTTGCTATACAAAAATAAATTGTATTGTATTGTATTGTACTAAAAAAAGTCTCAAAACATTCTTTAGTATAGTCAGGAAGAAGAAATACTAATCAGCATTAGTTGTTTTGTTTTTTTTTCCATTTCTTGAATTTTATCTTTGTACATTCTCTTCAGGTTTTGTTTTACCCATTGTAAGATTTTACAATTGATTTTTTATTTTGCATTCCAGGTTTTGACTCACCAATATGTCTATCAGTTAATGCTATTTTTCTTCCCCTGGTCTTTTAATTGACATGAGGTTTGTCCCAACACTGTCATTGGCAAGTTAGCCACTGTTATTACGTTGGGTCTCAAATGTAACAAAATTGGTGTGTGGCCTCCAAACACAAGCAAGAAGTAGGCCAGAACCTTGGCTACCCTTCCCAGAAGAGGCTCTACTAAGCTCAGCCAGGTCTCAAATACTTCCTTCTTGCTTCATCATGACAGACCCCAAAAATTGGGGAGCTTGCAAAAGAACAAAAAATGTCCTGAAATATATCAAAAAGCCCTATAAGAGGCAGGATATTGGTCATCCCTCAGCATGTGAACAAAAAGAGCAACAGAATTTATCTGTTTATCCAGTTTAAGACTGCTGTTAAAAATGGCACCCAAATTCCTAGGTGACGATGTACAGTACCATTCCATTGGACCAAGACTACTAGCGGTCATACCACAAACCTCGAAAGGACCAAAAATCAAAAATATCAAAAAAAAATTCAGGAAAATGCTCAACAGAGGCAAAAAGGATTTGCCTTAAAAGGCAATCCAAACAAGTCCCAATACATAGACTGTAAGTCGAATCCAAGGAAACAGCAAGAAAATGACAAAAAAACAGTAAATTCAAAGAAATAATGAGACTTACAACTCCAACAAAACCTCAGTGTTCTGCTACTGAGGCTCTTTTTCCTCACTGAATATAAAGTCAGAGGGAGGCTTTCTATTCAGAGAATCACATCTGGCTCTGTGAGTCTAATAAGAGCAGAAGAAATATTTGTTAAGATCTTGTTACATAGCAGTAGCGGAGTAATACATGCAACTAATGAGTCCATCTTCTACGGCAGTGGTCCCCAGACTTGATCCTTTGGACCCACCGTGGCTGTCGGTTTTTGTTCAAGCCACATTCATAATCAGTGATATGAATTTATCTCATGTAATTATCTGGTCTTCTTTTCTCATCTATTATTCTGCATTCAGAAAAGCTTTAGCTTTAAATGCTCAATTCTGTTTTGTTATATTTATTATTGTGCCCTTTTTCTGTGTAGTTTGCCCCTTTCATTATATCCTAGTAATGACAATTACAAGCAAGCAGAGCAGACACCTGAGCGAGCAACACTGAATAATGAAAGGCTGCAGCTACTTCATCATCAGACCCACTAATCAGTCAATAATGGGTTAAATAACCAGAACACCTGGAATAGTGGCATGAAAATATTGTTAAAACGTACAAAACTATATTATCCCCATATAACTGTTTGGTACATTTCAATAAACCTTCACCATACTTAGGTGTTTAATTTCTGCATTGACCCTAAAACACAGAACCTTGGAAATAACAGCTCACTTGATCAAACTAGGAGTCCAAGTAAAAACAGGCATTGCTTTGAACAAACTCTGCAGCCACAGGGGGTCCCCAGGACTGAGATTGGTAACCACTGTTCTAAGTCGCTACTAAAAATTGATCTATTTAAATCTGTAGTTGTTTAAAGAGGTCTTTTAAATCATAATGTGATGCAGAGTAATTGTTAATTATGTTCTTCTCTATAAAGAAAAAGAAAAATGAAAGGTACACACTTTCCATTTCAGGGCTTCTTCATTTGACATTACTGCACCAACACTTTCTTATCAGTTGACAGTTAATGGTGCATTTGTTTCTCCTCACATATTAATCTGAAGGCTACTCATCTACTCTGTTTTATTTTTCAAGATGAGATCTCATTCAAAATTATAAATTTAGTTAACAATTACTTCCTTGACTCGTCGTGTCCTTTTGATCTATGACTAGATGCTCCATGCGTATCTTATGTCTGCATTTTGTTTAATCTGTCTTGAAAATGCAGGTAGTGAAGATTTAAGCTAAAGAGTCATAGCATACTTAACCATTAATCATTTGGTAACTGAAGACATTTTAATATCACACAGCAGGCCACCTGCCTGTTTAAAATCTTTATTTATTTCACTCCTGGTAGAAAGTGCCTTACAATTTGCACAAGAGAAACAAGGACACTTTGCAGATTGTTTCAGGGAATACGTCCAAGCCATTAGAATTACTAATAGATGTTCAAGCCTGCTCTAATAAACTTCCCTTACCTTGATTACAACTGCTGACTATAAGATACATGCCAAAGGAAAACATGGTAAGGTCAATTTATTCTTAATCTTGAAGTGACTAATGTTTAACCTAATTCTTCTTTATTTTGTCAGACAGCTCCCTTTCACATTCACTAAGGTCCTTCACTCTTCCCTTCTCCTCCAACTTTGTTCCCATTGCCCTTTTCCACCCTGTCTCACCTGTCTGCTGAAGTGGTTGCCCAGGCGACATCTACTGTTCTTAATCAAGTTCCGGCAGATACCAATTAATGTCTAAATATCCATCTTTTTATTTTCCATTGCTGAATTTATTTTCATCTATTTTTCCATTAGTCATATATGCCCACAGAATGCAGAATTATAACTGCATCCACCAGATGACCAACTAACTCTACAGAGATCACATACAGTCTGTAAAGCAGTTTCAGTGAATTTATATCATTAGTTGTTTTTAAAATACTTCAGCAAAAAGTAAAATGCTGTGATGACAGTAGGGCTAGAGTGAAATCTAAGAAAACACCTAAAATCTACATTAAAATATCCACAGTATTCATGATTGCATTTTTAATTCATTTATCATTTCCTTTGGGTGTGAAACAGATTTTTCCCTTTTTAATCTGAAGGTCAAGCTGAACAGCACACTTGAACTAATAATTATCACAAGGAGATAAGCTGAAAATTACAGTCTAATTAATCCACTGCTGATCAAGATGCCTGCTTTTCCTTGTATTTACACTCGTATATTATCCCTAGTGATTAAACAAGATGCAGTGCTCAAGCAGTTCTAATCTAATGTACGTGTACATTGATCACTGTAACTGTTTTTTATTTATGTAGTTGTGATTTGGATTCTCTTCTCCTGGCTCCAGGTAAGTGGTTGGACTCTTCTTCAGATGGTATGCCAGTACATTTAAGGGTACACTGATAGACGCTCCCATACATTCATTCAGGTTTGAGATATAAATTAACAGAAAACTAGGGACATGGAAGTAAACTGGCCTACTGGGTGACAACAACATCAACCTTCCAAACTCACACAGTGAACAGGTAAAGGGCCCAAGCTGAGAAGTAGCAGTGCTAACCATTGTGGCTGTGTGTCATATGTAACCTTGAAATACTCTTCTTGAATCCCTGGATATCTGAAGACTATGTAGTGCTCCATTCATACCAAGTTAAAATTTAAAGTCAATCTTAGAGAAATTCACAACAATGAATGAATTTGTCAAATGAATAAAATAAATGACTCAAGTCCAAGTTTGCTTACTTATGCCTCATATTCATCACAGGTAACATATAGAACTTGAGATGGATTTTATGTACATTAATGTATTTAATACTTAATATCGTACATGGCAAGCATTTCACTGTAAAATAAAATTAACATTAATCCTAGTGCCAGTAATTTTACATTTAGAAAGTATGCATTTCAAGATATTTTTATATAACAGGGATAGAAGGTTACCTGTGGAGGTGGAAGGCAATTTGAGCTTGTATTATGTTCTACAGTAATTCAGTTCATTTTTCATAAAGAGGAGTACTGACTCATGGATAAACTACAGATTAGTCTCTTTTGTAGATGTAAAAATGCAATATGCCCTGACTACTACTGTGCCAGGGCAGCACGGTGGCGCAGTGGTAGCGCTGCTGCCTCGCAGTTAGGAGACCCGGGTTCGCTTCCCGGGTCCTCCCTGCGTGGAGTTTGCATGTTCTCCCCGTGTCTGCGTGGGTTTCCTCCGGGCGCTCCGGTTTCCTCCCACAATCCAAAGACATGCAGGTTAGGTGGATTGGCGATTCTAAATTGGCCCTAGTGTGTGCTTGGTGTGTTTGTGTGTGTCCTGCGGTGGGTTGGCACCCTGCCCAGGATTGGTTCCTGCCTTGTGCCCTGTGTTGGCTGGGATTGGCTCCAGCAGACCCCCGTGACCCTGTATTCAGATTCAGCGGGTTAGAAAATGGATGGATGGATACAACTGTGCCTGATGCCTGTCCAGCTGGTCCCCAGTGGTTGTAGCTGTTTTGCTGTGGTTGTTTGCGTGAGTGTGGCCTGTGATGGCAAGATGTTCCAAACAGAGCTGGTTCCTGTCTTTAGAACATTAGAACAATCTGGACGAGAATGGGTCATTCAGCTCAGTAAAGCTTGTTAGTCCTATCCACTTAATTCTTCTAAAAAACATCAAGTATAGCTTTGATGGTCCCTAAAGTCCTACTGTCTACTACACTATTTGGTTAACATATTTCATGTGTCCAGGAAGAAGAAAAACTGTTTATGTGAAATTTACCTTTTTACAAATTTCCAACCGTGTGCCCATGTTCTTGATGAACTCATTTTAAAATAACAGTCTTGATCCACTAATTACCATCATAATTTTAAACACTTCAGTCATGTCTTCTCTTAATCTTCTTTTGCTTAAACTGAAAAGGCTTGGCTCTTTAAATCTTTCCTTATAACTCATCCCCTGCAGCCCTGGAATCAGCCTAATCCCTCTTCTCTGGACTATTTCCAGAGCTGCTATGTCTTTTTTGTAGTGCATTATAAAGTTTATGCAAAACTTCCTTAGACTTGTTCCCTATACATTGTACCATATAACCTAACATTCTGTTAACCTTCCTAATGGCTTCTGAACACTATCGGGAAGTTGATAGTGGTGACTCCACTGCAACTTCTGGTCCTTCTCAAAAGAGTTAATTTGAGTTTCAGACCTCCCATTGTGTAATCAAATCTAGCATGTTTACTTCCTACATGTAAAACATTTACTTACGTTAAATTTCATCTGTCATAAATCTGCCGAAGCCTGTCTGATGTCCAAGTTCCTCTGTAATGATTCAACATATTCTAGATTATCTGCCAATCCACCTAGCTTCGTATCATCTGCAAACATTCCAAGCTTGTTAATTATAATTTTATCCAAAGCTTTTAAATATATTAAAAATAGTGGCAGCCCTAGCACTGGCCCTTCAGGGTCACCACACTTAACTTCACCAATACTGATAGAGTTCCTCGCACCATCACCCTCTGCTTCCTGTGTCTGAGCCAATTCTGGACCATCTATACACTACACCCTGAACTCCCACTTCTTTTAGTTTGATCCCAACCTCTCATGTGACACCTTATCAAATGGAGTGG
This sequence comes from Polypterus senegalus, assembly GCF_016835505.1. Taxonomy (NCBI): domain Eukaryota; kingdom Metazoa; phylum Chordata; class Cladistia; order Polypteriformes; family Polypteridae; genus Polypterus; species Polypterus senegalus. Next base: position 108,432,051 of record NC_053167.1, on the reverse strand, counting down.
GAAAGTCAAGATAAATATTGTATGCGCTGTTCTAAAAATATCATTATGTTGCTTCAACATAGAATTCTGCCATATTAGTAAATCACAACCTGTCTCCTCTGAACCTATGCTGACTCTTCAGTAAAATCCCTGTTCTTTCCATATTTTGCTTAATCTTGTTATTAGCAATTTCTTTCATTTTTTTACCTGTGATGCACATTACGCTTACTAACCCATAGTTGCTTGCATCTGCCTGATCATTCTTTTTACATAACAGGATAATATTTGCCATTTTCCAGTTCTTCAGAATTTTCCTAGTGCACAGTGGCCTCCAAAACTACGCATCAAGCGTTTATGTATATACTCGTTAACTGGCTTAAGAACTCATGGATAAATATTACCTGATCCTGGTGATTTGAGTGCAGATGAGTACAGATTTAAACAGTCTGAATACAGTCTTGTAGAAAGTGATTTAAGAAAGTAGATTATTTTTGATAATGCTGTATGTAATTCTGATTTCATTTTTGTAATGTTTGTACACAATATTGCATCAGGTTTTGACTTAAAGTAGTAAAGTGCCACGGTTTCCTTTCCAAAAATATATTCTTTAAATTCATTACATACAGGCCAGTGGATTGAACAACCACTATGTGATTTATAGTAAAAAATGCAACTGTATAATGCCTAATAAACTGCTGTCCCACCATTGGTGTGTGAGGCGGCCTTCTGCTGTTATGCACCTAAAATCTGGAATAGCTTGCCAGTAGCAATTTGCCAGACTAATACAGTGGAGCACTTTAAAACACTGCTGAAAACACATTACTTTAGCATAGTTTTCTCATAGCTTCATCTTAGTTTAATCCTGATGCTCTGTGTATTCAATTAATTATCATGATTTTTCATGGTGGCTCCAAAATCCATACTAACCCCTACATTCTCTTCTGTTCTTTTTCCGGTTTTCTGAGGTGGCGACCTGCACCACCACCACCTAATCAAAGCACTGTGATGTCCCTACTTTGATGGATTAAAGGCCAGAAGTCCACATGACCATCATCATCAAGTTCTTCCATGTGAACCCTGAATACCATGAGGACTGATTGAGGTCATTTATGTTAGGTAGAATGCCTACAGGGGGCTGGGCCATCTCGTGGCCTGGAAACCCTGCAGATTTTATTTTTTCTCCAGCCGTCTGGATTTTTTTTTTGTTTTTTCTGTTCTCCCTGGCCATTGGACCTTACTTTTTTCTATGTTAATTAGTGTTCCCTTATTCTAATTTTTATTTATTTTGTCTTTTTTCTCTTTCTTCATCATGTAAAGCACTTTGAGCTACATAATTTGTATGAAGATGTGCTATATAAATAAATGTTGTTGTTGTTGTAGCGGGAGCTACCACTCTCCTATACACAGACGCAACAATTAGGCAAGGACGTGGCCAGGTTAAGGTTAGTGGCCAAGTAATCCTGTTCCCTGTATTTAAACTATTCTTTGCATCACCCATCGACGACAACCACTAATACCACTAATCGTGATCGACTTGGATCTGCTTTAGCTGTGAGCCGCTTTCGCGTTGGGAGCCCACAGTTGCTCCAGCAATTGATAAACTGTCTTCCATTGACGCGATGATCGCACTTTGGGATGCTCTTCAGCATGTCATCCCGTTGGGGGGAGTCCCAAATGAGTTTAGAAACCTTACAATTTGCATAACATGAATCAGGTGTTGGCTTTGAAAAAATGAAGGTTATAAATTGTTGATGAAAATGGCAACACACAGTCTCTCCAAGCAGACAGTATTCAAGCCTCCCATTACATCCCACCAGAACAGAATTGGTGAGTTCTGAGCACAAATGACTTGAACCTGCTTCTGTGTTTGTTGAATTACAACTTGCAAAACCGTTAGACTATGTGGTCACTTCCTTTCCATTGAGTGCTATTTGCACCTCACATTTAAAATGTGAACACGATTTTGTGGTATTTAAAATGGTTTTCATCAATTATCCTGTTCAAAGTATTAAAGTAACATAGCATCTTTTTAATTTGAACGATCGCTGCCTTACAATGCAGCACTTATTATTTAATAAAGACAAAAATGTTACATAAAGTAACAGCCAGGCTATGTGATGTTCTTTTAAGTCATACATTAAAAGAAAAAAATATGCCTGAAACAAAAATACTCATAAAGAATTGCTTGTCTTGTGTTGGTATTTATGGTTTTTTAAAAACCCTAAAATGTAAGCTGATAATTAAAAGCCTACACTAAAACAGAAAAGGCTTGCAGGTTTTTGGAACAGCACAATGGACATATTGATGTAAATTGGCAGTCAGCAGGTTAATAGGAGACTTTTGGCTGCAGTGCCTGTTGATATTCCTTACGGCGCTTTATGCCTGATATCTGCAGTGTAATGCTAATGAGGTGCTTACCACATTACAATAGCTAACAGTTGAAAAATAGCATGTTCTTCTTAACGGAGGTAATTACTTTACTATAGGCTGTACACTCAGGGGTCTTTAGAATTTTGTCCTTGTAAAACACTTAAATAACATTAAGACAATGTGTAAAGTGACACTTCACTTGATTTTTTTTCCATAGTGTCTCAATGAACACAGTGACTCAAATAGACATGTATGATTGCCTACAGCGAAAACATTCATCTAGGATTTGAGCTGGAAACCACTCTGCACATTCTAGCCTTTTGCTCATTTAGTGATCAGGTCGTTTTCACACATCCATTAAATTAATGTTTTTATCCTTTGGACCTCAACAGCAAATATTTCTCACATCAATTTGCAGCTCTGATAGTCAGCACCTGGCCTCTCTGTACACCTGCTCAGTTGGAAAGACTAAAAACCGGCCAAAGAAGATTTTTGCTTATGCTAGCACATGGGATCATTAAACTAGATGTTAAAAGTTTCATCAGGTATTCATATGTAACAATAGAGAATTTGTTTAAACTAGTTGGTTTGTGAGCCTAGGGTCCCTCATTAACCTGAATTGGATTAAGTAGGTTCATAAATGGATAGAAGTAATGGATAGAGACATTATTACTATGTAGGCTTTCTCAAATCCAATTCAGGGTCACCATGGATCACTTCCTGGCCAACACAGCTCCCATTCATCTATAAACTCATGCAGTCAATTTAGGATTGTAATCTAATCTTTGGGAATGTCGGAGGAAGTTTTGGAATATCTAAAGCCCACAGGAACACAAATGGCAATATTTAAACTTCAGAGAGTAACTAGGCCCAGTATTTGAACTTAGGAAGCTAGATCTGTGAGACAGCAGCATTAACCACTCATCCATTTCTGCCAGCACATAAAATAAAAATAATAACCTCTTTGAAGATTTTCTCAACTTCTTGCTGGGAAGGAGGCTTTTGTGCTCTCGGGATCTAAAGGGCAATGCTGGTGGAAGCGGAAACTTATGGTAGAGCCACACAAGCCAAACAGGTCTTAAGTGATGGGTCAGGCAAGCAATGGAACTCTATAGCCAGATCATAATTTCTTGCAGCAAATCCTATTCATGCCACATCAGTCTTCACATGGTTAAAAATGGAGTGTATTCCCCATGAAGGTTAAACAAGTTGGGGTACTAAAATTTGACACTGAGTCTGCACTGAGAATACTCAAACCAGACCAATAATAGACCAGCATGCTCACTTCCAATAACAAAGGGCAGGCACAGCTGAACATAATAGGAGCATAAAGAAGTTAGGTGGTCAACTTACTCCGCAGTAAAAGCTAGATCTACAAACATAGAGTGAAATTTGTCATCAAAGAATAAAAAATCTGAACCTCCTGTCCAATAAGTTGGGACGCCACCTCAGTTTTGGCTGAACTAAGTAAAGGAGTCACTATTTAAACCCTGTGCCAAAAGGTAGAACAGATCATAAGCCATCTTGGTATAATCAACTGTACAGACTTATTGAATACCCTCATGATGAAAATCCAAGAAAAGGCTGAAATCCTGATGATGTACCCGAAACTGTCTGATCAATACCACCACAACAGATGGTTACAAGAAAGCAACAAAAGGTTCTACAAGGATTTCAACCAAAAACAAAGTAATACCTTCCCAGCAGAGCATTGGAGACTACTGGATAAAGATTATCGCCAATGCCAAGGCTACTTGAATCCAACAAGAAGCCACATCTTGATAGATTGTGACTGTATAGAACTGCTTGATGAAGACCTTTAATTCTCTTCATGGCCAGGTTGAAAGAGGCCACAGAGAAGCCACTAGGAATCAAAGTATTCTACAACATTGGTTTTCTACTGGAGTAAGTTTTTTGCTTCCTAAAAATTAAGGACCCAAAGAACAATTAATTGCCTGATAATGATGTTCAACATCTAGTCTGCTCTGATCATCGAAAAACTCTACAATCACCTTCTGGACAACAACATTCTGCCACCAGAATAAAAATATCTGTCGAACACCAACATGAGGATCCTCCTTATGGATAAAGCAGTAGTCAGGGACACTAAAAGAGGTAAATACAACTTCAGTATGGCCTTTATTACTATAACATTTGTAAAAAATATTGTCTACAAGTAAAAACTGGTGGGGCCGCAAAACAAAAAACGTCACTACAAGAAAACTAGTGGAAATACTTTGGTACTTCATAATCCAAATAGGGAACATCTGCCATACAATACCCCAAACATTGAATTGGTTGGAAAGGATTAGGTGTGGATAAGATGTGACAAACCCAGAAGATAGTCAAGTCAGAGAGGAACAGCAAGAGAAGATCTCAAAATACAAAATCCCACTGATCGAGAAGGAGAGACTCTGACACAAGCAAGCAGTTGTGGTATCTTTAGTGGACATCACTCTTGGTGAAAATCCAAAATATCTGGACCACCAACCTAACATCCCAGGAGTCAAAATTATCACCATTTGCCTAACATACTGATTATACTTAACAATGTTGTACTTGTGAGTTGAAAGCAGGATTTTATTTTATGTTCATGCAGTACCACACTTAAAATATATTGGCAGAAAATGCCCAAAATTCCTACGGTTTATTATTAATCATTCATCTTTTATGGAAGAAGTATGGCATTTACAGTACATCAGTATCTGAAAGACTGATAGTGTGATGTTTCAATAAATACAATGTAGCCTGTACATTTCTTACAGTAATTGTGTTACTAACTTGAGACAACATGGCCATACGGCCTACTTAAGATGTGAAGGTCCGATATTTGGCAGCTTTCAGTGCAGTGGGTCTAATTTCATTCTTTTAAGGTAGAAGCCTCAACTGTTTCTTTTTGAGTTTAAAGGATTTATCCACAGATGAGAAAAAGCTTGGTGCAGATGTTAACCTTTTATCCCATCAAGCTGATGAACTCGAGGTCACAAACCTGGAGACCACTAGTCTATAAATGTGGAATATGACCCTAACGATAGTTATGCAAAATGTCATATAATATAGAAAAAGCAATACTACCCTAATCATGATACTGGGGTATTCTCACTAGATGCTAAATCCATAAACTGTGAACACTGCAAACCTCAAGAGAAACTTAATTTCAATCAGTTGTGTGCATGATCTGATTTTTGTGGCCAATTTCCAAATTTTATGATCTTATATGAAGACAGAAATGTAAATTGAACAGTAAATGAAGCTTTGAGTTTATATCCAAATTTGCCACCACTGGAACTATTCTGGTGCCAATTTCTTAGTTATTGTCACGACTTCTTCTATCATCACCCATAAACAAGAATCTCCCATGTATACTTGTAATGAGGCTTGAGTCATTAGTAAATATTAGAATATTGTTAATCATTTTAATATAAATGTGGATCCCAAAGAGTGCCAACCATGCTTCTTTCAGTCTTGTAGAAATCAATGTACTTTGAAACCTAATTTCAATCAGTTGTGTGCATGATCTGATTTTTGTGGCCAATTTCCAAATTTTATGATCTTATATGAAGACAGAAATGTAAATTGAACAGTAAATGAAGCTTTGAGTTTATATCCAAATTTGCCACCACTGGAACTATTCTCGTGCCAATTTCTTAGTTATTGTCACGACTTCTTCTATCATCACCCATAAACAAGAATCTCCCATGTATACTTGTAATGAGGCTTGAGTCATTAGTAAATATTAGAATATTGTTAATCATTTTAATATAAATGTGGATCCCAAAGAGTGCCAACCATGCTTCTTTCAGTCTTGTAGAAATCAATGTACTTTGAGATCTTCTCTTGCTGTTCCTCTCTTACTTGGCTATCTTCTGGGTTTGTCACATCTTATCCATACCTAATCCTTTCCAACCAATTCAATGTTTGGAGTATTGTGTGGCAGATGTTCCCTATTTGGATTATGAAGTACCAAAGTATTTCCACTAGTTTCCTTGTAACAACATTTTATGTTTTCACAGGGCTTTTTGTATTTCAGTCAAAAAAAAGAAATTTTACAATTAAGACAAAGAAATTAATTTAGTACTTAACTTGATTCAGTTGAGACATAAAAACAGTGCAGTCTATACTTTTAGCAATATTTATGTGGTAAGTGTTCATCGAAAGTCACTATCAATATGATAATACATTATACTTATACTGTATATGCAGTGTCACACATTTGAGGTATCTTCTGGACTTCTGCATGTTCTGTTATTCCAATCCCAAGCCATGAGCTGGTTCTGTCATTCACATCTCTCCCTCTTGAGTTCTTAGATCTGATGACTGCAGACTTGGAGACCTCTGGCATCACTTTCACTCATCGTCTGGATGCCCTTATGTTGTAAGTACACACCTAGATTTAAATAAGAGTACAACAACCTAAGAAATCTGAGAGGAGATGATACTGTCCATCAAGCTTGTTTAGTTAGCAGATAGCTAAATTGCTCTAATGAGTTTTGTCTCATATTTTAAAAAAGATGTCTAGGTCTACCACTTCACTGTATCTGAGGATCTAAACTGGATGCAGATGGAAATTCCAGTTCATCTTCTTGAAAGTCCAGATTCGCCCAGAATTGAACTGGGTACCTCTTGATTACGAGTCATTAGTTCTTACCACTGAACCACCCAAGCGGTCGTGTCACATTATACATTTCGTGTCTACATTTTGTCAATTATTACTAAAATATGAATGTATATTTCTTTTTTAGTTATGTGTTCAACAATTCCTGCCTCGCATTTTATCTTACATTTACACAGATCTTTGTAGACACAGAACACACATGAAATGTATGTATTCCAAATGAGGATATATTATTTACTTTATACAACTACAGGCACCTCACACCACGATAAAGACACTTGAGATGGGGGAACTTCAGCTCCGTCGGGTGTTGGGGAGGAAAATGGGATAGCAAGCTGCTTGTGCTGATCGACAAATTTACAAAATTAAAGACGCTGATGAAGGGGTGCGAAGGAATTTAAGGTGGGCCAGGATTACAAATTTTTTGTAGGCTTCAGGAATACAAGTGTTAAGCAATGTACCAGGTAAGACAAACAATTGAAACTTTAGAAGAGGTGGAAGGGTGTTTATGAGTGGATATCTTGTAACTTATGTTGTGCCAGCCATTAATTTAAATGGGGAAGAGAAAGTACATGAATCATAATTTTTGTGATAAAATATATTTTGGTATGGTTTGAGCCCCTGCTATGTCTACACGTGCAAGTCAAGAAAACTCCCAAGAAGTTGGTACAACTAGAACCTTGGCAAAGGCGGCATTAAAACTATTCAAATTAAAAACCTAGGGTATGTATCTTTATCTGTTTTGCCCCAACATTTCTTGATGGCTGTTTTACTAGTAATTTCTGTAATTTACATTTTGAGTAACTAAATCTGCAGTAAATTAGGATTAAATGGGTAAACCTCTACACCGACCCTTGAAGAAATGATTAACATTTTTCAGCTTCTCTCTACTTTATTTCTTGCCCATTAACTTGATCACAATTTTGTGTGAGACAGCATCAAAGACTATGTTCATAAGAGTAAAGTGTGTAATATGGTTTATTATTATAATTCTGATCCAAGACTTGACCTTCATGAATTTGTTTTTTTTGTCAGTTACATAAAAATGCGTCATCATGTGTGAAACCTCAGCCACCTACAGAGATACTATAATTGGATCATAACTTGAGGAACTATCCAAAATAAAAGCATATTTCATTTAAGACATTTGTATGTACATGTATTACTTTGTAAAAAGCATTTTGATTCCACACATGCGGCTCTCAATTTGACAGTGTACGGTGTCAGTAGGGTAAATTACTGTGTCTGAACTTCACTGAGACAACCCATTTCAATTTTTGAATGCAATTTTCACAGTCCAACACAAATCGCTGTGACGAGTTTCAAATTACTTCCAATTTATTCTGTGTGCGATCTGCAATGTTCACAGAAATTCAAACACGGTGCTAAAAAAAGGTGAAGGAAGTTGTCCTTACCTAAAGTACAGCAATTTCCTTCTATTTAGCTTAAGAGCAGATTTTATTAAAAAGAGGTATTTAAGGTTAATTCAGTAGAAAAATATTTTGCAATGAGGTTTGAAAATATCTTAAAACAATCTACAGCACACAAATGCTAAGAATATACTTTAATGTACTGTCAGTTCCCAGCTTTTAGTCATTTTAAGGATTTCTCAGGTCCATTTCTAGTCATCTTCAACCTAATCATCATCTTTATTTCTCGGCTCATTTATTTAATGTATTTTTCTGCTATTTGGACAGTGATGAAGTTAAGATTTTCAGTTATGTGTACACAACCAACAAGATAAAACAGGGGCAAGCATTTACACAGGTGCCCTTTGATATTTTTACTTTAAATCGTTTCCTTTTTCCACAATGAACTTCAGACATCAGGTTGTGACGAACAAAGCTGTTAGATACATTTGGTTACAAAGCAAAGATTACTCACTTTGTTTCAGCTCAGTTTGCAATTTTTATTTTGGATTACACTCTGGCACATGCAATTAGCATTCCAGAATGGTAATTAGAAAAAAAATCTTCTGTCATTTTTCATTTCCTAAGGAAATGGTGACATAGTGTAGATTCTTTTTGTATTACATGGTTAATTAATACTAATTGCAAATCATACAGTACAACCATCAGGAATTAAATTGATATAACTTTGTTGGGAATGAAATATTAACCTCTGAATCCAGAAAAACTGGGGTCAAGCCATAATATATAAGGATTTAATAATAAAAAAAAAAGCTAATTGTTCCTGTGTTGGCCTAATGAAGCATTGCAGGTATGTGGCTGAATCGTAATCCTGGATCCTTTCAGGTATTTCTAATACTTGATCAAGCATAAAGTTCTCTTCAGGAAGACGCAAGGTAATCTTTTGGGAAATGATAAAGGTTCGATTTTCCACTCAGTCTGAACTTTTACCTGATAGAGTGCTTTTGTGTCCTGAACATTAGGTATGTCTCTGATGGCTGTGTTTTTCATGAAAAAATTTAATACTCAAATATCTGCTCAATTAGACATAGCATGCACTACTAAAGAAACAAGGTAGTAAAGGTGCTTTTGGTTTTCATACAGTCAAATACATTGGTCCATCTGCACCTTCTAGTCCAATTTGACTTTTTATTTCGCGGTTTAAAACAAATTCATCTTATTGATATATATGTCTTGTACTGACTGAACTACACCTTAGTAGACGACTTGGTTATTTTCTTCTATTTGCCTTTTTTGTCAAGTTAAATAGCTTAAAGTGGAAAAAGTAAAAACTAGAAATATAGAAGAAATATACTTGTGAACTAAATGTCATAAAAACAGTACAGATCTTAGCTAATTTGAATTAAAACAGAAATCATACTACATACACATTTAGAGGAGAAATGATGATTTGGAATAAGCAGAGCAGTTTGGAAATTAAAACTATTCTTATTTTAAAGGCTGGATAAAAGAAAAGTAGCAAACATGTTTTATGCTGTTTTCATGGTATGTTTTATGCTGTATATCATGTATACAGTAAAGTAAACATGAACACCTACAGTCAGTCATTTTCCAACCCACTATATCCTAACTACAGGGTCACGGGGTCTGCTGGAGCCAATCCCAGCCAACACAGGGACCAAGGCAGGAACAAATCCCAGGCAGGACGCCAGCCCACCGCAGGACACACACATACACTATAGGCACAATTTAGGATCGCCAATGTACTTAATCTGCATGTCTTTGGACTGTGGGAGGAAACCCACGCAGACACGGGGAGAACATGCAAACTCCACGCAGGGAGGACCCAGTAAGGTTGAAAAATTACACATTTCTATTACAATTGAGAATATTTAGATTTAAATTAACGCACATATTGTAATATTTCAAATATCTGTTTCAACTGTTCTGGTTTATTATGTACCTCTTCCTCATTGCATTTCTAAGGAACATCCAAACTAAGGAGGCTTCTGCTAATTCAAACTTTTTAGGCAGCTAATTTTGCTTTCATAATATGTAGTAATTGTTTAAGAGGCCCATTACTAAGGCTTTTCTGTTGTCTTTTCTGGTCGTTGATCTACCTTAGAGAGGATGTGTCATCACAAATAACTAACGTTTGTTCAGCTGTGTTATATCCAATTTAAAATTTGCTATATAATGATCCATTTTAGAATGTTGCTTACCTAGAACAGCTGGAATCTGTTGTCACACACGTGTGCATGGGAGGTAGCTAAAGGGTCTGATAGAGAGTAATTCCATGCCAGACCAGACCAGGGGTGGCAGAGTGCACTAACTCTCTTCTCACTTCTGTGCAGACCAGTTAAGTGAAATCCCGCCTGCCCCATGATGATGTCACTTCCAATTCCAAGCCCTCGCTGATGATGTCACTTCTGGTTCCACCCCTAAATGATGGCATTTCCCACTATGGCCTCAACGATATCACTTCCAGTTCCAGTCCTACAGATGATGTCATTTCCTCCAGTCTCGTTTAAAGCCACCGTCTTTGCACCAATAAGGCAGTTCAGTTATGGACTCAAACCTGTAAAACTTTGTACTTAAAAATCTATCCATTGCAACCAGGAACAAATATGGGTGGCTGGCCCAAACCTTTGTTTTGTGTGGCTTTTGTCGTTCTTATGACACTGTACAGTACTTAAAATCACTCTGCCTGAAACTTAATTTTGATGAAACTTTAAATACCACCAATTATATATTAGATTAAAGAAACCTTGTAAAGCAATGAATGATAATAGTGAATATTAACTTAATTAGGTAAGGTACTTTAAAACGCCAACCTGCTTTACTTATATCATATTTTCATAGTCAAAATTACTTGGAATTCCTACCATTGTGAAAAGCTGTTCAGTACTATGAATGAAAAAGCACTGTACAATGTAAGCTAAATTAAATAAAACTACCTTTAGCAAAATGCCTGCACGTAAAAGCCTTATGACTGACATTAATTGCTAGTGACACTGGTTGCATGCTACTGAGAAGTTTTTAATGGGAGAGAAAGAAAAATAGAGAGTAAATGCAGTAGTTCTTGTTCAATGAGCTGAAATGTCTTAATATTATTCTCGAAGATATTGAACTCTTAAAATTGCATAGTAGACTTTGAAGCACAGTAATATAGGGGATAAGCTAACAATATATGACTGAGGTGTTCACTTCACTTTCATGTGGAACTAGTCTCACAAGCCACAGCAAACTGTCCATACTAAACAGTTGCCTATTTCTCTTCCACTCTCTCTATAAATTATTTGAATCAATACAACTTACGGACTTAAGACTTACAGATGATAATCTTTACAGACATATTGTTGAATCTCACCTTGATACACCAGGCTGTGTATATTTAAAACATGCATTTTATCCAAAGCAATCAGTTACAAGCGATATGACTTGCCATTGTCATTGTTTTAGCTGTATCACCTGTCCACTGAAAGAAATTCTTCTGTCATAAATAAACTTGCCACAAAACATCCATACGTTTTTGTGCTGATGTCCAGGGATTTTAGTCAAATCAAATCGAATGTTATTTGAATTTAACTGAATCAGAAACGGGAAAAATATAGTTTATTAAAAAGCTAATTGTTCCTGTGTTGGCCTAATGAAGCATTGCAGGTATGTGGCTGAATCGTAATCCTGGATCCTTTCAGGTATTTCTAATACTTGATCAAGCATAAAGTTCTCTTCAGGAAGACGCAAGGTAATCTTTTGGGAAATGATAAAGGTTCGATTTTCCACTCAGTCTGAACTTTTACCTGATAGAGTGCTTTTGTGTCCTGAACATTAGGTATGTCTCTGATGGCTGTGTTTTTCATGAAAAAATTTAATACTCAAATATCTGCTCAATTAGACATAGCATGCACTACTAAAGAAACAAGGTAGTAAAGGTGCTTTTGGTTTTCATACAGTCAAATACATTGGTCCATCTGCACCTTCTAGTCCAATTTGACTTTTTATTTCGCGGTTTAAAACAAATTCATCTTATTGATATATATGTCTTGTACTGACTGAACTACACCTTAGTAGACGACTTGGTTATTTTCTTCTATTTGCCTTTTTTGTCAAGTTAAATAGCTTAAAGTGGAAAAAGTAAAAACTAGAAATATAGAAGAAATATACTTGTGAACTAAATGTCATAAAAACAGTACAGATCTTAGCTAATTTTCATTAAAACAGAAATCATACTACATACACATTTAGAGGAGAAATGATGATTTGGAATAAGCAGAGCAGTTTGGAAATTAAAACTATCCTTATTTTAAGGGCTGGATAAAAAGAAAAGTAGCAAACATGTTTTATGCTGCTTTCATGGTATGTTTTATGTTTTATGCTGTATATCATGTATACAGTAAAGTAAACATGAACACCTACAGTCAGGCATTTTCCAACCCACTATATCCTAACTACAGGGTCACGGGGGTCTGCTGGAGCCAATCCCAGTCAACACAGGGAGCAAAGCAGGAACAAATCCCAGGCAGGACGCCAGCCCACCGCAGGACACACACATACACTATAGGCACAATTTAGGATCGCCAATGTACTTAATCTGCATGTCTTTGGACTGTGGGAGGAAACCCATGCAGACACGGGAAGAACATGCAAACTCCACGCAGGGAGGACCCAGGAAGTGAACCCAGTTCTCCTTACTGCGAAGCAGCAACGCTACCACTGCACCACCGTGCTGCCCGCTGAACACCTACAAACTCAACAAATTGGAAAATTCAGAGAAAATAAAGCTACCCAAATCCTCCGAGTTGAGATGTAACACCGACCATTCACCTTAGTCAACAGTATAAAATATAAAATATAACCTAGTCAGCCAGAAGTGCCAGTTTGGTTGAACTGCATTTGGAGTGAAGTGATACTTATTGAATGTGTTTAGTTTGTTCTTTATTTCCAAGCAAAATGCAGTCTACCTTTAATTGCTTTTTTTTTTTTTCGCAGATCTATTAACAAATTAACAGTGATGTCATGTTTTTCTAAAATAACCAACTGGAAAAGCAACAAAGTAGAACGGTAAAACGTCACAGCTGGTATGTCCAATCTGACTAGTCCAATAGTGTGTGAATGCAGCATTACAATACCACAAATGGGAATCTTTGACTGAGAAGATAAAGAAGTAGGATGGCCAATTCCAAATGTAGATATGTAGTTAATGGCTAGCTCTAGATAGATATTGTCTTCATAAAAATTTCTAATGCTCACTTTGAAGTGACTTTTTTTTTTCTGACACCTACTGTATGACTGGCACAAGAAAACTTTCACGTGTGATATACCCATTCGGTACCCATTAATATTGAGTTATGCAAGATGCGTTTTGGGGTTCCTCCCTATTTTTTGCTCTGTAGACCCCAAAAAACTACACTATTAGGCCATTCTAGGACATTTTTTGGTGCAGGAAATCACACCACTATAATAAAGAGTAAATCTATAGGTGTCTTCAACAAAAAAGGCCAGAAGGACTTGAACTTGTTTGTGCCACATCAGCTAACCCCAGGGGTTTACTGCCAATGGAATACAAAGAGTCACACTTAGTCTTTTTCACAAAATATCAAATGGTAGGATAGGAACATGGACTGTCATTTTATGCTTTTTCAAGGTTGTTGACTGCAAATACGATAATATTTTTGATATTGGATTCTTTTCCAGTTTTCCTAGTCCTCTAAGATCCATTCCCCATATGTTAATAATGACAAATTTCATACATCAGCATGTGGGGGTATTGTTTTAGACTATTTCATGGTCTGAAATTATGAATATGATGTTATTTTTGATCTTTTCTAGCGCCCTATGGACCTTTATCAGAGGGTGAAAAATTAGACATTTCTATTACAATTGAGAATATTTAGATTTAAATTAACGCACATATTGTAATATTTCAAATATCTGTTTCAACTGTTCTGGTTTATTATGTACCTCTTCCTCATTGCATTTCTAAGGAACATCCAAACTAAGGAGGCTTCTTCTAATTCAAACTTTTTAGGCAGCTAATTTTGCTTTCATAATATGTAGTAATTGTTTAAGAGGCCCATTACTAAGGCTTTTCTGTTGTCTTTTCTGGTCGTTGATCTACCTTAGAGAGGATGTGTCATCACAAATAACGAATGTTTGTTCAGCTGTGTTATATCCAATTTAAAATTTGCTATATAATGATCCATTTTAGAATGTTGCTTACCTAGAACAGCTGGAATCTGTTGTCACACACGTGTGCATGGGAGGTAGCTAAAGGGTCTGATAGAGAGTAATTCCATGCCAGACCAGACCAGGGGTGGCAGAGTGCACTAACTCTCTTTCTCACTTCTGTGCAGACCAGTTAAGTGAAATCCCGCCTGCCCCATGATGATGTCACTTCCAATTCCAAGCCCTCGCTGATGATGTCACTTCTGGTTCCACCCCTAAATGATGGCATTTCCCACTATGGCCTCAACGATATCACTTCCAGTTCCAGTCCTACAGATGATGTCATTTCCTCCAGTCTCGTTTAAAGCCACCGTCTTTGCACCAATAAGGCAGTTCAGTTATGGACTCAAACCTGTAAAACTTTGTACTTAAAAATCTATCCATTGCAACCAGGAACAAATATGGGTGGCTGGCCCAAACCTTTGTTTTGTGTGGCTTTTGTCGTTCTTATGACACTGTACAGTACTTAAAATCACTCTGCCTGAAACTTAATTTTGATGAAACTTTAAATACCACCAATTATATATTAGATTAAAGAAACCTTGTAAAGCAATGAATGATAATAGTGAATATTAACTTAATTAGGTAAGGTACTTTAAAACGCCAACCTGCTTTACTTATATCATATTTTCATAGTCAAAATTACTTGGAATTCCTACCATTGTGAAAAGCTGTTCAGTACTATGAATGAAAAAGCACTGTACAATGTAAGCTAAATTAAATAAAACTACCTTTAGCAAAATGCCTGCACGTAAAAGCCTTATGACTGACATTAATTGCTAGTGACACTGGTTGCATGCTACTGAGAAGTTTTTAATGGGAGAGAAAGAAAAATAGAGAGTAAATGCAGTAGTTCTTGTTCAATGAGCTGAAATGTCTTAATATTATTCTCGAAGATATTGAACTCTTAAAATTGCATAGTAGACTTTGAAGCACAGTAATATAGGGGATAAGCTAACAATATATGACTGAGGTGTTCACTTCACTTTCATGTGGAACTAGTCTCACAAGCCACAGCAAACTGTCCATACTAAACAGTTGCCTATTTCTCTTCCACTCTCTCTATAAATTATTTGAATCAATACAACTTACGGACTTAAGACTTACAGATGATAATCTTTACAGACATATTGTTGAATCTCACCTTGATACACCAGGCTGTGTATATTTAAAACATGCATTTTATCCAAAGCTATCAGTTACAAGTGATGTGACTTGCCATTGTCATTGTTTTAGCTGTATCACCTGTCCACTGAAAGAAATTCTTCTGTCATAAATAAACTTGCCACAAACCATCCATACGTTTTTGTGCTGATGTCCAGGGATTTTAGTCAAATCAAATCAAATGTTATTTGTCACATTTAGTTAAACACGCAGTAGAAAATTGCAGTGGAAGTGTAGTGCTTAGTAACAACAACAACATTTATTTATATAGCACATTTTCATACAAAAAGTAGCTCAAAGTGCTTTACATAATGAAGAATAGAAAAATAAAAGACACAGTAAGAAAAATAAAATAAGTCAACATTAATGAACATAGAATAAGAGTAAGGTCCGATGGCCAGGGTGGACAGAAAAAACAAAAATAACTCCAGACGGCTGGAGAAAAAAATAAAATTTGTAGGGATTCCAGACCATTAGACTGCCCAGTCCCCTCTGGGCAACAGAAGCTCAAGGAAAATTAAAATATTAAAAATAAATACATTAAATAAATAAATATGAACTAATCCCCCCACTTCCAAACACGCATAAGAACCTCTGGCTTAGATAGCTGCTGCCGTCAACAACAGGCTTGTGGGTGGCAGTAAGATGTGCTCAGATCTGCCCAGTTGTGCCACAGGTTTACATTTAAAGGTATTAACATTAAATTGAATGATTCCTGCTTTGTTGTGTCCACATATGGAACATGCTAATAAAACTTTGCTCATTCAGATGTAAACCTGGTTGAAGTAACCACTTTTCTAGAGACAGAACAGTTCATCATTAGATTATTTGTGGCAGTGCAAATCATTTCTGATGCTGAGTTAAGAAACATTAATCAAGATGATGTAACTTATCTCCGTAGAAAGTAATGTGGACAGTTAAGTCAGTATTTCAATGTCTGGATAACAACACACTGTAATTAAAATGTACTTTCTTTTTTTACAATTACTTATTCACATAAGGATCCAGGATCGAAAAAGTGTCTGAAATCAGATGTTTAAGCCAATTCTCCGCAATACACATAATGCCACAGCACCTGAACCCACCATGACTCACTGTAAGATGTAAAAGTTTCTTCAACTTAATTAAAAGCGATCATATATTCCACATTTATGGAGGCAGGCCAGTTCTGAATTTTTTCCACATTACTTCTATCCTTATTCTGGATCTTTGTCCTTTTCATCTTCAGACGAGCTGTTCCTGTGATTAGGTATAACAGACCACCATAGGCAGCGGCGATCCCAATGCTCCCATTTGAGTACTTGGAATATTTAATAACTCATTTGTTTCAGACTCTTTTACATCCTCATATTTTACTTTTGCTTATTTGCATCTTATTGCTAATAAGAAGCCATTAAAAACAGTGAATGTAGCTGTTAAAGACTAAAATTAAGGGTGGGAAATCTTAAGTGAGACAACTAAACTGACGTATAAAAATGTTGTTTGACCAATAAGTGCTTCAACAATTACAACTGACTTCTCAGGATGAAATATGGTTACAACAAAAACCTGCAGCCACTATGGCCCTCCAGGACTGACATTTAGATTCTGGTCTAAGATTTGGCCATCAGTTACTTTAACTTTTCTAAATCAATGAAGGCAGGACTCCCAGACTATGGTATCTGACTATCTTGACTCATTCATCCTACATCCTTCTATCTGGATCTCTTGAACTCTTTTCACGAGTTACTATTTGAGAACACACAATGTAAAGTCTAGGCTTTGGATTAAGGGGTATCTAGGGCTGTATAAAATGTGTAAGAAAATCCGAGCACATCTTTCCAGTTTTGATGTCACTACATTGGTTACCTGTGTCATTTAGAATTGACTTTAAAATACTGCTTATGGCTTACAAAACCTTAAATAATCTCGCTTCATCCTATATTTCAGAATGCCTTTCACTTTTCACACCAAATCATGTCATTAGATCTTCAAATGAGTGTCTGCTTAGAATTCCAAGAGCTAAACTTAAAAGAAGAGGTGAGGCAGCCTTCTGCTGTTATGCACCTAAAATTTGGAATAGCTTACCGATAGAAATTCGCCAGGCTAATACGGTGGAGCACTTTAAAAAACTGCTAAAAACTCATTACTTTAACGGGACTTTCTCATAACTTCATTTTAGTGTAACTCTGATATTCTGTATATGTATTAATTTTTTTTTTTTATTTCTCCAAAATCAGTACTAACCCCTACTTTCTCTGCTGTGCTAATTTCCGGTTTTCTGTGTTAGCGATCTTTGCCACCGCCACCTGACCAAAGCACCACACAGTCCCTACATTGATGGATTGAAGGCCAGATATCCACATGACCATCATCATTTAATTCTTCTGAAGCTTGAAAATCATGAGGACTGATTGAGATCATTTATGTTAGGTAGAATGCCCAGTGGGGGCTGGGTGGTCTCATGACCTTGGATCCCCAGCAGATTTGGTTTTCTTCAGCAATCTAGAGTGTTTTGTTTTGTTTTTTTTCTGTCCTCCTTGGCCATTGGACCTTACATTATTCTTTGTTAATTAGCATTTTCCAAATTTTTATATTTTTTTCTTTCTTCCTCTTGTAAAGCACCTTGAGCTACATCATTTGCATGAAAACGTATTATATATATATATATATAAATGTTGTTGTTGTTGTTGTGTAGTTCCAGATCACTGTTGCACCACAATGTCTATGGTCACTACCCACTTGTCACCCAAATCTTGTTTGCTACTTCTCACCTCTAGCATTAAAGCGGTGATTAGCCACTCCATCACAATTAGACCTGATTATTCAATTTACAATTTAAACAAAAGAATATAGAAATGCTTCTTTAGAGTTTATTTAATATCTGAGACACAGCATTTGGATTCCTGGGATATGAATCAATGTGGTTTCTGGTTCTTTTCCTTTGTCTGGTTTATAATATCAATTACTGTCACTGTGAGCACTACATGTCATCGTTGCTGTATTCTTTTAACAAATTGTTCATACAAATTGTTCATTTAATTGTAATCTTCCTTATTGATTAGCACTTACATTTAAGGATTTATTCTGTTAACCAAATTGATGCTAGTTGAATTCCAACCACTACCTCAAAGCGTGACCCTAAGCCAGCTGCTTACCACATTGTAAAAAAAGATATATAGTGGATTCAGAAAGTATTCTGGCCCCTTCACTTTCTCCATACTTTATTGTGTTGCAGATTTAATTTTTGATTTTTAATGACCCATCAAACTACACTCAATAACCTATAATGACAAAAAGAATACATATTTTCAGAAAGGGTTGCACATTTATTAAGGGTGAAATACTGGAATCTCTCATTCATACAAGTATCCAGGCCCTCTCCTGTGCTACTCCATATTGTGGTCAGGTGCATCCTATTTGCTTTATTTATCCTTGAATTGTGTCTAGAACCTTTGGAGTTCACCAGCAGCAAATTGAATTTATTGGACATCATTTAGAAAGGTGCACAGACATGTGCCACAATGGTGCCACAATTCACACTGCATGTTAGGACAAAACCCCAAGCCATAAAGTCCAAGGAACTCTCTGTAGACCTCCATGATCAAATTGTGGTTAGGCATAGATCAGGGCAAGGGCATAAAACCATTTCTAAGGCTTTGAGTGTTCCCAGGAGCACATTGGTGTCAATGGTTGTTAAATGGAAACAGTTTGGAACCACCAGGACTCTTCCAAGAATTGGCTGTCCAGCCAAACTGAGTAACCAGGCAAGACAGGTCTTTGTCAGGGAGGTGGTCAAGAACCCAATGGTCATTCTAGTAGAGCTTTAGAAGTCATTCAAGGGTACTCTGAAAGCATAAGGAAAAGATTCTCTGGTATGAAGAGACAAAAATTGAACTATTTGGGCAGAACTCCAATCACCATTTCTAACCAAGCCCATGTACTGTAATGCTCATTACCTACATAATAACATCCTTAAAATGAAGCATGGTGGAGGCAGCATCATGCCATTGAGGTGTTTCTCAGTGGCAAGCACAGGGAAACTGGTCTCAAATGAGATAAGAATGAATGAAGCCAAGTGCAGAAAGGTTCTGGAGGAAAACCTGATCCAGAGTGCACATAACCTCAGACTGGCACAACAGTTCATCATTCAGCATGACAAGGACCTGAAGCATACAGTTATGTAAGGTACGACAACATATATTTTATGTATAAAGAATACTCAGTATATATATATATATATAGATATATATATATATATATATATATATATATATATATATATATATATATATATATATACTGCTCAAAAGAATTAAAGGAACACTTTTTAATCAGAGTATAGCATAAATATACTTATGGGATATTATCTGGTCAGTTAAGTAGCAGATAATCAGTTTCATATGAAATTAACAACAGATGCACTAGAGGGGCAACAATGAGAGACCCCCAAAACAGGAATGGTTTAACAGGTGGAGGCCACTGACATTTTCCCTCCTCATCTTTTCTGACTGTTTCTTCACTAGTTTTGCATTTGGCTACAGTCAGTGTCACTACTGGTAGCACGAGGTGATACCTGGACCCTACAGAGGTTGCACAGGTAGTCCACATCAATACGTGTCATTGCCAGAAGGTTTGCTGTGTCTCCCTGCACAGTCTCAAGGGCATGGAGGAGATTCTAGGAGACAAGCAGTTTTCTAATTTTGGTTCTGTACATTACCACAATGAATTTTAAATGAAACAACTCTGTGATGCAGTTGAAGTGCAGACTTTCAGCTTTAATTCAGTGGGTTGAACAAAATCTTGGAGGATTGCATAGACAAAATGTGAGGGAACTCAGACCCTAAGTATGGTTTTTAATGCACAATCTCATGTGGCTTTATTTCATGGGGCTCATCTGTGGGAAAGTAATTGGACAAATGCCCTCATAAATAAATGGAAATAAAATCAAGCATTCAGCTCTTCTAATACTTGGTTGAAAACCCTTTGCTGGCTTTTAATGACATCCTTTTGTTCCTGAAGTCTATAGAACTCATGGACATCACCAGATGCTGGGACAACTTTTTCTAATTTTGGTTCCTCCTTTTAAATGCTCTGCAGTTGAAGTGCAGGCCTTTACTGCAGTATTTTTTAACACAATCCCTTTATTTCAGGGGCTTTCAGTTGCTGAAAACCCTTTTTTGTGGGCCTTTCCTTTTAATGTGCCAGGCCTTTACTGAAGTTGCTGTTTTTTGGGCCTTTCTTGAACAAGTGAAATGCATGCTCAATTGGGTTAAGATCAGGTGACTGACTTGGCCATTCAAGAATTTTCCACTTCTTTGCTTTAATAAACTCCTGAGTTGCTTTGGCTGTATGTTTTGGGTCACTGTCCATCTGTATCATGAAATGCCGCCCAATCAATTTGACTGCATTTAGCTGGATTTGAGCAGACAGTATGTCTCTGAACACCTCAGAATTCATTCGGCTCCTTCTGTCCTGTGTCACATCATCAATAAATGCTAGTGTCCCAGTGCCACTGGCAGCCATGCACGCCCAAGACATCACACTGCCTCCACCGTGTTTTACAGATGATGTGGTATGCTTTGGATAATGAGCTGTTCCACACCTTCTCCATACTTTTTTCTTGTCATCATTCTGGTAGAGGTTGATCTTGGTTTCATCTGTCCAAAGAATGTTTTTCCAGAACTGTGCTGACTTTTTTAGATGTTCTTTAGCAAAGTCCAATCTAGCCTTTCTATTCTTGAGGCTTATGAGTGGCTTGCACCTTGCAGTGCACCCTCTGTATTTACTTTCATGCAGTCTTCTCTTTATGGTAGACTTGGATATCGATACGCCTACCTCCTGTAGAGTGTTGTTCACTTGGTTGGCTGTTGTGAAGGGTTTCTCTTCACCATGGAAATGATTCTGCGATCATCCACCACTGTTGTCTTCCGTGGACGTCCAGGTCTTTTTGCATTGCTGAGTTCACCAGTGCTTGCTTTCTTTCTCAGGATGTACCAAACTGTAGATTTTGCCACTCATAATATTGTAGCAATTTCTCAGATGGGTTTTTTCTGTTTTTGCAGCTTAAGGATGGCTTCTTTCACCTGCATGGAGAGCTCCTTTGACCGCATCTTGTCTGTTCACAGCAAAATCTTCCACATGCAAGCACCACACCTCAAATCAACTCCAGGCCTTTTATCTGCTTAATTGATAAGGACATAACGACGGACTTGCCCACACCTGCCCATGAAATAGCCTTTGAGTCAATTGTCCAATTACTTTTGAGCCCCTGAAATGAAGATATTGTGTTAAAAAATGCTTTAGTTCCCTCACATTTTTATGCAACCGTTTTGTTCAACCCACTGAATTAAAGCTGAAAGTCTGCACATCAACTGCATCTGAGTTGTTTCATTTAAAATTCATTGTGGTAATGTACAGAACCAAAAATAGAAAAAAGGTTTCTCTGTCCAAATATTTATGGACCTAACTGTATATATATTGTATATATATAACAGTTTTAAAGTAGGTAGATTATTTCGTCCTGGTCATTTTAAAAGTAGCTCGCAAGCCCAAAAACTGTGGGCACCCCTGACTTACAGTGTCATAAAAATGAATGCTGGAAGCACTTCTGGGTCATGCAGAAGCTCCACAAAACAGGAGTTCTTCTTCCTGCGGCACCCTTAGGTAGCAGACAAGGACACTGACAGGGATGTCCCTCAGGACTACGAATCCCATGGATCCCTGCGGGTGGCCAGAGGAGCATTGCCATTTGTTATACTGAGAGAGGAACTTCTCTTTACTGACAACCATCCCCAGTCCACCCTGAATGGGATAATATTTAAGCACCGGGTTATGCATCTTCTCATGTTGTCCTTCCGTTATGGCTTCCCAGCCAGTTATAGATTCACTTTCTGTCCAAGTCGGGACACCAGTCCATCCATCATGACTCTTACAGTGCCCTGTATATACTATAAGAAACACTTTGGATCTTTATCTCTATTAAGATTTTTTTGTTTATATGATTTTCTCACTTTGGCATTCAGTTAATGAATTTTAAGTTTATCTGGATAAAATTACCTTTTATTAGTAGTATAGCATAATGTTCTCAGTTCCACCTATTATGTTAACTGTCATGTCGAACTGCAGCCTATCCCAGCAGCTGTGAATGCAGGAACCACCCTGAATGTGGTGCCTACACATCACACAAATACAGTATGCAATAATAATTCTGCCAGAAAGGATAAGGGAATCAACAGAGGGATGGACATCTAAACATTACTTAATACCCTTTATAAGAAACTATTAAATATAATTATTCAGGTGAAAACCAGGGAGGCTAGCAACTGCATAAGAAGCAGTATGCAGTGTTCACAGTTACCCAGCAAAACCTGCATTTGCTTCTGTGTTAAAGTTCCGCCTGAATACATACTAATTCAGTATGGATCTGCTGTTTCTGCTTCATGCCCACTCAGTATTCCACAAGTACTATCATTAAGTATTCATGTTGGTTACTGTATACTCTGCCTTTATCTCGGATTCAGTCAGCTTTTTTTCATTTGCATCAGTGTTAGAATATTGAACTTCTCAATAAAAAAAAATATCTCTTCTCTGTCACATCTGGCTGTCTTGCTTTTGTTTAAAGAGGATGCAATCTGCTTTTTGCAGACATGCCCGGTTTGTTACAGACCAGAGCTAAATAAATACACAAAGAATCAAATACTAAATGCCTACATTTGTTATTACAACTGCTAAAACTGATTGTAACACAGTTCACAGCATATGGTGACATTCTCTAGTGAGCTTTAATCTTTTTATATCAATGTTCAAAATGTTCGAGAAAAAAAAAAGAGCATTACATAAACAGATACGTTTTGCAAAACCTATCAGACAATTCTGGTAAATTAAACACATATTCATTGCCAATTCTTACTTCATATATAAATAAAATCCAATTGTGATAGGTGAGGACTCTCATGGCACAAACAGACAAAGGAGTCACAAAAGAACTAAATAATAAAAATAAACCAACACTAAATAAACGGAAAGCAGGACACCTACTGCCTCTCTGAGCCTTACTGACAGGTCTTACGGCATGGCTCTCCAGTAGACATTTTCACCCTGAACAACTAGTTGAAGACCTAATGCGTAAAGCACTGTGTTGACTTCATAGACAACAGGGACCTTTTGTGAGAATGACAACAGTTTTACAAAATAGATGGTCATTACCCAACTCAACAGAGCTCCATGGTTCTATCAGAGAGCATTAATACAGTAATTAAGGGTTTTTGACCGTATATCTACAGAACAAGCAGAACAAGACATATTCCAATATAAGGAAAACAAATCTTGAAAACGGGAAATATAAAGCTACTAAACGTTAGTTACAGAAGAGCAAAAAAAGAAAAAAAAACAATTACATATAAATGTAAATAATTTAACCATGATATCCTTTTGTATAGGAAATAGGATAACACAGCGGTAGCACTGCTATCTTGTAACAAGGAGACTGGGTTTTACGTCGTAGGCCCTCCTGTTCTCCTCGTGCCCATGAGGGTTTTCTTAGGGTGCTCCAGTTTCCACCTACACTCCAGACACATTTAAGTTAGGTGGATTGTCAATACTAAATTGGTCCCTGTATGTGTGAGTTTCTGTGATGGACTGTCCTGGGATTGTTCCTGGCTGGGCTAGGCCCCAGCTTCCTTAAGACCATGCTAAGGATCTAGCGGGTTTTGAAAATGAATGGATAGATAAATGGACCTTTCTGTACTGAATGTTCTCAACAAACTTGGCTAACAACTCCTGTTTTTTTGGAAATAATTTTACCATTCAAAAAGAAACAGAGATATGGCTCGGTAAGGATGGGACTGCACCTACTGAAGCTGTGCATTTTTTTCTCATTCTGTTTGGCAAGGAAATGGCTAAAAAGTTATTTATTCAGGGTGTTTCAGCTGTAAAGACATAACCTTTGGTAATTTTGTTGCTGTTAACATTAAAGATAACTCATTTGTTCCTGTATTAGCTCTCTTACGTCCTCTTAAATATAATGTCTTAATTATACATTTTCAGAATATCTATCCAAATACCTAAGACAAAATTAGCATTAGAGATCTTACTTGTCATACTTGTAATGTAGATAACAATTATGACTAAGAAGCAAAGGAATTCTTGAACATTTTGCATTTCTTTGATCTTTGTGGGTATGTTGTAGTGTCAACTGTGATTGGATCTAACCATATAGAGGGGGCTTAAGATTGAGGTTATCAATATAAATGTCTCAGATCATTACTGTTTTTTCATTAATATAATTTCCATGACTAAATATTTGATGATAAATGTTATTAAAACACATTTTACGATATTGCACCATTACGTATCTTTCATCCTTCATTTCATCCGTTTGAGTTTGCCAGCAAATGTACATGACAAAGTAACACTTGCAATACTAGACAAAAGGACATGGCAGATACTGTAACTCCAGCATGAGGTAAACAGAAACCATCATATTGTACATTTCAAAATCTGCGCTCACTATTATCTCAAAAGAGACTGCTGCAAAACTGGCCATAAATGGAGAAAAAACAAACATAAGTTGTCAGTGATGAAATGATTACAACCTGTATGGTTAAATACAATACTGCAGTCCAATCCAAAAGACAATCAAACTTCTTCAGAATTATAAATGTCAATTGAAGAGCTAGAAAAATAGTGCAGAGCTGACCTCAAGATTAGTAGCAGCTTATTCATCGCACCGGACTTAACTAAAATAAATCAACTTCAAATTTTTGGAGTAATTGCTCAGATTAAACAATCCATGGTTCCACTTGATGCTTCTGTAGAAAGATGGAATAAACAGTAAATTCAGAAATAAATTAAACAAAGAATAATGGAGTAAAAAGACTTAAAAGGTTAAAGTGAGACAGAGAGAACAGAGGCACCCCTATTAAATCTTTCAGGGCTGATGTTGACTTTTGTCAAAATTCAGGAGTAGAGGACAATAATCAGCTATAAACTGCAACAAAAGTCACCCTTACTGTATGTTTTAGTTTGACTCTCTTTGCTAGAAGGAAAGTTACATAGCCTTGATGATTGAATTTCGATTCCCTACACGTGCATGAGTAGCGAAGAGTATACAACCTCAAAAATGGCACCGACATCTGGTGAGAGACCAAAGCGAATGTGCAACGCAAAATACTCCATGAACGCTTTTACGTAATTTTGTTGAATAGGACTCTGACCTGTCGGACTCCGAGTTTGATGCAAGTGATCTGGAGATGGATATCAAAAATGAAAGTGAGGTACCAGCATCATCTCGATCGGTCCCCAGCTGATCGTGGTGCTGAACACTTTGTGTAGCTGATGCACCTACAGCAGCATTTGCCTGGGAGGACCACCACTTATGATGACAAGAGGTGCAAACCATATTGCATCACACTGCAACCGTCACCACCACCCACCTGCTGTGCGAAGACAGCCAGGCAGCAGGCCCACCATGCATTCCTGTTGACCAACGAGGTGCCACTGCCGCCAGAGATGCTGAACATGCGCCAACAGCAGTCACAGCACATAGCAACTGACATTTTATGTTGACTTATGCGTGAGACCATTGCTTTGTGTGCTTTCCAGAAAACGGAGTTTTTTGGAAAAATATTCAGCCCTCAAAGATTTCATGATTTAATCACTCATTTGATTTCAGAGCAGCTTAAATGAGTTACGTGCTATTGCACCTCCAAGTCATTAGATGGGTGCTCCTCATGTGGCTGCTATAGAGTAGAGCAAATAGAGGAAGAATAAATCCTCCTATTGTAAAGCTAAATCCAGCTCAACACGTGTGTTCTCTCTATTCTTTATCACCGGTTAGTGAATCTGATATAAATGGAGTGCACTTTACAGGCTTTAAAAGCAGAAAATGTCGTTGGTGAGATATTTTGGTCAAGTTGGCAAAAGAAATTAATTTGTAAGTGTTTTTGTATGAATAGATATTCGTGTATGTGTGCTAACTTACTAATACAAGTGACTCCCGTAGTAGTATATGGGGCAAGCTAACGCAAATTAACAAATGATCTCCTGGAATTATTTGTGCACTTGTGAAATGTTTCAGGCAAGATGACATTTACTGGTTAAACTAAATGGACGTATTTGTGGTTTTATGGTCAAACAGCCAGAAATGCTCTTGTAGTATTGTATCGCAAATATATGGCAGCTGTATATTTAGGCTACGAGAGAGAAATGTGCCATTAAACGACCAAGTTTATTTCAGGTTTGCAGTTAGTGAAAAGTCAAGCAAAATGACACCTTTTATTGGCTAACTAAAAAGATTACAATATGCAAGCTTTCAAGGCAACTCAGGCTCCTTCTTTAGTCAAGATGCCTCGAAAGCTTGCATATTGTAATCTTTTTAGTTAGCTAATTAAAGGTGTCATTTTGCTTGACTTCTCACTACATTCATAATGGCTAACATGGTACAACACCCTAGTACTACAGGTTTGCAGTTAAAAGTTAAGGAATATAGCTTTGGTGTAAAAAACCTAAATGTTTTGTAAAATGAAGAAACAAGAACAACAGACATTATATTATTGTCCAATAAAGATCCATTTCTGGTTGTTAGAGTAATATATTAAAACCTGTTGTGTTAAGATGGTCAATAATAAATGTAGTTATTGCATTTCAGGGATACAGTAAACATACATTGTCAAGAAACCAAGTACACATACTAGTTGTTCATAGATGTGTATTTTGTAAACGAATGTGTTTACTGGGATACTGTAATATGAGATTGTGTTAATGGGTCAAATGAGCATAACTGAATTATTTGTTTGTTTTTGAATGGAAAGAAACTGTTCTAGTTTTAAATCAGGGATGCTATGGCCATGTTTTGTGAATGGGACTGAACTGAAGGCCATTAGTTACAGCTGTTGTATTGTTACCTGAAGTATGTTCTTTTGAAGTGAAAGAATAAATCCTCCTGTTGTGAAGCTGACCCCAGCTCAACGCGTGTGCTCCCTCTATTCTTTATCACAGTCTCACACATCGGCCGGATGGAAGAACAGCAGCGCTCTGACTTTGAATGTTTAGACAGGCAACACTTGCTGGGGAATAACTACTGCACATTTTCTGTTCTCTAAGCCTCACCACTTAGTTTTTTTACCTTCTGCCACTCAACCTCTTTGTCCCCATATCACCCCCACTATAGTTAAACAGTATATTAACTTTCTTGCTCATAATGATTCCTTTGGGAAGAAGAACTCATCCTCAATCGGCAACTGTTAGTCCAGTAAAGAAGTCTTAGTGCTTAAAAACTGTGTCAAGGAACACGTCAAGCCTTGGTAAATTCAGTCATTTAAATTAGTTTTTCAGGTTTAAAAGCCAACTTTTAACCTTTGACGGCTGACCATAACAAACTGTCAAAATTCTATGACCTCATTCTGGGCCAACTGGAGCAAAACAACTGAAATATATCCTCCTTCCACTTCAAAATGTAAGCATTTTAATTTAAAATAACAGAACGTTTTTTTTAATCTGGGCACTGGCATTTTTCACATATTCTGTAACTCTGTGATGGCCAATGTGATTTTCTACACTGTGGTGTGCTGGGCTGCTAACATTACTTCAAGAGAGGACCACCAAATCAACAAGCTAATTAAAAGGGCAAGCTTAGTTTTAGGATGCATTCTGGTCCACCTGGAGGTTGTAGTGAAAAACAAACCTGAATGCCATTATGAACAATTCTGCACATCCTCTCTGTGACACAATAACACTGGCGATTTTCAAACAACTAATTTTCAGCAAACTTTTGTCAAGAAACACTACAGGGGGTCATTCATACCAACAGGCATATGCCTACATAATGTCTCACTGGGACTGCCAAGTCAGAAACTTTTCTTTTCTTTTTAATTTTGCTTCCTTTTTAGTTATTCAGATTTGTGTTAAGATCATAGTATGTGTATATATAAAATTATTTATCCATTTATGTATTTATTTATTTACAGAGCTTATGTAAAAAGTGAAAAAAAAACTGGGGACAACACCAGTTCATGTCGCATACATAAATTCGCTGATAATTCTGCATTAATGGGGTATATTGACAAGGGGGATAAGAAATAGAGTGGATTCAGATGGAGAACTCTGTTTGTTGGTGCAAAGAGAATTGTCTCCAACATAACATCAACAAAACCAAGGAACTGGTTTTGACTTTCACACCACCAAAGAACATCTATGTGTGGTCACTATTTGAGGAGTGGATATAGAGATGGTGAACTTTTACAAGTACTTGAGGTCCACATCAATGACTGGCTGGACTGGTCTCGTAATACAGAGGAACTATATAACAAAGGGCCGAGCAGACTCTCTTTTTCTTAGGAGACTGTACTCAGTTAACGTGGGTAATGACATCACACTCTAGAACCCTGTTAGCCATTGTGATTTTCATATATACAAAGCCTGTGTGTGTTAGGTCGGCTTTGTTAGGATGCAAAAAAAAAAAAATTAATCTTGAATGCTAGCATCTCTGCCTTTCTTAAGGACTTCGAACATCGGCTTACAATATAACGGACTATCTGTTGACTGCACTTTGAGAGACTAGAGGACTGTGTCTCTGATGTGGATGTACTGGAGCACCAAGGAACAGTCTTGTCTCCTTTGCTGTTGACTCTGTACATCACGGACTATAAATATAACACCTAGTCAAGTCACTTGAAGACATTTTCTGATGATTCTCTGCTTATGGGGAGACGTGACAAACTATAGGAGTCAGGTGGATAACTTTGTTTCATTGTGCAGAAAGAACTGTCTGCAACTTAACGTCAGCAAAACCGAGGAACTGGTTATAGACTGTCGCCTCAACCAAATAGCCACTATGTCTGGCTAGTATTCAAGGAATGGATAAAGAGGTGGTCCACTCCTACAAGTACTTGGGGGTTCACATCAATGACAGTTTAAACTGCTCTCATTACATAAAGGAACTATATAAGAAAAAAGTGAGTTCCTTAACTATTAGACTGCATAGCCTTTCCAATATATACCATACAAAATAACCTAAAATACATCAAAAAATAACTTTACTACAGTCATTATAATGACAGACTTGAAACACTATTCTTTGACATTTGGTAATTTGATATTTTATGCATATAACTTTGAAACTATATAATGTCAGGGCTGAGTTTTACAGTCCCAATATGACTAGAACACTTAACTTTACCATTACAGAATTTCTTTAAAAAATGATGACTTTTGTATAAAAAAGTTGTATTGTGAAAATAGAAGGCTTTTGTTGATGACATCTCAAAAAGAAAATTACCACCAACAATTCACTCCCCTGCAGTTTTTAGTCATAAGCATTTTTTCCAGTGTGCAGGTGCTCAACAGTATCTTCTTTACGCTATAGTATAGTGAATTTGGTTGACCAGGTCAAGACACACAGTTACAAACATTCTCCATCATTGTACTAGAATCAACATAATGCATTAACCCACTAGGATAAGAGATATGTTACCCTCTCCACAAGGCTTATACACTTTTAAACATAAAAAGAGACATCACATCATTCTGGTACTCGAGAGGCTGTTCTCCAGCTCCTGAGCCACTTTGATTTATTAGTTTCTTTTTAATCTTTAAAATATAGTTAGTACTAGCAGAGCCCTGTGATATTTCACTGAACTACAATGCAGAACTTTGCAGGCTTCCCTTAATCCATCAAACAGCTGCACATGGAACAAAATTCCAGGGAGCAGAGGCACAGCTTTGCATAGCTGCTATATTCATGAGTAGAAAAGGCAACTTGGACAAAACAGTCATTTTACTGCATAAAATCTTTTTGTCACAAGAAAATGCTTACAATCAAAGTGAATGGAGCTGATTTTCCTTGAATGAACTTAACAGCTATATCTCTGAGACTTTAAATGGAACTGAGGAGAGCTGAGACTTGGAGGATAGATGAAGGAAAGGCTGAAGCCTGCCATGTTGCATGTAACCATTAACAATCATGATGCCACAGGATTAGAGAGTGAGACTCAGTCCCACATGTAACCAAATACTATCAATCAATCCAGGTCAAAGTAAGATATTAGTCAGGAACTGTTGAAAGACTTCATCCAACCAATGCCCAGCAACTTTGAGCACCATTTGAATTTGAGCATTTTTGTTATGTATTGCAATGGGCTATATCAGTTTTGTTGTATTATATATATATACAGTATATATATATATATGGCAATGAATCTGGGCTGCACACTACACCTCTGGGTTACGTTGGGGCCACTATCATGGACCACCGGAGCTCAGTCTGTTGGGCTCCATGGCCACCACCAGGGGAGCTGCACAGCTTCCTGAGCCCGTGGGCGGTGGTGCAGCCACACCCAGAAGTGTAGCCTGAATTAGGTCAATCTTCACCTGGAGCACTTCCTGGTGGGCTATAAGAGGAGCCTGCAGCCACTACTCTTGGAGCTGGAGTCACGTGGAAGAGGAAAAAGCTTGCAATGGGAGAATGGTGATTGGTGCACTGTTATTTTGTTGTGCAGAAAGAATTAAAATGTGTGTGTTTTGGGACATTCTGTGTCCACTATATATATATATATATATATTGTCACACACGTCGAGTAGGAAGCAGCTAAAGGGCTCGAGTAATTGTAATAAAACATCCGACCAGGGCGCAGAGTGCACTGACTGTCTTTCTCAGTTCCCTACAGACCATTCCCGGAAATCCTGCAAGGTTCTGGCCTCTGAAGACGTCACTTCGAAACCGCCCCTTTGATGACGTCACTTCCGAAGCCGGCCCCTTTGATGATGTCACTTCTGGTTCCGGTCCCTTTGACGTCACTTCCTCTCAAGACCTTTAAAGCCTCCATCTTGGGCTACTATAGTCAGTTCTGTTTTGGACTCTGTGAGATGCACATCGTTTCTTTGATAAGAAAACCCATTTGCAGCTGGGAAAAACAATATACGGGTGGCTGCCCCAAACCTTTATAATGTCTTGGACTCATTTTTATGACAGTGGCGTAGTTGGCAGGATGAAGTCCCAGAAGAAACCGGGACTCGGACAGGTGATGAACCAGGTAGGAAAGTACCGGGGCCGAGTTTCTGGGGGGGGAGTGCGTTTGGGGGTCAGGAAGGACTCAGTACAGGCTCCGCTCCTTACAAATATAACTTACCAAATGGAGAATGTGAGGGGACATACAGGCGTAGGCTGGTTTCTGAGGATGAAACAAAAAGGGCTTATTATGTTCTCTCGGAGGAGAGAGCTGAGCCGCCCATTGGGACTGAGGTCCCAGATAAATATGGGCTATCCCCAGTCCAGCAGGTGAAAATAATAAAAAACTGGACACTTGATCCAGAGAGATCAGTCCAGGAGCAGGCTATGACCCTCTGGGAGCAGGTGGCTGTGTGGCTAAGGCCATTTGAATTAACCACCTGCCAGATAGTGCAACAGGTAGCCTGTCTCCTCTTTTTAAAAGGCCTACCTAAAAACTTTGCCCAGCCGGACTGGGGTGAATTCCATTCAATGGAAGAGCTTATAAAGCTCTTGAAAACACCCAAGCCAGTCTTAAACTCTGGGAGAGCAGAACGGCCCTCTAGTGGATTTCCTAGAGATCACGTCCTACTGAAGAAGTCTCTTACACATACATCGGAGCCTGTTTCTGAGTTCCCGGGCCACCGGGCGTACAACCTACCCGGGAGCGAGGCGGGATGTAGGTGGAAGGGGGGAGATGGTTTGTGTGCTCTTGCCAACCCCCTGACGTGTTCAAATACAGGATTTGTAGTCATTAATGGTTATAAACTCCTTGCCCTGTTTGATTCCGGCAGCAACATTTCCATTGTTGATTGCCGATATGTTTTACCGCGACAGAGAATTAAAAAAAAGACCAGTATTAAATGTATTCACGGAGACCTCGGATGTACAAACCGCCCTGTGTTTCGTGAGTCAGGGAGGAACGCTAAAAAAAATCCCATGGCGATCCACCCTAATCCTCCCTTCTCAGCGATTCTAGGACGGGACTGGTCAGAAAATAAATGCGGTAAACTATTGACTACTCCTGATAAAAACTTAGGCCTCGTTGTAGATGGGGATAGCTCGTCTCAAGCTGTCTCCACGCCGTGTACACAGCCGGCAGAGAGAGATACAGAAGCCCACAAGGAGGACGGGGAGATTCCTGGACCGTCGCAGGCGAATACGCCATCCACCCGCGCCTTGACGAGTCGGGAGGAATCCCCTCCCCTTGAGGTCAGACCAGACCCTCTCTCCGACATTTACTTTCAGTTTAAACAAACACCGGCTTCTTTTAAAAGGTAGCAGTGGAACAATGACTCCCTAAAATTTGCAAAAAATGCAGTAATCCTTGTCAAGGCCAACGACACATCAGCCCATGCCACAAGGACCTCACTTTGTAATAGAAAATGATCTATTATATCGGGTCGCGGAACATGGGGTGAAGGTTCGAAACTGTTGTTAATTCCACAAACTTACTGGCGGTTTGTGAATTAGCTCACGCCCACCTCCTTGGAGGCCATTTAGGCTCCGAAAAAACTTTAGAGCGGATTAAGCTCAGATTTTATTGGCCGGGAATTAACGAGGAGGTTCGCCGTTTTGTATTTCTTGTCCAGAATGTCAATTGCGGCAAATTCCTAAGAAGGACCGTGCTCCTCTCGTTCCCCTTCCCTTAATTGATGTCCCCTTTGAACGAATCGGGTCGATATTGTAGGACCCTTGGAGCCCTCAGCCCGAGGACATAAATATATATTAGTCCTCGTGGATTATGCGACCCGATATCCAGAAGCTGTTCCCTTGCGCTCAGCTACATCTAAAGCAATCGCATGGGAACTAGTAGGAGTATTTGCGTGTTGGTATTCCTAAAGAAGTCCTAACGGACCAAGGAACACCTTTTACCTGGAGACGTTCAGGAAGCGCCAAGTTACTGAAAATAAAGCACTTAAAGACTGCAGGGTATCATCCTCAAACCGACGGTCTAGTGGAGAGGTTTAATCAGACTCTCAAGCAGATGCTTCGCAAGGTGGTCAGCGGGGATGGGAGGAATTGGGATCAACTCCTCCCCTCGTTCTCTTTGCCTATGGGAAGTCCCACAAGCCTCTACGGGTTCTCTCCTTTTGAATTGTTACGGACGACAACCCCGAGGTATATTGGATATTTTGAAAGAAGGTTGGGAAGGAGAGGCTCTTCCCTGTACAAATATTTTGGAATATATCGCTCAGTTACGCGATAGATTTGAAAAAATTCGACCTATTTTAAAAAGTCATATGGAAGAGGCACAAGCAGCACAGGCCCGTTATTACGATCGTGGCACGACACTCCGAGAATTCCAGCCGGGGGATCGTGTCATGGTATTAATTCCCACCTCTCATTCTAAATTACTCGCCCATTGGCAAGGCCCTTATGAAATTAAGGAGAGAAAAGGGTTGGTCGACTATTTGGTGAAACAACCCAATCAGACCAACTGAGCGGGTTTATCATGTGAACTTGCTGAAGCCGTGGAAGGAGAGGGAGCCAGATCTCTCCTCCGCTCAGCCCTGCTCATTCTTTGCTCACATAGACACCCTTAATTTCGTGAGGAATTAACCTATAGACAAAGACGGGAGCTGGAATCAGCCATCCTGTCCGTCTCAGAGGTGGTGAGTGAAAAACCCGGACGGACCTCTCTGATTGCGCACGACATAGTGACTGAACCAGGGGTTATAGTCCGAGAGCGCCCCTATAGACTTCCTGAGGCAAAGAAAGCAGAAGTGGAGCTGGAAATCAAGCGGATGCTGGAACTAGGAGTGATTGAGGAAAGTTTTAGTCCCTGGTCCAGCCCAATTGTCTTGGTTAGTAAGCCTGACGGCAGGTGGAGGTTTTGCAATGACTTCCGTCGACTTAACCAGGTCTCCCTTTTTGATGCTTATCCCATGCCTCGCGTGGATGACCTCCTCGAGAGACTTGGACAAGCTGAATTTTTGACCACGCTTGACATGACAAAGGGTACTGGCAGATTCCTTTAACGGACTCGTGAAGGTCAAGACCGCTCAGCACTCCTAGCGGACACTGGCAGTATCGTGTTCTTCCATTCGGGTTACACGGGGCTCCTGCGACTTTCCAGCGTCTGGTGGACAAAGTGCTCCAACCCCATAATGCGTATAGTGCTGCCTATCTGGATGACGTAGTCATCTATTCCAGCACATGGAAGAACACGCATAGCAGGTCACTGCGTATTGCGGACACTAGGAGAAGCCGGGCTTCGTATTAATCCCAAGAAATGTTTCTTTGGATTGAAAGAAGCTAAATATTTGGGCTACCTGGTGGGTCGGGTACTGTGAAACCACAGTGTTCAAAAATAGATGCCATTGTTAAATGGTCCCGTCCGAAAACCAAGAGGCAAGTCCAAGCCTTTCGGTTGGCGGGTACTACCGCCGGTTTGTACCTCGGTTTTCAGAGAGAGCGGCGCCCTTGACTGATCTTACAAAGAAGAGGGCTCCTAATCATGTGGTATGGACTGACAAGGCGGACGCTGCATTTAGTGACTTAAAACAGGCTCTTACGCCAGCACCAATATTAAAAGCTCCCTTTTATTCTCCAGACGGACGCTTCGGACACAGGCCTGGGTACAGTGCTGAGCCAAAGCGTCGATACTGTTGAACACCCCATCATGTACCTGAGCCGGAAACTGTTGGATCGAGAGACCTGGTATGCAGTGGTGGAGAGAGAAGCCCTTGCGATCAAATGGGCGATTACGCAGTTGAGGTACTACCTCCTGGGCCGGAGTTCACTCTGGTGACGGATCATGCTCCTTTACAGTGGATGGCCCTTCACAAGGAGTCAAATCCACGGGTCACTAGGTGGTTTCTTGACCTTCAACCTTACAAGTTTTCGCTTATTCATCGTAAGGGTTCTCTCCATGCCAACGCTGATGCTCTCTCGTGCCCACGACCTCTCGGTTCAGGACGCCGACCCGATGGGTCTGGGCTGAGGGGGCCTTGTCACACACATGCAGTAGGAGGCAGCTAAAGGGCTCGAGTAATTGTAATAAAACATCCGACCAGGGGGCGGTGGAGTGCACTGACTGTCTTTCTCAGTTCCCTACAGACCTTTCCTGGGAAATCCTGCAAGGTTCCCGCGCCTCTGAAGACGTCACTTCGAAGCTGGCCCCTTTGATGACGCCACTTCTGGTTCCGGTCCCTTTGACGCCACTTCCATCGTTCTGTTTTGGACTCTGTGAGATGCACATCGTTTCTTTGATAAGAAAACCCATTTGCAGCTGGGAAGAACAATATACGGTGGCTGCCCCAAACCTTTATAATGTCTTGGACTCGTTTTATGACTATATATATATATATATATATATATATATATATATATATATATATATATATATATACAGTATTGTGGACGCGCCCGACACAGACAGGCTGGACATGTTGATTTTCACCACCACACGCTTTATTTTACACTATTTACAAAGTTAATTGTCACTTAGACTCAGTTCCGTGCACCACAAACCCCAACACACAGTCCTGGCCACACAAATGCCTTTTCTTCGGCCGCCTCCACACTCCTCTCGTGCCTTGTCCTTCTTCCACCTGACTCCAGCCCTGAATGAAGGAGACGGCCCCTTTATACATGTCCCAGATGAGCTCCAGGTGTTTCCGACACTCCTCATCTACGCCCAGCGTGGTGGAAGTGCTGGCTGTTCTCCGCAGCTCACCGGGTGTCCTCTTTATCTTCCCCAGCACTTCCGGGTGTGGTGGAAGTGCTGAGGTAACAGGTCCCCAAAGCATTGGGGTGCCTCCTGGCGTGACCACGGGCCACTGCAGGGTGGGGCTTCCATGCCCTCAACCCGCGGGACCCCAAAACAACCAGGGTGGCGGCCCCCACGTGATCCAGGGTGGGCAGACCCACATCCGTCCTTCACGGCGTTCCGCCGGTCGTTGCCCTGGCATCCCTGATAATATATATATATATATATAACTTCCTGAGGCAAAGAAAGCAGAAGTGGAGCTGGAAATCAAGCGGATGCTGGAACTAGGAGTGATTGAGGAAAGTTTTAGTCCCTGGTCCAGCCCAATTGTCTTGGTTAGTAAGCCTGATGGCAGTTGGAGGTTTTGCAATGACTTCCGCCGACTTAACCAGGTCTCCCTTTTTGATGCTTATCCCATGCCTCGCGTGAAAGACCTCCTCGAAAAACTTGGACAAGCTGAATTTTTGACCACGCTTGACATGACAAAGGGGTACTGGCAGATTCCTTTAACGGACTCCGTGAAGGTCAAGACCGCGTTCAGCACTCCTAGCGGACACTGGCAGTATTGTGTTCTTCCATTCGGGTTACACGGGCTCCTGCAACTTTCCAGCGTCTGGTGGACAAAGTGCTCCAACCCCATTAATGCGTATAGTGCTGCCTATCTGGATGACGTAGTCATCTATTCCAGCACATGGAAAGAACACGTACAGCAGGTCACTGCGGTATTGCGGACACTAGGAGAAGCCGGGCTTCGTATTAATCCCAAGAAATGTTTCTTTGGATTGAAAGAAGCTAAATATTTGGGCTACCTGGTGGGTCAGGGTACTGTGAAACCACAGTGTTCAAAAATAGATGCCATTGTTAAATGGTCCCATCCGAAAACCAAGAGGCAAGTCCAAGCCTTTCTCGTGTTGGCCGGGTACTACCGCCGGTTTGTACCTCGGTTTTCAGAGAGAGTGGCGCCCTTGACTGATCTTACAAAGAAGAGGGCTCCTAATCATGTGGTATGGACTGACAAGGCGGACGCTGCATTTAGTGACTTAAAACAGGCTCTTACGTCAGCACCAATATTAAAAGCTCCCTTTTATTCTCCAGACGGACGCTTCGGACACAGGCCTGGGTACAGTGCTGAGCCAAAGCGTCGATACTGTTGAACACCCCATCATGTACCTGAGCCGGAAACTGTTGGATCGAGAGACCTGGTATGCAGTGGTGGAGAGAGAAGCCCTTGCGATCAAATGGGCGATTATGCAGTTGAGGTACTACCTCCTGGGCCGTGAGTTCACTCTGGTGACGGATCATGCTCCTTTACAGTGGATGGCCCTTCACAAGGAGTCAAATCCACGGGTCACTAGGTGGTTTCTTGACCTTCAACCTTACAACTTTTCGCTTATTCATCGTAAGGGTTCTCTCCATGCCAACGCTGATGCTCTCTCTTGTGCCCACAACCTCTCGGTTCAGGACGCCCGACCCAATGGGTCTAGGCTGAGGGGGGGGGGCCTTGTCACACACATGCGAGTAGGAGGCAGCTAAAGGGCTCGAGTAATTGTAATAAAACATCCGACCAGGGGGCGGTGGAGTGCACTGACTGTCTTTCTCAGTTCCCTACAGACCTTTCCTGGGAAATCCTGCAAGGTGCCGGTACCTCTGAAGACGTCACTTCCGAAGCTGGCCCCTTTGATGACGTCACTTCTGGTTCCGGTCCCTTTGACGTCACTTCCTCTCAAGACCTTTAAAGCCTCCATCTTGGGCTACTATAGTCAGTTCTGTTTTGGACTCTGTGAGATGCACATTGTTTCTTTGATAAGAAAACCCATTTGCAGGTGGGAAAAACAATATACGGATGGCTGCCCCAAACCTTTATAATGTCTTGGACTCGTTTTTATGACTATATATATATATATATATATATATATATATATACAGTATTGTGGACGCGGCCCGGACACAGACAGGCGGACATGTTGATTTTCACCACCACACGTTTTATTTTTACACTATTTACAAAGTTAATTGTCACTTAGACTCAGTTCCGTGCACCACAAACCCCAACACACAGTTCTGGCCACACAAATGCCTTTTCTTCGGGCCGCCTCCACACTCCTCTCGTGCCTTGTCCTTCTTCCACCCGACTCCAGCCCTGAATGAAGGGAGACGGCCCCTTTTATACATGTCCCAGATGAGCTCCAGGTGTTTCCGACACTCCCCCGTTGGCCACGCCCCAGCGTGGTGGAAGTGCTGGCTGTTCTCCCGGCAGCTCACCGGGTGTCCTCTTTAATCTTCCCCCCAGCACTTCCGGGTGTGGCGGAAGTGCTGAGGTAACAGGTCCCCAAGGCATTGGGGCACCTCCTAGCAGTGACCACGGGCCCCTGCAGGGTGGGGCTTCCATGCCCTCAACCCGTGGACCCCAAAACAACCAGGGCGGCAGCCCCCACGTGATCCAGGGTGGACGCAGACCCACATCCGGTCCTTCACGGCGTTCCGGCCGGGTCGTTGCCCTGGCATCCCTGACAATATATATATATATATATATATATATATATATATACACGCAGTGGTGCCTCATACTTTGAACTTCGTTTTATGAGGCAGGCAAAATATCTGAGGAGCATCTTTTAGGGAATAGCTCAGATGAAAAACTTAGCAGACAACCTTAAATCAACAAAGAAAGGGCTCTCACATTTACTAGAAATAAAAGCTCAGGGGGCCCTAATGAGGGCTCGGTTCCAGCAGTTAACTACTATGGATACATCCATCCATCCATTTTCCAACCCGCTGAATCCGAACACAGGCTCACAGGGGTCTGCTGGAGCCAATCCCAGCCAACAAGACAGGAACCAACCCTGGGCAGGGTGCCAACCCACTGCAGGACACACACACCAGGGCCAATTTAGATTTGCCAATCCACCTAACCTGCATGTCTTTGGACTGTGGGAGGAAACCCACACAGACACGGGGAGAACATGCCCATGGTCTCCCAACTGAGAGGCAGCAGCGTTACCACTGCGCCACCGTGCCGCCCACTATGGATACACTGACACAATATTTTTTTAATATTTTTTTTTTTTTTTTGAAAAAAAGAATTCTCAAAGTAAAATTTGACACTGTGTGAGCAAAGATAATAGTGAAAAGACACGGGGCTTAGGTAAGATAAGAACAGAGGTCAGAGAGTTTTATAAAAATCTGTTTTCTGCTGAAAGATCTGGTAGTGATGAAGACTTACATTCCTTTTTAGAGGACTTACCACAGCGTCCTGAAGCAGATGCCACCGAGCTGGACAAGGAGCTCACTATGGCAGAAATCTCAAAAGCAGTGATCAAACTTAATAATGGAAAAGTCCTTGGGTTTGATGGCATTCCACTTGAATTTTATAAAGAATTTTGGGATGTCATTGGCCAGGATTTGTTAAAATTATTTAAACACAGTGTTAAGTATGATGTGTTACCTCAGAGCTGTAGAAGGGCAGTGATCACACTTCTACCAAAAAAAGGAGACTTGTGCCATATTAAGAACTGGCGGCCGGTGTCTTTACTCTGCACACATTATAAAATCCTGTCTAAAGCCTTAGCCAACAGAATGTGCTCAGTGTTAGTGAAACTCCTGGACCGAGACCAGAGCTACTGCGTCCCTGATAGATCCATTTTGAATAACATCTTTTTAATAAGAGATATTATTGCTACAGCAAACCATTTTCATTTTAGAACAGGATTTATTTCAGTTGTTCAAGAAAAAGCCTTTGATAGAGCCAGCCACTCTTGTCTATGGAACACTCTCTAGGAAAAATTTATGAAGTCATTCAGCTGTTGTACTGTGACATTTCTGTATAGTTAAGGTCAATGGTTGTTTGTGTGTGCCATTCAGTGTTC
Organism: Polypterus senegalus; assembly: GCF_016835505.1. Classification (NCBI taxonomy): domain Eukaryota; kingdom Metazoa; phylum Chordata; class Cladistia; order Polypteriformes; family Polypteridae; genus Polypterus; species Polypterus senegalus. The sequence goes on along the minus strand of NC_053167.1, from coordinate 108,391,781 downwards.
AAAAAGGAGTCAGACAAGGCTGTTCGTTATCAGGGATGCTGTACGCCTTCGCCTTAAAGCCATTCTTAGTGAACCTGAGAAAAGTGCTACTGGTCTCTCCATTCCTCACTGTAGTGGGAATCCTGTAAAAGTCACGGCCTATGCAGATGACATTGTTGTTTTTATCTCATATCAAGAAGATTTTGGCAAACTGACTGATTGTGAATGGAAATATGAATTGATTTTGAATGCTAAAATAAAGTGGAGTAAAAGCAGTACATTGTTAGTTGGAGACTGGGCCAGATATAAGACACCACTTTTAGAAGGTCTGCAATGGAGAACACATGGGATACTTTACCTGGGAGTACATCTGAGAGAAGAACACTAAGTCCAGAAGAACTTGGATTAACTTTTGGAGAAAGTGACTGCTCAGCTGGCCAGATGGAAGTGGATACTATCCCAGATGTCATATAAAGGCACAATGTTTGTAATAAATAATCAGGTGACTTTGAGTCTGTGGCACCGGTGTATCTGTCTGGAGCCTTCACCACATATCATTCAAAAGATTCAAAAGGCTGCCATTAACTTATTTTGGGACAGTCTTCACTTGTTAAGGAGGAGTGTATTATACTTGCCATTTGATGAAGGTGGGCAAGGGGTTATGGATATTGCAAGCAGAATTATTGACTTCCACCTTCAGACAGTGCAAAAACTGTTATATTCATTAATTTAGCATGGCTCTTTTTTAACTATGTAGGACAAATGGGATTGGGCAAAAGCCTGATATTGTGCCATCCTGTGAAACCTGACACCTTACAACTACTAGACTTTTATAGGAGTCTTTTTAGAGCTTGACAAACTTTATCAGTTCAAAGAGACTGTGATGACCTCTCCTTGTTTTGGATTCTGGAAGTATCCATCGTATTTAATCCAAATATCTACACCACAATATGATAGTCTGCAAGTTTATTCATAATCTTTGTTAAAATAACATTATCCAATTTAAAATATTTAACCAACTGGAATGACTTTAAATGGAAAAGTGCTAAAAGAGTAGCAACAGTGACAAGAGTGCACTTAGTGCAGCTCGTGGAGAAATCCCTAACACAAGTGCAAACATCTCTAAACAATGTAGTAAGGACACTCCTACAGGCCATCTTTAAAGACCAGCTAAAGCCACCTGAAGATCCAGTTCTCACTTCACTTGTGGTGTCTCCAGTAGGAGACTGGGCCAATAGTGACACCAACAGATTAGTTTCAGCAAAAGATCTGAGAGACTTGCCCTTACCCATGGTCAAAGGAAAGCAGCTGTACAAGATCTGCATGAAAGGAAAGAATCATAGTTAGCTGAAAGCACTGAAGGCTGACACTCCCTGGATGAAGAAGATTGCCATTCCTGAAGGAACACTGCCAGCTTTGAGAGCGCTGTATAAAAACCATCATTGACCAGTAGGGTAGGGGATGTACAGTGGAGGACATTGCATGTTATAGTTGCTGTGAACTCCTTTCTATCAATTATCTGTCCAGGGGTTTCTGTGTTCCACCATTTTATGTTTTGTGAAAGACTGGGGGCTTTTTTAAAAATGATACAGAGGATGATTGAGGTACTTAAAATGGGATGGTGTTTGTGTTTGGGGTAAAGAGCTCAAAAATATACATGTATAAACCTGGTTCACTTTAGTTAGGACAGGCAAAACTTGGAATATGGAAAACCCAGAAAAATAAAGGAAGCAGGCACCTCAGACCTCATAGCATTATATAAAATGTTTTTGTAAAAGTACAATAGAAGTAGATTTGAATTTTTAGAAATCTACTAGAAGTCTTCTACAGTTTAAGGATAAGTAGTGTGTAAATAATGTGTTGTGTAAATATAAAAATGATGAACTTCACTTTGTATTTTAATTTTATCATTAACAGAATTTGTATGATCAGAAATCAACAGAGTATTGTAATGAATGAGTGGGATTGGGGGATGGAAGGGTTGAATGGAGTGGTTTGGGCTTGGGTGGGTATTTATGTAATGAAGAAGGGATGGACTGGGAGCATTCAGAAGTCCCAAATTTGGATTTATAATGTTTTTTCTGTGGTTCGATCTTGTGGTTTTAATGAATTTCAAAATGAATTAAATAAGGCTGTTGAAAAAATCATTAAGGACAGTTGTATTTTGCTAATTACAGAGAACTGGCTTCATTCACTCAATCAGGATACAGTCATTGAGTTTGCAGGCCGCACAATACACCAGCAGGACAGGACTGGAAACTCCGGTAAGGTTGGGTAATATGCCTGTATGTCAACAACAGCTAGTGTTCTAACACTAAAACAGAACACAACACATGACCTGAACTCCCCATCCTAAAGTCTACATTCTTATCTCCAACCAAAAGAAGCACAAAGTAAAGCATATTCAGATTACAGTAATTCCTCAGTCAACAAATAAATGAATTCCAGTTTGTTATAATTTGTTATAAGAAACTTTATTGTCTGACGTAGATGTTGTAATAAATAAAGAGTCTTTCAAAATAGAAAAAGATTTGGGGATCGTCCCCATATATTGTCGTCCAGACAAAGTGAAAATACGGTTGATTCAAAATGACTTTTCAGTACAGAATGAATGAATAACTGTAACAAAATGGCGTTTAAATAACAGATGGGATGATGGGAGAGGAAATGGTTGGCAGGAAGTGACGATTGGAGGCGGGACCACGGAACCAACGTCATCGTGAGTAGATAGGAGTAGTTGAGTGTGGAACTGGAAGTGACGTCATTGGATGGGAACCGAAGTGACGTCATCGCGCCATTTTGGAACTGAAAATGGATGGGTTTATTTTTCTTCCAGTTTTCTGTAGGTAGAAAGAGATTCAGGTAAGTACCACGTGATAAACCCTTGTCTCGCGAGATTTCACTCACCTTTGGGCTCTTTGACTGCCTCCAACTCGTATGTGTGTGACAATGTATAAAAGCAGGACTTTAGATATGCACTGCAATGATTTTGGCATTTTTTACAGAGGTTGTCGCTCATGGCTGCCACCCACTATTTCAAGGCTCCTTCCTTGTGGCTCAACACACTCTCATCTGTCTTATTCTCAGCACATTCACCCTGCCTGCTCCACATCACAATGGACACTTCAAATCAGGGACAAGACCATCTGCTTTACTTTCCCAAACTCTGTGAAGTAACCCATGCCAGGACCCCTAATCATCCTGAATGTCCTACAAGTTAGAATCATCTGTACGACAGGTTAAGATGGTCAATCAATATAAAATTGGTTTGGCATGAAAAATTTGACATCCAATGTGCCTGGAAAGGGGTGTCAGAATTGGGTCAGAGAAGGTCCATAAAGCAGAACATTGAGTCGGCACTCAAAGACATTGTAACAGTTAAAAACTGCATTATTCTTGAAAGTTACACTGTTGATTTGTTTATATATACACCGATCAGCCACAACATTAAAACCACCAGTCACATATTGTGTAGGTCCCCCTCATCCTCAAAAACAGCTCTGGACTCCACAAGAGATGAATGGGAAAGAAATGTGATGTCAATGAATTCAACCAATGGCGTAATTGTTGGTGCCAGATGGGCTGTTTTGACTATTTCTGGAACTGCTGATCTCAAGGGATGTTCACACACAACAGTCTGAGTTTATTCAGAATGTGTGAGAAACAAAAAACAACCAGTGAGTGGCAGTTGTGCAGATGGAGACACCTTGTTAATGACAGGTGTCAGATAAGAATGGCCAAGCTGGTTTGAGCTAAAAGAAAGGCTATGGTAACTCAGATAACCAGTGTGTACTCCTGTGGTGAGCAGAAAAGCATCTTAGTATGCACAAACAGTCAGACATTGAGGTGGATGGGCTACAAAAGCAGATGACTACATCAGGTTCCACTACTGTCAGCCAAGAACTGAAAGCTGAGGTTGCAGTGGACACAGACTGAACAACACTGGACAGCTGAAGACCTGAAAAAACAGCCTCATCTGATGAATCTCAATTTCTGCTGAGGAACACAGATGGTAAGGTAAGAGTTTGGTGCCAGCAGCATGACTTCATGCACCCAACCTGCCTTGTGTTTACAGTCCTGGTTCAGGTGGTGCAGTTGTGTGGGGAATGTTTTTTTGGCACCCTCTGGACCTGTTAATACTAATCATTAATTCCATGAATGCCATAGCCAATATGAACAATGTTTCTGACAATATGCATCCTTTCATCACCACAATTTACCCATCTTCTAATGGCTACTTCCAGCATGATAATGTACCGTTGTCACCAAGCAAAAGTCATCTCAAGAATAAGAATGAGTTCAGTGTTCTTCATTGGCCTTTCCAGTCACTGAATTTGAATCTAACAGAACACCTTTTGGATGTTGTAAAACTAGAGATTCACAGCATAATTGCGCAGCTGATAAATCTGCAGAAATTATGTGATGCTGTCATGTCAACATGGACCAGAATCTCAAACGAATGTTTCCAGCATCTTGTGGAATCTATGCCATGACGAATCGAGGCTGTTATGAGGAAAAAGGAGGTCCTACCAAGTATGAGTACAGAGTGTCTAAGAATTTTCTCAGTGATTGTCTTTCATAAACTAGAAAAATGTATAAAAATAGGCTTAAACAAAGAATTATTAAATAAGAAGTAAAAAATAAATATACAGTCAACAAGGAATTTATAGTGAGGGATTTACTATTTTATTTACTTATTATTTATTACCTGATGGTCAAACATGAGGGTATAGGGGGCTCAAAAAAGAAAGATAAATCAGTCCTGTAAGTTTAATTAAAATAATAAATTGATTATCCAAAGCCACTTATTCAATTTCCTGGCCGCAGGGGAGTCAGAGCCTATCCGCACAGCATCTGGTCCAAGGTACATTCACACAGACAGGGTCATCAATCAAACTAACCTGCACGTCTTTGGGGGAAAAAGAAGAACTCCAATAAAAGCCACACAAACACAGTAAAAATATAACAGACATTATCCAGGCCAGGATTTTAAAGAAGCACCCTGGAGCTGGGGGCAGCACTGCTAATTTCTGCAGCAACTGAAAGAACAAAGAATAACAAAGAATCTTTTGAATGAATATAATATTACTTTACAAGTACTGTATATCTGAAGTTACTGGGCACCATATCTTCAACTCTTCATTTAATAATTCCTTATTACTATTACTAGTAGCATGTTCCAAAATAACAGTGAATTGTTAATGTACTGCAAATGTTTATATTTTTGACATTTTTTTTTCCATTCTTATTCATCATCATAATCGATTGTGTTATGCTCAGCTCTGCAGGACAATTCGGCTTCATCCCAGAGAAAGCAGGCAAACACCAGAACCAGAGTACTTGGAAGAGTAAAGGAACACACCCTTTGTAATACTTTTTTGTAAATAAGTACACTTTTGGTCCCCCAAAGGGGACTTTTTCCCCTGTCTGGCTCCAAAAACTGTAATATTGGCTTTGCATCTAGAACATTATATATGTAGGAGGACAAAGAAGTTGAAACAAGAGGGAGTACTGCCAGGCTATAGTAATTATGTTTTACATTAAAGTGCAGCCTATGACATAAGTGATCACTCTATTCTCTTATATGAACTGGAAAATTTCGTTAGTCTTCCTTGCATGGTTTGGTGCTTATTTTATTAAATTAAGTTCAGTATTTACAGAAATATGCTTACAGTCCTCTGCCACTATCTTCAGAATTTAAATGTGGTCTCCTAGGGCTCAGTGCTTGGACCTTTACGGTTTTAATATTACATGCTTCTGCTGGGAACTATCATTAGGAAACTTTCCTTTATATGTGTACTAGCAGAATACCCGCGCTTCGCAGCGGAGAAGTAGTGTGTTAAAGAAGTTATGAAAAAGAAAAGCAAACATTTTAAAAATAACGTAAGATGATTGTTAATGTAATTGTTTTGTCATTGATATGAGTGTTGTTGTCATATCTATCTATTTATATATATATTTATATATATATATATATATATATATATATATATATATATAGCAAAATACCTGCGATTGGCAGCGGAGAAGTAAAAAGAAAAGGAAACATTTTAATAATAACGTAACATGATTGACAATGTAATTGTTTTGTCATTGTCATGAGTGTTGCTATATATATATATATATATATATATATATATATATATATATATATATACACACACACACATACATATATATACATATACATATATATACATATACTGTATATATACACACACACATATATACATACTGTATATACAACATATACATATCTACATATATACTGTATATACACATATATATACAAATCTACATATATATCTACATATATATATATATTAGGTGGGACTCGATTAAAAAATTAATCCAATTAATTAGAGGCTGTGTAAGAATTAATCTTGATTAATCGTATGTAATCGACACGTAAATTTGCCCCAAATCGCAAATGTTTTTTTTTTAATTTAAAACGGTTTTAGTGGGCTTACAGAATCAAATAATAGACATGGACATGAATATTGTAAACTGAAGCTGTTTTAATTTCTGAAAAAAAAAGCTTTTAAACTGCATTTGAATTCAAAACAGAAACAAAAATATCATCCCTGGTTAAAATTGGGCAGACTTAAAAATAAAGTGGTAGTTTAAGTACTTTAAGTACATTTTCAGAATAGTATTGTCTTTAAATAATAATAACCAAAATTTCACCATAAAGTGCAGTTTTTCTTCTTAAAAAATAAGTCAGAAACATAAAAGGTAATTTGACCAGCTTACTCTTTAAACTCTGAGTAACATTAGCCAAAATTATTTTGTACATTAGGCTAAAACAGTGTGATCATTGAACATTTTGTAATTAGATGTATTTAGAATTACTAACGGTCACGGAAGTCCAATGATCCCCAGTAAGAGCCACAAAGTCCGCTTTCTGTAATGCATCTAATTTTGCTTGCTTTTCAGTGTGCACAAAACCATGCTTTTATCAAGGCTTCGCTCGGGTAGTCGAAATGATCAGTCGTAGGAACGCGCTTTATTCCGACTCTAACATTTTTGTAGCTGTGATGTGTGCATCAGTGTAATGGATGTACCAGGAAATCATGCATTGACAAAAGTTCCCGCTTGCTTGGAATTGAAAGTGTGATTAAATGCGTTATTTTTAACGCTGCTATGGAGTACATGCATCGAAGCTTCTCAGCTGTGCTTGTGCTAAGAAAGGGAAAATTTTAAAAATAACGTAACATGATTCTGCTAACCTAATATTTTTCATACGCCCCAAACCAAGGAGATGAAGGTAAAATGAATCGGTAGCGCGTACATAGTCAGTACATCCCTCTCGGAATCGAACCTCAATGTCGGCGTTAGAGGCTTAAGACTCTACAATTAGCCACAGCGTGTGGCTTGTCTATGCGAAAGTATGTACTGTAGATCGGGTATATATATACATTTATATATATACCCGTGTATCGCAGTGGAGAAGTAGAAGTTATGAAAAAGAAAAGGGAACATTTTAAAAATAACGTAACATGATTGTCAATATACAGTAATTGTTTTGTGAGTGTTATTGAATGTTGCTGTCATCAAGGATTTGATTATCATTATTTCTTTCAATCAGGCTCGTATTTGTAGGATGTGTTCAAGTTACATTCCGTGTTTGTCAATCGCTGTAAAGATAAGAGGTTTCATTCATCGATTAGTTCCTTACTGCATCAATAAACAGCTCGTCTTCCTTTTTATCTGTGATGTGACAAACTGCATGCACGGGTTTTTTTTTACACTGTCTTCCTTTAGCAGGACATTCACTTTTCCACCGTGTGCTTTGTTTCCGCAGTAGCTGCACTTATGAATATGATTGTATGTATAAGACGCTTCATATTTTTTTGCTGCCTTCTCAATTGTGTAATTCGGTTTTGTTCAGCACTCTTTGGAACTGTTGCTTTTTGTCTGTGCACTGCGCCAGTTCACGTGAGCCGCTTGGTGTTCTTGCATCGAAGGTTTCCCAGCTGTACTGGTGCCATCTCGTAATGTCAGCTAAGACCCGCACTTAAAAGTTTCTCTCGCAGTTTCAATGAGTTTGTGCCAAACACCACCCTGACCATCTCATCTTCCTCTGCATAAGCACAGTCCTTCACCCGTGAATATTTACCGGCAGTGTTTGTATTGGATTGCCGCTGATGGACGGCCTTATATGGGCAGGCACTAAATTACAAACGCTAGTGGCAGCCTGTCTATGAACTTAATTTAATATAAACTTACGGTTCACGCCGTGCTTTGTTTCCGCAGTAGCTGTACTTATGAATATGCTTGTATGCATCATTTGCTTCATAATGTTTTTCTGCCTTCTCAATTGTGAAATGGCGTTTTGTGCTCATCGCTGTTTGGAGTTCTTCCTTGTTCTCTACGTACTTACGTAGGAGGCGTCACACGAAACTCCGCCCCCCACGGCCATCTCCAACTCAAGACTCCATTACATTATATGGGGAAAAATAGCTTCCAGTTATGACCCTTATGCGTAGAATTTCGAAATGAAACCTGCCCAACTTTTGTAAGTAAGCTGTAAGGAATAAGCCTGCCAAATTTCAGCCTTCTACCTACATGGGAAGTTGGAGAATTAGTGATGAGTGAGTGAGTGAGTGAGTGAGTGAGTGAGTGAGTGATAGTATAGATAAAGATGACTCTTAGCTATACCCTTCTATCAGACACAAGCATTTCTCATATAGTATCCTCAATGAATTGTAAGATTGAATTAATAGCGTAGACTATTAATATCTATGTGTCTTTAAATACAAGACATAAAAAAGTGTTATTTATACGGGTGGAGTAATAGAGACCACAACAATATTCTGACACATTTTAACTCAGTTGATCTAAATATTAGTTTTATGGAATCTACACACAACTTAGATGTTATCTTTGATACAACTCTCTTTTAAAACACATATTACAACACAATCTAAATCCTGTTTTTAACACCTTAAAAATTCAAGATAGATTCTAATATGCAGGATACTGAGAAATTAATTAATGTATTTATTTCCTATTGACTACTGCCTTTCTTTATTCTCAGGCTGTTCAAATCATTTTTCCCATGGATTCAAAATGTTACTGCAAGAACCATTACAAGAACTACCAGGTACAACTATATCACTCCAGTTCTTAAATCCATACACTGGCTTCCACTTGAGCTTAGGGTTGATTGCAAAATTCTCCTCTTACATATAAAGCTTTAAGTGGCTTTGATCCAAACAATCTATCTGAAATTATCTACTGAAGATTGTAAAGATTAATAAAACAATAATGGGAGGTCAAGTTTTTAATTATGGGGCCACACAACTGCTTGTGTGAGATGCCCCTCGGACTCAGATTTTAAATGTTAGGCTAAACTAAACACTGCAGCTACCAGCATACTCTGACTAGAGCTGTTGTTAATCTGTTCTGTTTTAGTTACTTGTACAAAAATATACATAATTTATGAACAGGCTACTACTTATTAACTATCTTCGACTGTGTTTCTCTTCTTGGTATCCTGGTGTAGTGTACTGCTCCAATTCCAAGCGGTTTGCCTACCCATGGTAAAGACATCAAACATACTGGGAACACTGGAATCAAAGGTGCAAGGGATTTTGCCTTTTTATTAGGCTACTCATCACAGTCTTGCAGTATAAAACTTGCAGAGGAGGTAGCGAGCCATTTAGCTGAGGTCTTCAAAACTGTGACTGTGTCTAAATTTGTCAGTAACTTCCATTGTGATGAACCGTGGAACGCCCAAAGTTTTGTTTTCTCCAGTGATGCTGCTGACTGGTGTTTTTTTTTTCTTCTGCCTGTCATCGATTGAACTGGCCTTATTGCAACTAATATTAATGGACATGCTGTATGTGATTAGGATCATTTCATATCAATCAGGTTATAATTGTTTTTTTTAACAGGGTGTTTGTATTTTTATTTTGTGCATTATGTAATTTATAAAGTTTGTAATTGTATTTTATCTGTATGCTTGTTGCATTTTCAAAGCCTGCACTCAGTGAATAGCACTATACTAAAAATAAATTGTAATCTCATAAATTGCCAGACTTTGTTGTTTTTTGTCACTGCAGAATGAATTAACAATTATTAAACATGTCTATACACAATTAAAATAAAAGTGAATATTGATTTCTTCATTTATCAATTCCTTTTTAAAGATCATTGAATGGACTTGACTAAGGTGCTTACTCCTTTATCAGAATTTTATTGCATAATATTTTGCATAGTGAGGGATTGTTATTATGTGAATGTAAGTGAGGGTTTCATTGTTCTTGAAATCATATCAGATGCCTTAACGCTTTTTATGTATTTTGCTAGAAACAGATTAAAAACTTCTAGACCACTCGAGTCTGCTGATCACCGTCTGGTGATTTCACATCTGTGTGGTATCAAATCTCTGGTCAGATTGTTTTAATGTGTAGCTCCTGGCTGGTGGAATATGCTCCCCAGTTCCATTCAGAACTCTAACTCCTTAAATTTGTTTGAGACTTTTGTTTGGTGAACTTCTGTCTAATCAGGTTTTGTATATCTGGAATTTGTAATTAGATTATATTTTGTTTTGAGCTCTTCACTTGTGGGAATCAATTTTGTCCACTGGTCCTGTAACACTTGTTCCTGAATAGTTCACAGACTGATGTTACTCAATTATGGTGACCTCTTTTGTATATAGCCTTGGATAAAATCATTTGCTAAACAATAAATGTAAAACCTAATCCTTGTAATGTTACAAATGGTCTTCTATTTGCCTCAATAACATCAGTAATGGCCATCTTCACACAGCTCCTGGTGTCCCTCCACTCCTGTAGCTGTACTGCATCTATGAGGGCAAGACAAAAGGGATCAGAACATGAGTGTAAACCATAAATAACAATAAAAGCCAAAACCAGGATGCCATAGAGATTGGGTTGGAAAAACCAATACATTAGCCAAAAACTTGAGTTGAAAAGAGCTTAGCAAAAAATCAGGAAACCAAGAAAACGTAAGGGAAAATATTCAGCAAACTTTTTTAATTGTGTGTGCTCAATCTTGGTAAAAAGTGCTATCCATGTTAACAACTTTTATATGGTTGTCTGCTGATGACATCACACAATTATGACCACACCCACTATCAACAGGTCAAGGTGTCATAGCAATGTCTTAACAAAATGGAGCTTTAAAAAACAAAAAGGAGTCACCAAATTTACAAAACATAATGCTAATAAAATTTAATCCTATATAATCCAACCACAAAAACAAACTAGTAACTGATTTGGATTCTCTGTCCTTAGTAAGTCATTGTAAACCAACTCTGAACCTCAGAAAAAATTAATAACAACATTTCGCCATATCATAGCAGCAGTATCAGAGGGCCAACATAGTCTGTATGTTATTTCCAGGGATTTTATGCCCCTTACAAGTTAGAAGATTTTGCCAATGGCTGGTGTTTCCTATTTGGCCTCAGTCTCTTTCATTTGTAAGTGGGTTACATAACGTTGGCAACTACTGAGTGCCCTGCCCCCTAACTAGTTAAGTGCCATTGCCTCGATATTGACTCAGAACAACCTCATTGATAGCACTTCTAAACAATGTTCACTCTTCTGTCAAGTTGCTGGCCATACCCTCTAATATCCTGGGGAAAAATTAATTGTTCACCTTCAGGCTGGTACTCTCACCCACATATGTTGGCACTCATTCCATCTACCTTTTAGATACTTAGCACACAGGGCTTTTTGCCCGTTACTGACTGTGTACATGTATCAGTATAGTTCACGGTTTTCCCTGAAAGATGTCTGAATAACCTACCTTTGTCATGTGCCAATCTGGTGCTGTCCTTTTCCTGGCTCCCCCTCAAATATTACATTATATTTTATATGTCATATTATTAAACAGCATGTGTTTTGTTTGGTGTGAAAGAAGTGGTGTTTGTGAGTTGAAAAAAGTGTTTGTTTTTTTTTTTTAGCTGTAGGGTGTTATTGTCAATAAGAGAGTCACAATTATTTAATGTAAGAAGTAGGCTGAATTTAATATAATGACTAGGAATAACAGTATTTGGTTTAAGATGATTTAGTGATCAAGCACTTCATTAATAGACAATGGACTTGAAGCCTAAACACAACATCTGTGAACATCATTATGGAAGCATCACTTGTGCCTTTCATAAAAATACAATGAGCCAGATGTCACCCACTTTTCAGCTTTTAGGCATGTCAAATTCTCTTTTTGGTGAAACAATAGTATTGTCAAATATCCACTGGAGGCTCTAGAAACAATATTTTTCTTTGGAGATTATGTCAAACATATGTCATGAAAGCCTTTAGGTATATGGAATATTTTTAGAAAACAGGCATCCTTAAGCTTATTGATAAGCATCCTGCTGCTTCATACTCTCAAAAACAGGCGTAGGTCTCAAAAAACTATTGCCAGACCTTCACACTCCAGAGGTCTGTGACAAAGGAGTAGACTTCATCACCTCAGGCTGCCTAGCCCCAAACTCAAAAGGTAGACACAGGCCAAAAAGGCGGAAAAGGATTTAAAATATCAATCTATGCACAAAGGGTGGAGAGGAAAACCACTAAACCTCTAGTCTGAGATTAACCAAACAAAGTTATTTTATATTTGAAGTTTTAATAAAGAGGATTGAAAAGGATAGTATAATAACAACGAAGGATCTAAATAGTTTTTGCAATATAGGCAAATCTAAAGGCAAAAAGATCCAAAAGCACATACCAGAACAGAATAACAGACATCACTCATTTAAACTGCTGGAGCATTCCTGCTGCAAAATAGGTGGCCCCATCCCCTTACGCAGTACATAAAGGGGAACATCTACAGTGCAACCTATAATATTAACATAACACACAATAGCAAAATAACTAACACATTAAATAAATAGGACACAGACAGAACAAAACCAAAAAGATAAATAACATACAAAAGGATTAAATAAAAAAATAAGAAGAATGAGCAGTAGAGGAGACTGCATTGGGACCTAATCCAGTTATGCAAAGTCCTCAAAGGCATTAGTAAAGTAGATCCAGCACTTGGATTATAGTGCAAATTAAGAGAAAATGCATTAAAGACTGAAGCCCAGAAGAACTTCTTTACACTGATTTAAACTACAAAGCTATGTAGTTGAACCAGAATCTATCATGTCTCGATCAGGGTTTCTCCCCTGGTTGTGGTTCAGATTAATGTTTTGTCTCCTTTTTGTTCATTTTTGATTCTTTTGTTTATGTTGATTATGTATACCATTCTTTATTTTTGTTTTTCTTTATGTACAGTATATCAGTTGTCATAGCTATGTTCCGTGTTCCGGTTGTCCCATAAGAGGCAGAGCCTTTCACCAATCACTGGCATCATTTTGAATGAGTGTATTTATTTTCATTTATTGGATTTCTGGATTTTTGAACTATATTACTCTGATTTTGACTACATTTTTGGATTACTGTATTGGAACTTTGTTTGCATTGGTTTGCTTTAATGTCTTTAGGCAATTCCTTTGCTTCTTGTGCTCCACATAGCTTGATTGTTAATGAAGAGCATTTTGTGAAAATAAACATTTTGTTTTATAAAGATTCAGTACTTGCCCTCATTACTAGCTGGGGTTTAACAGTGATATCATGTTTTGGAAGTGCTTTTGGAACTTATTGGCATTTATGGGCTTTGGGACTCCTAGTCACAACAGAATCCTTGGCAACCAAGAACTAGGTGAGATATTAGCTAAACAAACAAGCTTTAATGTTTGAATGGTCTCCTCCCATTTGTTAAATTTCTTGTGTTCTCATGTTCAAAAACAGAATTATAATAGAACCCTGATTATCTGTATTCTGATTTACAGAGGTTCCACCTTACCCAAAGCAGACCTGTAAGTGTAATACACTACTTTTGTTATAGTTCATAAAAGCTTTGCTGTGAATACTATACCTTTTAAAATTGACTTTACCGAGTGAGCGGTCGAAGAGCTGGTGATAGTGAGAATGTACACATAACCCGCATTCTCTGCCACAGAGGTGAGTGCTTTGTGAAGTGAGCAAAATGGAGACCTCCATCCATCTCTGACCACTGTGAGCAGCATGCTTTCCTGGTGACATCAGCTGGTCTCTCTCTGTGTCAACCCTACCTTCTACACAGTGTTGCCTCTACACTCTACCCATCCACAATTCAAATCCCAATGTTTTCACTATTTAAATTGCTGTGGACTCACACCACAAATCATCTCAGTTCAAAGATTTGCACTGTGGTGAGCCTCAAAACAATGTTCTCCGGTTCAGAGGTGAGCACTTTGAAATATAAACTAATTAGAAACCTCCATCTGTAAGGTACAGAGACAGACTACTATGAGTAGTGGGATTCCCTGGTGACATCAACTGATCTCTCTTTGTGTCAGCCCCCACCTTCTCTTCACAGTGTTGTTTATATAGCAGCCAACTGTTTTATCCGAGTTTTCAGCAGACTGAGCTAGCATCAGTCCACATCACCTTGGATAATTGGGGTGCTACTGTAATAACATATGAAAAGTAATATTTGGAAGATAACAAGAGATTAAATAAAGAAAAAAATAATCTCGAGCAAAGTTACCCTAACCTAACCATGACAGTCACTATAATACCGTTGGATTTGAGCACTGGCTGGACTGGACTAAGGATGCTTTCTTTCCTCAGGTATTCCAGGGTCAGCATTTTCTGTACCTCCAGTTCAGTTTCACTATAGGGATATGATAAGGCTGTTTCCTAACCAATGCCCTGGATTCAATAGGAAAATCATGCTAGTTAGAGATGGTTAATCTTGCCTAGGTATTCAAAATATCTATTTCCATATTTATTGCTCTGGTTATGTTTCTGTAGGACTTATATATTGTACAGAATAATATTTGAAACCTTTAATTTTATGCCATTCTCACTGAGCCTGTTCCGGGATCTCTATCTCAAGGCTTTATTTAAAGCATGATTTATAGTCTGCTTCATTTCCTTTATTTCAATGGATCCTTGTTAATAAGCTAGGAGTTTAGAATGTCCTGCAGTTATCTTCCATATAAGATCTCTAACAGCAAGAAGCCCATGGATAATGCATGCCACCTCCCTTTTAGCAGATTAGGCAAAAGAGAGTATTAAGTCCTGTTCCCACAATCTTCCTCAACATATGTTTTAATTTTTAATTATGCTTTTGATTGAAACTTTCAACTAAACCATTCCTCTGTGGGTTAGAAACCAAAGTTTTCAGGTGCTTTATTTTTAACTGGTGGGCAGTCATTTTAAAATTTTTAAATGTAAAAGGTGTTCCCCTATCCGTTAAAATTTCTTTAGAGACTCCTGCATGGGCATACATGTTTATTAAATCTTCTTTAATATTGTAAGCATTATCCATAGGGTTACCCTGCACAGGGTGCAGGGTTGCATAATCTATAGTAATGAGGACTTATTTATTGCCTTGTGATATTTTTTCAAGTGGACCCTGTCTCTCAAGCATAGTCTCAGTTAGTGGTAGAGTAACTGAAGGAACACATTGGTTCCTAGAAATCTGTAAGAGTTGACACTCTAGGAAGAAACACAAAATCATTTAAATTCCCCATCAATTTAATTTAATGCTTAGCCATCCTTTCAGCTCCCAAGTGGCCACCCAAAAGATTGCAAAGTGCTAACTTTAATGAGGTTTACTATTAGTGCCACGATATGGGCATGGAATTAAAAATTGGTTTTGCATTTCTCTGTCATGATTAATCTATACTAATAAAAGGCAAAGCCCTGACTGACTGACTGACTGGCTCACTCACTCACTCACTACTAATTCTCCAACTTCCCGTGTAGGTAGAAGACTGAAATTTGGCAGGCTTATTCCTTACAGCTTACTTACAAAAGTTAAGCAGGTTTTATTTCAAAATTCTACACGTAACAGTCATAACGGTCGACAATGTCCGCTATGTTGAACTTTCTTATTTATGGCCCCATCTTCACGGAATTTGGCAGGCGGCTTTCCTGCGCTAACCGAAACCGATGTACATACTTATTTCGGTGGTATGACGCCACTTGACCTAATATAAGTCATTTTCCAATGGAAATAAGACACATGTTGAAATAATATAGTTAATATATAAGGTTATATTTAACCTTTTTTTGCTAATATGGTTTTGGTTCTGGACAGTTGGAGATCCTCTCAGATCCTCTAGTTTGCCCCACACATTAAGGCTGAATCATTCTAGACTGAAATTTAGTCTGATGACAATCGTCCACCTCTGATGGCTCTTCTACCATACTTCAGGAATGCATCTGGAGAGACCAGGCAAGATATGCTGCCAGTAAATGTAAAAATGCTTGGCAGCCACTATTTGCACAATCCTAAGTTGACCCTAGCTTGTAGGTTGGCACCAGGTGGCCCAACCTGTTATTTAAAAAATTTCTACTATTTCTGGCTTGTAGGACCATAAACCTTTTAGCTCTGGATGCTTGCATGATTCCATATGTCCTAAGTAGTGAAGCTAAGTTCTCTTCAAGGCATGGTGGGCAAATATGTTTCTTTTCAGCAAGTTATACTGACCACTGAAATATAGTGAGGGGAGCCTCTGTGCCATCCGTAAACATAAACATTGGCAGGCCTTGTACCAGTCTTACCTCACATATGGAAAAACAGCTCAGCACAGAGTTTGCCAGTGGCTCCAGGGGCTTAGGCTGGTCCATGGAATTGCTCATCTTGATGACTACACTACTGTAAAGTAAAAATGTGTCAGAAAGATTGTTCATTGTTTCAGCAGGAAATCCCTGTTTATTTCTTTATTCTTGTGGATACTTTTGTGCATCAGCTTACTGCCAACTGTGGCACTAGAGACACTAAGAGTTCTGAAGGTTGATCCTATCTGATCAAAAGACAGGTCTTTTGTGAGGTGGTGGTGTTTTTAAACTTGGAAAAGTGGGCAAAAACAGGTTGGGACTCCGTCTAGGTCATCAACTTCTGAACTATCAGGGAAACAGATAGAAATGTTATACTTCTAGTTATACTTTTATTCATGCATTACAGATTAAATATCGGAACTACTGCCAAACAAAAAACAAATAGAAGGTGTCTTTGCAAACCATGCAACCTGAGATGCATAGTTTCAAGTTTTTACTTGATTCTCTTTTTAGATAGCTCATTGTCTGCATACTAAAACTAGGCTTAAAAGGGCTATTTGATTCACATCTGTTATATACACAGCACTTTGTATACTTCACATTAAGCACATATTTTTAATTTTTCATATTCATGTTCATACCAAGTCCAGGGGTTTCTCCTGCCCATTGCTCAGTGCTTGCTGGGATAGATTCATTTTCTAGACACCCTGCTCTTGATAAACAGATTAAGAAAATGAGTGGATGGATGATGGATAGACATTGATATTTGTGGTGCCCAGGATAACTTTCTAAAACAGAAATGTTGCGTAAGAACTTTTCCACGCTCAAATCGCGATGTATAAAACCTACACTTGGCGTAAAGCCACGACTTTTCCACGGTACCTCATGCCTTGTCGACGCAAGTTCTCCGCCGGTTTTGCAAACTGGCGCACCCAGCGCCAAAGCAATGGTACTGTTCTTGTGTGATTACTCATTATTTTCATGACTGCTTTATAAATACACAGAAACTAACCGCATATTGTTTATTAGTGTAATGCATCTGATTGTAATTAACTCGTAACAATATAATGGTCCAGGGAACAGCCATAGTATTCCAAATACCATAACTGCTTTAGCGTTGTTACTCTCACTCTCTCTTCTTCTTCTTCTTCTTCTTTCAGCTCCTCCCGCTAGGAGTTGCCACAGCGGATCATCTTTTTCCATATTACTCTCACTGCACGACTCGGAGTATTTATATCACTGTATCTGAGTGTGAATCACAGCAGCAGCTGATCGGAAAGAGAATTATCGGTATACAGCTTTAAGGACACGCTGTCTCAGCCACTGCAAAATGTTTTAAAGCCTTTCCTGTACGGACCTCGCGGTTCAGAAACAGTTTAATCCCAAGAACTTTAAATGCACTCAATCAATTGCTCCTTGTAGAACGGTTTGTACTTATAAGTACAATCACCCCACTGTAAACTTGCACTACAGTTATAATATCTCACAACCTGGGCCACTTTATAAAGCGCAGATTTACATATGATGACAATATCATTTTTAAGGTGAAATGCAGCAAAATATGTTTGTTAAATTATACACATAAAACTTTAACTTCATTTAAATAATCTATATTCTTCACTGGGAGTGTCGTGAAGGATAGAATAATTAAACATGTACTACTAAGATATTTCAATGTTCTTTAAACGCTTTGAAGAATCGGCGCTAAGCTTACAGATGGCTTAACGCCTATTACAGAGCTGATTGTATGGCGATCGGTTACTTGGGGAAAGAAAAGCAAGGACTCTTGGGCGGCACGCCAATATATATTGAATATAAAACAGAAAGAGAAAATAACAACACAGCTAAAAACGCAGCACAAATTTCGACAAAAGATAAATGCTTGTCATGAGCACGAGGCTCATGAAACACATGTTTAATAATGTGCTTTAGCTCCTATCATCATGAAAATGACATCACGTATACATCTCAGTATTTTAGTTATTCAGAGAGCTGTAATATCACAAATGTAATGGACTCTGTGTCCAGTTGGAGGAAGAGAGCCAGTTTAAGAAGCAAGTAGTGATTCACACACATAGATCACATACGAGTAGAAGATCAAATACAAAACAAAGCATTTAACGTGCTACTTTAATTACGATGTAATTTTGAGAAACTGGTTAATTAAACGATTTTAAGATGAAGTTTATAATGTTCTACTAAATGACAAAATAAACTACGTGATTAAAGTGGAAAATTCGAGATTGAAGTTGACATTTCGTGCTTTTTCCCCACCGTGTGCCTTTTTTCTCTGTACCCTAATAAACTTTCATATGACACTCAGACAGTGGGCTTACAACTCTTCTTTTCACGGCAACTTTGATATGTGACTTCTTTTTATTTCCGCACTGTGCGATTTTGTGAATGTGAGCTTTCAAGGTTCTCCAACACGCTATGTCACTCGATCAACTTCATTTTGTTGATTATACCACGGTTTATTTGAACAAATAGTATGTTTTTCCTTTGCCTCCACTTGGTATTCGCTGAAATTTTATATTTTCCCGTGCTTTTCCCATTGTCTTTTCACAGAAGGCTGCGCTTAAGGGCGATTTATATTGATTTGCATATTCAAATAGGCGTAATTCTGGGAGGATTTGGGGCGCTACATAATGCGCTGCACGAAGCGTAGTTTTCACGCTGATCGGGATTTATGTAACGGAAGAACGTGGAAGTTGGAGTACGCACAGATTCCTGCATCTGATTTTTCTGTGCGTAAGCACATTTCGCTTTTGTGCTTACGCCATGTTATAGTGCGAGTTCTACGCACGGCGCTATACATGAGGCCCTGGTAATTAAAAATAAACTAGCTGATCTAATGGAACAACAAAAAAATAATTGGCCTACCAGAATTGACTCTGTCTAGGTCATCAACTTCTGAACTATCGAGGAAACAGACAGAAATGTCATACTTCTAGTTGTAAGCTTAAATCATTTATTTGTTCCCTTAAATTCAACCACAGAGGCAATCAGATTACATTTCAAATGACTGCAGCTGGTTTATAAACTAGAAGAAAAAGTGTCTCAATAAACAGTTCAGAAATTTGTAATAAATAAATAAATAAATAAATCTCTAAAACATTTTTGAGTAATGTGTCTTCATAACTTTGGAGTTACTTCTAAAAATTCCTTGTTCTGAATAAAAAAGAGCTTTTCCTATAACTGCTAACTCAAGCTTTTATATTTTCCTGACTAGAACGTCCAGTTTGAAGCCAGTTAAGCCAATCAAACTTAACACAGTTCTTTTTTGTAGCTTATGTTTTCACTTTTACTATATGTGAATTCCTGTTTTTCTGTGCCTTTGATGAGAAATTAAAGATTTTCGTTTAAGAGAAAAAGCAATAACCTTTATTCAGTTCCACACTGACCTCTAATAATTACTCCACTATTTATTGTTTAGGGACAGGGCTCATGTGTATTATCTATGCTTTCTGGTAGCAAATAATGAGTTAAACTGTTCATATTTTAGCTCTAAGCAGCAGCTCAATAAAGTCCACAGTATTTGTCCCCTGCTCTTTCTTTATTGCTTATTTGTTTAGCCTGATGGGAATGTGGCGTTGTATATTGTGCAAAGACAGGAAAAAAGATTCAGCTCTCCCATGGGTTGAGTGAAGCTTTCATTGACATTTTAGTGAAATATTAAAGGTGAAGTAGATTCGTAGGGACATATTGTAAAGCCTGTCACAATCTTCACAGAGGAATTGGTGAGAGGAGGGGAAAAGGGGGAAAGTTAAAAGAGTAGGAGGGAGGGTGAGAGTGACTGGCAAAAGTACATGCAGCCAGAATTTATGAATTGGCTGCAGATAGAATCTGGCAAGCAGGAAAGGTGGAAGAAAATCTTATTGACATCTCAGTGCTGTCTTGGACCAGTACAAGACCATCAGTAATGCTGTCTAGTCAACAGGGAGGTGCTGTCACTGTGAGATTTTACTTAGGCAACCTGTATTGATTTTTGGTCTGCTGCCAGGAACTGTGCAAAGGAAGAGATTCATTCGTTGCATTTTCTTTTATGGGCTGAGGAGTGTCTGAAGGTAAAAATGAAACATGTGACCAGAATCTGATTTCTAGGAATGTGGCAGTGATTTCTGAAATTAATTTTTATATTAACTCTTCTATTTACTTAAAAAATAAACTATACTGTATAAATGTATACTTTA
The DNA here is from genome assembly GCF_016835505.1 of Polypterus senegalus. Taxonomy (NCBI): domain Eukaryota; kingdom Metazoa; phylum Chordata; class Cladistia; order Polypteriformes; family Polypteridae; genus Polypterus; species Polypterus senegalus. Next base: position 108,371,032 of record NC_053167.1, on the reverse strand, counting down.
AAAGATTAAGATTTTATTCATAAACATTGAATTGCTTAAAGGTAATTCTTATTCATAGCTTATAAAATAATTCTCCATGTACAGTTACCTAGATTGTAATGCCAATTAAATGAGCATTTTGGTGACATTCATTCCTTGAGTTAACTTTATTTTGGAAATTTTAAATAAATATGGAAACAAAAACTGTACTGGGCAGGATGACTCCTTCTCTTCAAAAATGTTTTTAATAGTCAACATTATACAATAATTTAAACACATTTTGAAAAAAATATAAACATACACAAAAAATATGCAATTGACTCATGCCCAGTGTTTTGTCATTTTAGGTTCTTACAATGACCCAATTCCCCTTTATAACATTTACTACCTGTTTGTGGTCTTCGGGACAAACAACAACCTGAAGACTCCCTAGCAGTTTTACTATATTGGTGAACTTGGAGACCCGTCAGCTAAGTGGGCTGGGACAGATCGTATCTTGTCCGAGACGGACGTGTAGTCGAATGCAGCTGTGACACAAACTGAGTGGGACAGGCTTAGGCAAACGTATGACAAACATGCGTGTACCACACAGTTGAGTTTGTCTGCTTGGGCTGAATTAGAACTGAGGTGCATGTAAGCGCCAAAAAATTTAAAAGTGCATGCATGTGCCACCTCACCAGGTGCAAGTCACTCTTGTATAAGCTTCTCCGTTTTCCATGGAATTCACACCAGCTCCCGAGGCCATGTATGAGCATGAGCAGAATGGACTGCTCCATACACACACACACACACACATCTTTTATGGTGAGAACTGAGGTGCATGCAAGTGTTGAAAAAATGTCAAAGTGCATGCATGCACCATCTAGTGGCTGTGGTTGAGCGTGAGAAGAGTGGACTGCTCCATACACACACATCTTTGGTTTATATATGTCTAATTATGTAGACTTTAACAGAATGCCCCAAATCTCACACTCCTAACACTCTGTCAGGGTTGACTGCCACAATCCTTCAGCACTGCCCACTTTCTTTTACATCTGTAAGCCCAAGATATTAGATATACAATAGCATCAGAACATTCAGGAGACAGTTATATTTGTATTCATGTATTATTGATTAAATATTAGAACTAGTGCCAAACAAAAAGCAAAATGTGTCTTTGCAAACCATACAACCTGAGATGCATACTTTCAGGTGGCAAATAAAGTTGTAATTGTACTTGATCCTGTTTTTAGATAGCTCATTGTCTGCGTACTAAAACTGGAGGCTTAAAAGGGCTATTTGATTCACATCTGTTATATACACAGCACTCTGTATACAGTACTTCACATTAAACAGATATTTTAAATTTTTCACATTCATGTTCATGCCAAGTCTGATAGATGAAGTTGATATTTATGGTGCTCAGGATAAGTTTTCAAACAACGTTTCTGGAGAAAAGGTGTAAGTCATTAAGATTAGTAAAACAAAATTAATTGAAGCAGGCTTATTCCTTACAGCTTACTTACAAAAGTTAAGCACCTTTTTTTTCGAAATTCTACGTATAATGGTCATAACGGTCAATAAAGGTCGACAACGTCCACCATATTGAACTTTCTTATTTATGGCCCCATCTTCACGATATTTGGTAGGCAGCTTCCCTGGCGCTAACCGAAAACCGATGTACGTACTTATTTCGATGGTATGACGCCACTGTCGGCCGCCATATTGAACTTTCTAACGTCACTAATTTTCCAACTTCCCATGAAGGTAGAAGGCTGAATTTTCGCAGGGTCATTCCTTACAGCTTACTTACAAAAGTTAAGCAGGTTTCATTTCGAAATTCTACGCATAACGGTCAACAACGTCCGCCATGTTGAACTTTCTTATTCATGGCCCCATCTTCACGAAAGTTGGTAGGCGGCTTCCTTGCGCTAACCGAAACCAATGTACATGCTTATTTCGGTGGTATGACGCCACTGTCAGCTGCCATTTTGAACTTTCCAATGTCACTAATTCTCCAACTTCCCGTGTAGGTAGAAGGCTGAAATTTGGTACTTATTTCGGTGGTATGATGCCACTGTCGGCCGCCATATTGAACTTTTCAACAGTCTTTGTTACTTATGGGCCTATCTTCATGAAATTTGGTACGTGGGTTCCCAACGCTAACTGAATCCTACTTACGTACATATATACGAGGTGTGGCAGAAAAGTAATGAGACTGATTTTTTATTTACCAAAGTTTTTATTTTTTTCAAACATCAATGTTATCCCCTTCAAAGTAGTTCCCTTGGGCAGCTACACACCGATGGAGACGTTGTTTCCACTATTGGTAGCAGTGCTGGAAGTCTTCAACCGGTATGGTCTTCAGCATGTCTGTTACACTCTTTTGGATGTTTACTAAAGTCCCGAAATGACGTCCTTTGAGGACATTTTTCAGTTTAGGAAAAAGGAAAAAGTCACACAGACTGAGGTCAGGTGAATAAGGGGGCTGGGGAACCACAGGAATGCCTTTTGAGGTCAAAAATTCTGTTATGGAGAGGGCAGTTTTTCGGCACCATTTTGGCACAGACCTTTCGCATGTGCAAATGTTCAGTCAAAATTTGATTAACGGTAAATCTGTTCAAATTTAATTGTTCACTCAACATTCTTAATGTTAAACGACGGTCTGATCTCACAAGAGTGTTCACACATTCGATGTTTTCATTGGTTTTCCCTGAACGGTGTTCATCTTCAACGTGTTTTCTGCCTTCCAAAAATTATTTGTGCCAGCGAAAAACTTGAGCTCGGGATAAAGAATGTTCCCTATAGGCCTGTTTTAACTTTTCAAACGTCACACTTGCCGCTTAATGGCACAACGCTGTTCAAATTCCGCTGTTCCATTTTGCGTGATGCACAACCAAAAACACAACTTCGCTAATAGCAGTCACAAAAATCATGTAGTTAACGGAAGGAGTTGAAACTCGCACTGTGCTATGGGAGGGTACTGATACACATGCTCTATCAAGGACAACAGCGCAGCGTTGCCAGATCGCTTGCAGTGTTGCCAGTCTCATTACTTTTCTGCCACACCTCGTATGTCCATAGCCTGCAGCTCAGTCACCGTGTGAGGCGGCGTTGGGTCCCCCATCCCAACGCCTCCCACGTTGTTGGCTGCCTGCCTATATAAGGCCATCCGTCGCTCCAGTCTCTCCATTCCCTTCCTTGCTTCGCCACGGGATTCACGTCTCCCTGCTGATAACTACAATCTTTATATTTAATCCACAGCTTCTCCACTGTTTTATTGTTTATTTATTACGATTATAGTTATTGTGTAGGTATTTTAGACTTACTTTACATTGTTCAGGTACCCATTTCCTTTATCATTCCAACCGTACCGCATTAACGTGTCTTTCGAGGTGATCACCATCGATCAAAGAAGTCACTTACTGAGTGGTTTCCATGCCCGGATTTGGCACCTGCCTTTTCCATTCTCTTTGTTACATATTGCACGGCCATATCAGGCTCACTCTTGATATCTGGAGAAACATTGTGTCTTATGTATTGAATGACTGGGACAGGTTCAAGGTGTGGACTGATGACGGTACAGGAGATAATTATACTACACAGGAGCACTATAAGAGTGAAATGCTTAAGCCTTTCACCTATGGTTCTGAATGTGAGTTGATGGCTGCCGCTGAATTGTTCAGTTGTCGCTTTCAAGTGTAAATTTAAATGGCCAAATATTTTACACCTTTGGACAACCGCCAATGCCTCTTAAACATCTTAGATTCACAGGTGACAATTTGAGTAGTGGACACTTTGATGTTTATGAATGTTTAAACTCTCAAAAGCTGGATGCGAAGTTATTGATGAAACTGGTTGTATACTTACAACGCTTGACAGATGCCGAATGTCACTTCAACACAAGTCCTACAAATACTGTCGTAATTGAAACAAACCATGAAACTCAAACCGATTATGACAGCAGCAATCCAAGCTGTCAGATTTGAGACAAGATTATTGTTCACATGGCCAACTGTACGTTGCATGCTTAAGAGTAAGCTCAGCGCACAGCTTGGTCATATTACAACCGGAGGGCCGAACTCACAATGTGGTATACAAAGAGATCCTGAACAAATAATTATTGGTATATTTTCCCTCAGTTTAAAAAGGTTTAATTTTCTTCATAATAAAACTTTTAAGGCAGTACTTCGCCGCTGTGAAAAGCAGGTATTTTGCTATATATACACTGTATATATATATATATATATATATATATATATATATATATATATTGTGGAGGACTGCTGGCTTCTCATGCCGGTCCTCACCCCCAGGCCGCCAGGAGGAACCCTCCCGACAGCAGGATAGTGCCCCGAGGTCCAGCAGGGCCTCATGGACTTTGTAGTATTTATACACAGCCCTGCTGGGGCCACCAGGAGTCGCTGTGGGGGGGCTTATGGGCTCTTTTGTGCCTTATGACCCAGGGGTACGTCACGGTCATGTGACGGGAAGGAGTAAGGAACTGTGGACTGTTGGGACAGGAACATCTCCGGGTCAGGGGCTATAAAAGGACGGTGCCTCAGTCCAGACACTGAGCTGTGCTGGGAGGTAGAGGAGCAAAGTGTCTGGGCGTGGAGGAGTAATTATAGTGTGGTGCTGATTTGATTTATTATATGAGTATTGTGGAAGGTGCTTGGTGCACTGTGAATCAAAATAAAGAGTCTTGGACTTTTACCTGGTGTCTGGAATTCTACCTCAGGGTTCAAGGGAGTACTAGTGCCCCCTACTGCCACAATATATGTATATATATATATATATATATATATATATATATATATATATATATATATATATATATATATATATATATATATAGATAAATAGATATTTATACTGCTCACAAAAATTAAAGGAACACTTTAAAGAAACACATTAGATACATCAGATCTCAATATGAAGTTGGATATCTATACAAATAACGACAGGGCAATGTCTTAGGAACAAAAGGATGCCAAGTCTTTTAATGGAAATAAAAGTTTTCTGCCTACAGAGGGCTCAATTGTGTAGACACCCTAAAATCAGAGTGAAATGAAGATGTGGCAGGCTAGTCCATTTTTCAAAAACTTAATTTCTGCTACTCAAAATGCTTTTCAGTATCTTGTGTGGCCCCACGAGCTTGTATGCATGCTTGACAACGTCGGGGCATGCTCCTAATGAGACGACGGATGGTGTCTTGTGGCATTTCCTCCCAGATCTGTATGAGGGCATCCCTGAGCTGTTGTACAGTCTGAGGAGCAACCTGGCGCCTAATGGACCGAAACATAATGTCCCACAGATGTTCTATTGGGTTTAAGTCAGGGGATCGTGAAGGCCATTCAATTGTTTCAATTCCTTCATCCTCCAGGTACTGCCTGCATACTCTTGCCACATGAGGCCGGGCATTGTCGTGCATTAGGAGGAAACCAGGACCTACTGCACCAGCGTAGGGTCTGACAATGGGTTCAAGGATTTCATCTCGATACCTTATGGCAGTCAGAGCACCATTTCCTACGCAGTAGATGTCTGTGCGTCCCTCCATGGATATGCCTCCCCAGACCATCACTGACCCACCACCAAACCTGTCATGTTGAACGTCGTTCTCCTTGTCTTCTCCAGACTCTTTCACGTCTATCACAGCTGCTCAGGGTGAACCTGCTCGCCTGTAAAAGTACAGGCGCCAGTGGCGGACTTGCCAATTCTGGTGTTCTTGAGCAAATGCCAGTCGAGCTCCACGGTGCTGGGCAGTGAGCACAGGGCCCACTACAGGACGCCGGGCCCTCAGGCCATCTTCATGAAGTCTGTTCCTGATTGTTTGGGTAGAGACATTCACACCAGTGGCCCTCTGGAGGTCATTCTGTAGGGCACGAGCAGTGCTCAGCCTGTTCCGCCTTGCACAAAGGAGCAGGTATCGGTCCTGCTGATGGGTTGAGGACCTTCTACGGCCCTGTCCAGCTCTCCGAGAATAACAGCCAGTCTCCTGAAATCTCCTCCATGTTCTGGAGATTGTGCTGGGAGACACATTAAACCTTCTTGCTGCAGCACGTGTGGATGTGCCATCCTGGAGAAGTTGGACAACCTGTGCAACTTCTGTAGGGTTAAGGAATCGCCTCATACTGCCAGTAGAGATGATTACTCAAGCCAAAACTAGCACGAGTGGAAAACCAGCCAAAAAGATCAAGAGGGAGAAACTTGAAATGACCTCCACATGTAAAACCAGTCCTGTTTTGAGGGTTTTCTAATTGTTGTCACTTTAGTGCACTTGTCGTTAAGTCCATGAACACCAATACAGCTGAAAGTGATTAACAATGACCTCAGCTTAACCAACCAGAAAATTATCAGACAGGTTTAATTGATTTCATGCCAGGCCCAATAAAAAAAGTGTTCCTTTAATTTTTGTGAGCAGTGTATATATATATATATATATAATGTGTGTGTGTGTATGTATGTACAGTATGTATGTGTATATATAGAGAGAGATATAGATATATATACTGTATATATAATGTGTGTGTATGTATGTGTATATATATATATATATATATATATATATATATATATATACTCAGCAAAAAAAGAAACGTCCTTTGACTTTCAACTGTTTTTACTTTCAGTAAACTTAATGTGTAAATATTTGTATGAACACTAAAAGAGTCAACACCATAAGACATAAACTAAAAATGTTTCACAATGTGTCCCTGAATGAAGGGAGGCTCAAAATCAAAAGTACCAGTCAGTATTTGGTGTGTCCACCAGCTGCTTGAAGTGCTGCAGTGCATCTCCTCCTCATGGACTGGACCAGATTTGTCAGTTCTTGCTGTGAGATGTTACCCCACTCTTCCACCAAGGCACCTGCAAGTTCCTGGACATTTCTGGGGAATGGCCTAGCCCTCACCCTGCGATCCAACAGGTCCCAGACGTGCTCAATTCCTTCGACAATAAACACGAATCCGTCTATCACCCCTGGTGAGACAAAACCGTGACTCATTAGTGAAGAGCACTTTTTGTCACTCCTGTCTGGTCCAGCGAAGGTGGGTTTGTGCCCATAGGCGGCGTTGTTACTGGTGATGTCTGATAAGGACCTGCCTTACAACAGGCCTACAAGCCCTCAGTCCAGCCTCTCTCAGCCTATTGTGGACAGTCTGAGCACTGATGGAGGGATTGTGTGTTCCTGGTGTGACTCGGGCAGTTGTTGTGGCCATCCTGTACCTGTCACGCAGGTGTGATATTTAGATGTACCGATCCTGTGTAGGTGTTGTTACACGTGGTCTTCCACTGCGAGGATGATCAGCTGTTCTTCCTGTCTCCCTGTAGCGCTGTCTTAGGCATCTCACAGTGCGGACATGGCAATTTATTGCCCTAGCCACATCAGCAGTCCTCATGCCTCCCTGCAGCATGCCTAATGCACGTTCACGCAGATGAGCAGGGACCCTGGGCATCTTTCTTTGGGTGTTTTTCACAGTCGGTAGACAAGTCTCTTTAGTGTCCTGCGTTTTTAGAACTGTGACCTTAAATGCCTACTTTCTGTAAGCTGATAAGGTCTTAACGACCATTCCACAGGTGCATGTTAATTAATTGATTATGGTTAATTGAACATGCATGGAAAACATTGTTTAAACCCTTTACAATGAAGATCTGTAAAGTTATTTGGATTTTTAAAACATTATTGTTGAAATACACAGTCCTGAAAAAGGGACGTTTCTTATTTTGCTGAGTATATATATATATATATATATATGACAGTAATACTCATAACAGTGACAAACAATTACATTGACATTCATGTTATGTTATTTTCAAAATGTTTCCTTTAATTTTTCATTACTTCTTTAACACACTACTTCTCTGCTGCGAAGCGCGGGTATTTTGCTAGTATATATATACATGAATGTGTTAGAAGTGGGCACATACCTATACGTGTGTGTAAAATTATATTGGATTTAGAAAATGTGAATTATTCACAAAAAGTAGAAAAAAGTACCACAAATGAACATAAGCTTCATGCTAAAACATAATAAACTCCTTTTCATCAGACTTTTTTTGTCTCAGCAAACCATATAGACATTGCAAACGAATTTTGGACCATAATTAAAAGTGAAGTGTCAACATTCCAAAACACTTTGATGCATCATGATAAGAAGATTGAATCTGCAAAGGATAAAATAGCAACAAAACAGCAATTAAAAATAAACTAGCTGATCTAATGGAACAACAAAAAAATAATTGGCCTACCAGAATTGCCTGCTGTCTCAGATTCAGCTACAGACAGCATGTGCTGAATGCAGCTTGTCAGAAACCCAATCTCTTCTTAGGAGGCTCCCGATTACATCTTTTCCCTATTTCAGTATTGACACTGTACAGAGAAGGTGTTTATTCTGCTAAAGCAGAAGGCAAAAGCAACCGACATGCCAGCTTACCTGATTTCTCCTGTCCTACTAAAGATTACTTGAGGCCTGAATAATAGTCGGGCTGAAGGCTCTCCAGCAAGAGGAAATTATCAGGGCCATGACAGAAACAGAGACAGACATACATGAGCAATAAAAAGGGGGTTTCGTTTTTATATTAATTGGGATATAGGCAATCCACCAGTTAAACAGGTGTAGCTACTACCAAACTCTATGTACCTGAGTCACCCTAATGATGAACAAATTAAGCTGAATGAATTGTTGTAAACACAACGTATCATGTAAATAATAAAGCCAAGCAAGTCCTGTTGCCCCACCTACACATCAGCCTCACAACAGTGCAACGACTAATTCATCACTTTGTCACTCTTTCTCTCAGATCATCTGGCCAAACTACAATGCCTGTTGGCAACTGACTTTCCAATGACTGACCAACTCTATAGTAATCTGGTTTTGATTGGGTATGGTATGTAAATTAAAAAAAAAACATTACATTAGCAAGTCTCTGCAAATAATTCTAGGATCAAAAACTCCCCTAAAAAGTCCTGGGGTCCTCGGGCACCCCAAAATATATTTGTCTAAGCAGCAATAACTGTTTAAAGGTCAGAAGGCTTCAACCCACCATAATATGAATTAGCTGTCCCAAATAGTTTTTTTCTGATCTTCTGGCAGTGGAAGTCCTGGCATCCCCCTCTAACTGTCTTGTGACCTCCACACTATTCAGCTGCACTCAGAGTTATACTTACAGTGGGGTGATTTTACACATTGTAGTATCTGAAATTTGGGAGACAAAGTCAGAGAGGCGAGGTTGCGTTGATTTGGCCTTGTGCAGAGGAGAGATGCTGAATATATTGGGAGAAGAATGTTAAGGATAGATCTGCCAGGCAAGAGGAAAAGAAGAAGGCCTAAGAGGAGGTTTATGGATGTGGTGGGTAGAGGACATGAGGGTGATGGGTGTGACAGAGCAAGATGCAGAGGACAGAAAGATATGGAAGAAGATGATCCGCTGTGGCAACCCCTAACGGGAGCAGCCGAATGAAGAAGATGAAGTATCTGACTTGTAAAATCGGTTGAATTACGATTTTTTTTCCTCGAATGTTCTGTCAACCTATATCTTTGTCCCATGCTATACTTGTAACCCCACCACTTTAGGCCACTTGTCACATAAGATACTAGTTGTGACACATTAATTCCCTGAATGAACCTGTGCATAACTGTGCACTAGCGACTACTTCAAAGTAATCTTCTGCAGCTGTGTATTTAGTAGCTAGATGACATTGCCATTTGATGGAAATCTGGAAATTTTCATCTTTTCATGTCAGTTTTTATTTTTGGTAAGAGCCAGAAATCACTAGTAACTAAGCCAGGGGAATATGGTGGATAATCCTCTTTGGGAATTGATTTTCTAGCCAGGAAGTTGCAAACACTGAGAGCATCATAGCTTGGGGCATTGTGATGATGGATGATCAACTTGTCGTTGCACCATTTAGGTCTTTTCCATCAAACTGAATCCTGTAAGCTTTTCAGCACTTCTAAACAGCATTGCTGGTTGACTGTTTTTCCCTGTTCAATGCGTTCATGATGGGCTGTCCCCTTGTGATCAAGCAAACATGATTTTTACCCACATGTGCAACACCACACAGTCATTCTGGCAATTAAATTGTCACACCTCGTACATGTAGTGCTATCATGTGTATGTGACTCCTTAGACAACCGTGGACAATGTAAACAAACTTACTACTGTTAAGATATTAAATCAATATTATCTTGAATTACATACAAAAACATTTTCTGTTACATTGTTTGTCATTGTTTTTGCTAGTTATGCTGCTTTGATTCACAAATTCGGGAGGCTTGTGGTGTTTCCAGGTAAGGTTCTGAGGTAATTAATAAAATAGATTTGTGCTTGTACCTCAAGATGTGGTGCCAAACCCAATGACATGGGAGATTCTGAACTGAACACTAAAGATTACAAGGAGGCTTCAACTATCAACTTAAACCAGTGTAGCTAAAATGAGTAGTCCCCAAACAAGATCAGTAAGTATGGAAGATGTTGTGGAACATTCATCATTTTCATGTAAGCAATAAATGTTCATTTAGACATGTTGCTGTGATATTCTGTAACAATTTAAGTGCCTGTCATTATTGTAATGAAGGAGAGATAGCAGATGTTCTCTTATGTTGCTCACTAATCTAACAGTCAAATATAGGAACTGAGAAACTTTAAAAAGAAATAAATCAGTTCCTTTGGAAACTGCAACAGCAATGCAACATTTCCCAGTTACTAATCAGTCTCAGATTTGCTTAGAATTATTTTTTTCCATTGTCCCTCAGAAAACTGCTTGAATTTCTCTGGACTTGTTTGCTGTATTGCACATGCAGTCCACCACAGACTTTATCAATAAAAAATGGATGAACATACATTAAATAATTATTTCCCTAAGAGTCCCTAAAGATATTATTGACTGTATAAGCAAATCATATAATGTATTTTTGAGATATTACTAAATATGGAAGAGATTCCTAAAAATAGAAGATATCAAACATATATATCATGAGAGATGGTCAGAGTCTTTATCTTAAGGAAGGACATGGAGAGATGGCTATTGAAAGGCGTTATCTTCCTAAAACTGCTACTTGGTATACCCCCCTGGGTTGCAGCAGCGCCTCGGATTTCCACATGGCTGTATGGGAATTGCTATTTGTCGGCACAGCCCTGGGTTCTGTGGATACCGGTAGGGGGAGCTGTGGGAGCTGCAGAGCCCTATCTTGGGTTTCCGCCACACCTGGGAGTTATTTCAGACCTCCCTAATTTGCAACTTGGAATGCTCCCAGTTGCAGCTTAAAAAAGGAGCCAGCTGCCTCGCAGAAATTAGCCAGAGTCAGGAGGAAGAGGGATGAAGCTTGCCAGGAGAAGTGGAGATGGAAAGAACAACTGAGAGAAAAAGTGCCATGTGCTATAGTCTTGGGCTATACTGTGATTCGTACTGGTGGGAAATGTGTGTAAAATGTTTCCCACTGAATACAAGCTTTTTATTTTACCGCACTTGTGTTTGAGTCTTCTTTGTTGGATGTTTTGGGAGCCAGCGGGCACCTGGAGGTCACTATATATATATACAGTGGAACCTCGGTTTACGAGTAACTTGGTTTATGAGTGTTTTGCAAGATGAGCAAAAATTTTTAATAAATTTGAGCGATGTCTTGCAATATATATGGATACACTTTGTCTGCTGAGCGTCATGTGATCACAACTGAGCTGATGGTTCTTCTCTCTCTCTCCTTATCTCGCTCGCTCACCCAGCGCATCTCTCTCTCTCTCTCCTTATCTTGCTCGCTCTCCTGCCCAGCTCTCTCTCTCTCTCTCTGGCAATCGTCTCCTATTCTCCGTCTGAGTCTGTGTGTCTCACTCATATAGTCAACATCCGTACGAGCGTATACTGTTTACTACAGCACTGTGACTGTGTGTGTGTGCGCTGTGAAGTGTGAGTCCCCATCTTGCTCCCCAAAACATGAAGCTGAGTCTCAGTACTTTAACACCAGCTTTATTCAGCTTGAAACAGCAACAGCGCTGTTATTTATTGTAGCGGGATCTTTATAATGTTCCTTGTATGACCCATTGACGACAGGCGCTTATAGCATGTCTGCAATCTTTTTGGATGCGCTTATACGCGAACTGCTACAGCACTGGGAGACTGCGATTGCTTTGGGGCGCTCTTCGCGTGTCATCCCGTTGGTGGAATCCCACATGAGTTTAGAAACTCACACCAGCCATGATTCTTTTAAAGGTAAAGTGCAGGTTAATTTGTATTATGTATTTTACTTTATATTTTGTATTAATCATTTTTATATGAATAGTTTTGGGTTGTGGAACGAATCATCTGATTTTCCATTATTTCTTATGGGGAAATTCGCTTTGATATTGAGTGCTTTGGATTGCACACGTTTCGAACGAATTATGCTCGCAAACCGAGGTTCCACTGTATATATATATATATATATATATATATATATATATATATATATATATATATATATATATATATATAAAAGTGGTAATTATAAGTCATGTTAATATGCATCATGGACAGATTAATTGAAGTAATTCTAAGAAAATGGAAAACTATCTAAACAGAGCAGAGTATAATTCATTATTGTTTAATGTGGAAGCAAGAAAAGAAATAATTATAGTATGTAATGATAAACACAGTCAAGCATAAAGATTTGGGGCACACACACGCAAACCTCATTTTAATTGAAAACAAACGCGAGTTACAAGCTTATTGAAAAAGACATCTTCAAAGACGTGAGTCTCAAAGTGACTGTTCCAAGATGGCCACACTTCTGGCTAAGTACAGGCCAAGCAGGAAGAGGAGGGTCCGGGATGGGGTACGAATACTGGATGTGACGTCAGAGGGGGCAGAGCTGTCAATCATCTGGTCTGCAGAAGGAGGGAGAGAAGAGGTGTTAGTAAACAGCACCACCTTGTGGCTTGGCAAGAAATTACCACCCCCAGAGCCTTTAAGCTATCCCTAACACATGATACTTTGTCAGTCTCTTTGGAATCACCTGCACAATCATCTTTGGGGATATGCGATGGAATTATCTGGAAAACTCACACAAAACATGGTGAAAATATGCAGGATACATGCGTCAACTATGCTCTCCACTGCATTACCATTTCTCACAGCACTTCCTTGACTTCATTTTACTTTTCATTCAATTTTTTCTTGTTAATTATTGAAATTGAATGTCTCCCTATCTTTTATTTATATTTTGCTAATGGGGCGTTGTTATAATGTTGATCATTTTTCATTCACAGTAGCTGCTACAGACTTACGGACTGAGGGCATGTGATGTCACTTCAGCTTTATTTTTAAAAGAGAAACTTCACATTCGGAGCCCATCTGAACTTTATTATAAAGGAACAACTTTATTGAAATATTTAATTTATGGTTATGTTTATTTAAGAAACTGATTTTATTTTGCCTAGTTGTTAACACCAAATCATATTTTAACTGCTCAGATTCTGCGTTTGGATTGATTTAGTCTTCTTAATCTTTGCCATTCTCAATGAAAAAATGCTATTTTCATGTGCACCTTCAAGTAAAGAAAAAAGGTAGCATGACATAATATATATCCACCAAAACACAAACACTACTTTAAGGTTATTCATATTCTGATAGTTTTAGATGTATACTTTTGTTTTTCTGAATTTATTCTGAGCTAGAGATTAGTTATATTTGCATATAAATAATGGTTTTCAATTACTTTAGATCTGCAATGGGCTCAAGGTGTAACCCTTGAGAGAAACACACAAGAGACACAAAGTGCAAACAAAACACCATCATAATAAAGTAAATTAAAAACAAAACCCAAAGCTAATAATGTAAAAAAACATGAATAATAGCAGCACAGCACTGCTGTAGATGTACTTTTTCTCCCTTGCTCTTTATCTTTATCATTTTCTTACTTAGTGATTGCTATTCATTATTCAAAAGAGCAGAAAGGAAAAAGATAGCAAAATAAAAGAAAATTGCAGTTTAGGAAAACAAAAGAATCTTTCCACTTCAGGAACCTATCAAATATAATAAGTAAAATAATGATGGACATAAGTGGCTCATTGGTGGCCTCGTATCTCCAGAGAGCTCGCAGCTCCGGAGACCTCAGTTCAGATCCTAGCTCAGTTTCTGCCTGTGTCTGCTGTGGGCCTGTTCTCTCCCATCAGTCTGGAGTTTCTTTCGTTAGACAATTAGAGCAATTGGCCATACAAACACAAGCAACGTATTCACCAACATGGTCTGAAATAACAACCAGTCAAGATCTGAGGTCCCTAAAGTGCTCTATAAATGTCTATAAGCTGTCTTAAACATACAATTGATTCTATTGCAGATATGAGACACAGGATTTTGCTTCAGAAATCATGCTATAAGAACAAACTCGGGACTGAAGTTAGGAGTCAGCTCTTTCAATGATGTCAGAAGAGTCCTTCAACAAACTAAATTAAAAAAAAGCACTGGCCCAGACAGAACAAGTTTGCACCTGTGTGGCATCTGTGTAGAGCACTTTTCTCTGATATTCCACTCCATATCTCTATATATCTCTGGATTTAGAGCAGGTACATGTTATTCCAGTAGCAAAAACTACAGATAGATTTCTTCTATTTTAGTTTCTCTAAATAAAATATGTTCAGCTGGCAATCCCAACTGTAAAGCGCTGTGAGACTCCTGCCGTCACATTGTGTGATTCTTTTATTTCTGAGAAAAAATGGATCCTATAAAACAATTAAGTGGTCAAAGCAATCTCTGAAAGGCTAAGAGAAAGCATAGAGTGCCATCTTTCAATGAAAATATGTTCATTTGTTCGTTTGTTCTTTTGAAAAGTATCATATAGCTTGCTAAAGTCATTATTCCCTAAATAATACAGTATAATAATTATTTACATAGCATTTACTTTTTATTAGATACTACAAATAATCTACAGATGAATTAAAATATACAATTGGATGTGCGTAGGTTATATGAAAATACTACACCATTTTATCTAAGCATCCAATTTCCCCCAGATATGGTGGGCCGACTGTGTGCATGTGTTTTGTTTTTCTCTACTATAGTTCTTGTTATCTGTAGGTGGAGTCCCAAGAGGCGGGGCCACCCTGATATTAAATGCTGAAGGACCACCTTCGTCTTTATCTTACGAAGCTAAAATACATCCTGTTGTATAGAATATATTTTCCTTGTAAGTAAGGATTGATTTTTTTTTTTTAATGATTGTGGCTGTTTTATGAATTTGACCTTTCGCATTATATAATGGGATAGTTTTTCCTTTGGGTTTCCTTTTAGGTAAACCCTTTTTCCCTTGTTGGATTTTTTCTCTTTTTGTTGGATCCAAATGAATCATTACATTTCTGAAGATTCTACATCTGCTTTACTCTTCTAAACCAAGTTTTGAAGGTTCCTTTTCCTTGTAGGGCATTTTCAGTACTTTATAATTTTTGAGACATTTAAGAGATTGTTTAGGTCTTTGAAAAACAGTTGCTCATTGAAACTTTGGTAAACATTTACCTTCTTTCCAAAACTCATGCATTTATTATCAGTCTTGCTTAATTCAGCTCAGTGTTGCAGGAGACCAGAACCTATTCAGTAAACTTCGAGCCAAACTTTCCTAAGGCTATCACAGATCATGATCACACAGAAGCTCATGATGCTGACAATATCACTAAGTAGACTAATAGGCACATCTGAAGTACTGGGAGAAACAGGTAGAACATGGGCAGTGACCGGAATGTGACTGATGCAGCAGTGCTGACCACCATGCTACTGATCAATTCTTCTCCAAAAATCAAATCAGGATCAGTTGTAACAGAACAAGTTAAAAAAAAAAACAGAAATATAACAATATGACAATATTTTGATCAACAGCCTTCTTTCCTTTATTTATTATTTCTAAAAGCCAAGCGTAAAGGACATAAAATGCAAAACCAAAAGAAAAATCTCCATGTTTACCAAATGAGTAAAATAAGTGCCATGTCTACTCCGTGATTCCCTTTTTCTAATGAAATATTCTGAGTTACAATTAAAATAATATAACTATCAGCGTCTTGTCACACCTGTCAATTTCCTTCAGAATGAATACATCTGATACGTTCTCTTGATATTTCCTTTCCATAAGTGCCATCCTAAAGTAGTCCTCCCACAGCCTATTTTTGTGCTTTGCAGTGAGCCAGATTGGGTGTAATATTCCAAGTGCAGTTCCAGGAGGCTTGTCTATCAAAGTGCAAAGGTCTATGTGCTTTAGCTAGCGTTTCACACCGGTAAGATAAATATCAGTTACATGCAAGCAATGCAGTAAGTCAATCCATCGTAACATTTTTCCTTTGTATACTTACAGCGGAGGATAGGTGTATATGGTTATACACCCTTACAAATCAATGCCCTTCATCGTTATGACCTTAACTAGATCTTTTTGTCAACTTTATTTGGCAGGATCCCAGACTGCGGTCTGACAGGACTGATGTTCAATAGATATTTGTTGATAGCCATATTTTACTCTGGCTGGATGAAGCCCAGTAAGTGTAAGTGGTGTCTGTTTACCATGCTGTCTGATGAATAGCAGATAAAATAACAACATGAAAAAAGATTTTCTGATTGATTTATTGTGAAATTCAAAAATGTACAACTAATAGAAAGACATTTTTGCATTCAACTGAGAGGTCTACACTTTTTATTTTAGTCATATAAGTATGCTGTTTTTTTATTCTTCTAACTAGGGCTGGGTGATATGACCTCAAATGAAAATCAAGATAATTTAACCCATTTAAATCAATAATGATAAACTTTCTGTAAACATGTGTATTACATGATATATTGAATGGTTATGCTTTATACAAAGTGCACACACCTCATTTGAATGTCTTACAGATAATGTAAGGACTACAAACAACAATGCGTATTTAACATAAATGGAAAGTTATAACATAATGCACAATGTCCATTTATAATGTTGATTATCTAAAAAACTGAAATGCACACTAAAGCTATGTATCTCTGTGATTTCAAGTTGCCGTTAGCACTATCCCTCATTGCGACATCTTGTAGTTTATGAAAGAGATTTATCGACCAGTAGAAAACAAGGAGGCAGACACAACTTTCAGTACAAACAGTTGACAGTGTTCATTAAAAACAAAGGATTAAAGTGTCACAGTGTATTAAAGAATAAATAATCCATCCATCCATCCTCTTCCGCTTATCCGGGGTCGGGTCGCGGGGGCAGCAGCTTAGCAGAGGCCCAGACTTCCCTCTTCCCGGCCACTTCTTCCAGCTCTTCCGGGAGAATCCCAAGGCGTTCCCAGGCCAGCTGGGAGACATAGTCCCTCCAGAGTGTCCTGGGTCTTCCCCGGGGTCTCCTCCCGGTTGGACGTGCCCAGAACACCTCACCAGGGAGGCATCCAGGAGGCATCCTGATCAGATGCCGAGCCACCTCATCTGACTCCTCTCGATGCGGAGGAGTAGCGGCTCTACTCTGACCCCCTCCCGGATGACTGAGCTTCTCACCCTATCTTTAAGGATTAGGGTTCCCCGTGTCCCTCGGGGAATCCTGTGGGGGGTGCTCCGGGAGTATTGGGTACCAGACCCCCTGATAAGAGCTGTTCGGTCTCTGTACAACCGGTGTCAGAGCCTGGTCCACATTGCCGCAGTAAGTCGAGCCCGTTTCCAGTGAGAGTTGGACTCCGCCAGGGCTGCCCTTTGTCATCGATTCTGTTCATAACTTTTATGGACAGAATTTCTAGGCGCAGCCAGGGTGTTGAAGGGGTTTGGTGGACTCAGGATTGGGTCACTGCTTTTTGCAGATGATGTTGTCCTGTTTGCTTCATCAGGCTGTGATCTTCAGCTCTCTCTGGATCGGTTCGCAACTGAGTGTGAAGCGGCTGGGATGAGAATCAGCACCTCCAAGTCCGAGACCATGGTCCTCAGCCAGAAAAGGGTGGAGTGCCCTCTCAGGGTTGGGGGAGAGATCCTGCCCCAAGTGGAGGAGTTCAAGTATCTCAAGGGTCTTGTTCACGAGTAAGGGAAGAATGGACCATGAGGTCGACAGGCAGATTGGTGCAGCATCCTCAGTGATGCGGGCTCTGCATCGGTCTGTCGTGGTGAAAAAAGAGCTGAGCTGTAAGGCAAAGCTCTCAATTTACCAGTCGATCTATGGTCATGCCCTCACCTATGGTCATGAGCTATGGGTAGTGACCGAAAGAACGAGATCGCGAATACAAGCGGCTGGAATGAGAATAAATAATTCCCCATTAAAATTGTGCGCATAAAACAATGTTTTCAGGTGTGCAATAGATTGATATATTTAAAACAAAACCCATGCTTGATGCACTCACTTTTGATCTCTTAACACCAGAACAAATCTCTCCTGCATAGTCCTCAGTGTCACCATCTACCACCTCCATCAGTACCCGCAGGCAAGTCACTCAGCGAGATAATCGCATCGCCACCTTTCCATTGATGCCCTCAATAATCTCCTCCAGCTCTATCCTCTCCAAACTGATGGCACAATGCTCAGGATTCTGTCCTGCAAACAGCTGACCCATCCTGTGGCAATTCTCCTCCAATGCCCTTTTCAGGACATTCAGCAGACCACGGAACTCCATGACAGCCACCGATCTTGCTCCTTCACACAATTCAGCAAAGCCGATGCTGTCAGTCCTTTCACTCTTTTCTTCTACCTTCCTGATTAATTTTTCTCTTCTCTAGTACCTTCTTAGCAGTTACCCAGTCTGATTTATACTATGGCAATGTAAGCTTACACTAAGTAATTATGCACTTCTTCCACAGTAATTAACTAATAGTTGTGATTGCACAAACTCATGCACTAAAACAGAAAATAATTTAACACTTTAAAACACTCTGTCACACGACCTGTCACAGTCTTGCATATAATACATTTTCAACAAAACTGTTTTAGAAGTAATAATTTTGTAAAAAAAAAAATAATAATTGGGTTTAAATAGTTTTACAGTGAAGGTCAAGTGAAAGTTGCCTCATTTAATATCAAAAACAGAAAATTAATGTTTTACATTGCTTGGGAACTCTCAAAAGGAGGTGAGTAGTAGAACTAGTTATGTCATTAAATCTGTGTAGATGTTTTGTATATTGTGTGGTATTTCGTTAATAGAATGGAGCTTGGTTTGTGCTCTTGTCAGTTTCTTTTTCTTTGAGTCATACACTCTTTGTATTCCATGACATAGTTGTGAGTCCCTTCCTTTCAAAGATCCCAGGGCACAGCGTGGCAAGGATCTTTTACTTAACAGAAAAGAAGTGTATGGCAGCCATGCACAGAATATACTCCAGCTTGATATGCGCAACACACTCAGTTATTCAACTTAAATTTTTTTGTTGAGCCCATTTATCTCAATTAAAACTGGGTAAGATTCAACCTGTGAACATTGCAATCAAGCTCCAGCCTCAATGAGCCACATATTCTTGGCATACACCAATTTAACATTGTTTTGGACAAAAATCTTTGCATGCCTATCAGGTAGCCTTGTTGTCACAATCACTCCTAACTCACTAACAGCTGTTTGGTGGACTCCCAGATGGGCTTAATGTGGAGAAGGACAAATAAATCGGAATTGCCTTTACCTCACTAATCGCATGTAGACTTATCTTACTCAACTGGAAGAATCCCACCCCACCTCGTCCATGGGTAACGATGTCCTGTACTATCTGAAGTTGAAAAAGGTCAAATTCTCACTCGGAGGATCTGTTCAAAACTTTTTTTAAAATATGGCAGGATCTAATCAATAACATTTTAGAATAATCTTCTATATCGGGGAAAAGGATATCTTTCTTCCTAGCTTCTTCAAAGATTTGCTTTGTTGGCAGGCTCTCCTCTCCTTCTTTTGAGTGGGGGCTGAATTATGGTTTTGATTGTATGGATTGCAATTTTGATCTAAAATTAATTAATTAAAAAAAAAGAATTAAAAAAACAAAAAGAAAATTAAGCTGCTCATGCTGTTTAGTAGCAGCAATGATTTTCTGATCAGTTTAAATTTCACTCCTCTCATGCTTTCTATGTCCAACGGGCCACTTTTGTTTTGAATGAAGATAAAGGGTTGGATGAGGCAGAAGCATGTGACCGGATTTAATGCCTAGGACAGGGTGCTGGAGATTTTTTAAGGGGGCATCTTATGAAAGCGTACAGTAGGAGAGAGCTTTTACTGAACATACCAAAATGAGCAAAACTAGTTCTGTGAGAGCAGCTTATTGTCATTATTAGTAAATGACACCCAGCCTTATTTCTGTCTCTTTTATACTACTAGATCCTATGACAAAATCAATTGTCACAAGGTCCAGAAATAAAACAATATCCTCAAATCTACTTAATGCAACAGCCCTTGCCAGAAAGAACATTAGACCATGGAGGGTCCACTCATGCCAGCCAATTTGGAATCAATCAGTCCGACAAGCCCAAAATTGGTAATGTGGAAGGGAAACAGCAGTACCAGGAGAAAAGGCTAGACTGACATGGGAGAACATGAAGGGGCAAGTTGTGGGATTTGAACAATAGACACAGAATCTATAAGGCAGCAGGAGTAATTACATAATTGTTTTTATTTTGAGGGGAAATGTTTGTATATTGTCTTCTAGGGAATTTGCAACTTTAGTGTGTTTATACATTTAAATTCAATCATTAAGCCAAAATGAGTTCACTAAGTTTAAAGCGCAATGGTAAAATGGTGCCTATAAACTGAAACAAAGACTGAAGGAGGTTGAAAAAAAGTTTGAGCTTTAAAAGTGTAATAACCTACTAGAATAATAATCCCATTGCAGCTGATTTTTTGGCGGCTGATGGACATGTGATGAGACAGCTAATAGGCACTCCATTTTTTCTCAATTTATGATTCTCACCATCTCCTTATTACTTAATACTTATATAATAAAAATCTCCCACTTAACATCTTAAAGATGGTCTTTTAGAGGAGCATCCAGTAAAGAATTCTACACAGAGGTGACCATGCCTGAGCATGCTGGTGGATTAAATATGGATGCTTTCTTTGATAATTTGAAGCAGTTTGTCATTGATTAGCTCATCCTCATAAGTGAATGCTTACAGAATAGCTTTCAAACTCCAAAACAACGCAACAGATGCTAAAACTGAGCAGCAGAATATCTTATCAGAGCTTAGAATGATAATGAAAAGTATTTGCCTAATAAACCAATAAATTGGAAAATAGGTCTGCATCCTCTAAAAAGTCATAGGCTATTCAGATAACATGTTTCATCTCCTATATTAAATTATTGCAAACTTTATGCTATGCATTTGACAGCTGATTCCATTTGTCACTTGTGTCCCTTAAATGTTCCTGGCACATTACCTCATGTTTTTGGTCTCACAGTTTCGGTTTTTTGGTCTTATGTCTCTTAGTGTCAGTCTTCTACTGTCTCTGTTAATACTGTGTTTTTACTTCTGTGAGCCACTAAGGGGCATACTGCCACCCAGACAGAGACAGGCAGGAGACAGGTTTTGCCACACTCCACACGTTTATTTACAGTTTTACCAACACAATGCAACACACCAACACCATTCAGTCCCTTCTTGCCACCAGTCCTTCTCCCTCCACTCCTCTTCAGGCTTTGTCCTCTCCTCCTGACTGGTCACTTATGGAGTGAGGCGGCTCCTTTTTATAAGGCACCTGGATGGTCTCCAGGTGCCTAATGAGCTTCTTCCGGCCACACTTCTGGGTGTGGCAGAAGTGTGACCAAATAAGGCCCTGGAAAGGTCCATGCACCCCCTGGCGGTGACCATGGGTTCCATCAGAGCCCCCATGCAATCCTTTTTCCTCCGGTCATTTCACACTTTGGGCGTCCTGGCCATCTGCCACACCTCATTCCTGTAACTTTTATTTTTATCCACTAGTTTTTTTTTTTCCTTTTTGTCTCTGTATGATTGATGCAAAACTAATCTTAGCCACTCACTGTAAATCTCCTTATTCTTTCAATTTAAATTTCAGGAAATCCTATTTCTTTAGCGTAGTCTCATATCAATCAGTCTTTAGGCTCCAGTATTGAGAAACGACAGACACTGTGCATTAAGTTTGTGCGCATTGCATTCCCAGTCTTACTTTCAAATTTGTCCCTTTTCCCATGCCTGTTCTCTGATTGTGTCTTGTCTTGCCATTCCCCTGGTCTGCACATGCATCAATAACTTTTGATCCTTTTAGGACTTTTTAAAGGCAGTTTTGGGTGGTGTGGGTGGAAGATAAACTCTGTAAGGAGGGTTGTCATTGCTTACCTTGATTTTAATATCTGACCAGATTTGATTGTTGGCTTAATATTTTTAATTCAAACAAAATTTGATCACAGAAAAATAAATAAATTCACAGTAAGGCAGTACAGTTAAGGGATTATGAAGAAAAAGATAGCACTACAAAGCTGTCCTATGTATCTGTCAATCAGGTATGAGTGCCTTGTAAGTATAATGCCAGAACATGTTGAGGGATAACTTGCAAAACTTTAATGCACTGAGGCTCAGTTTTCTATTCCTTAACAATATAGCATTGACACCAACTGATTGGTTCATTGAAGATGGGGAGTCTGAAATTGGAACAGGAATCTGAAGCATTTCTGAGCTATAAAAAACGGTGAAGATTGGAATGGGACAGCCATCAGCCTGTATCAGATGCTGGGCCCCTAGGCGTCTGCTAAAGCTGGTTTGCACGAAAGCACAGATGGTGGCGTGCTTAGACGCTGCGGCTGTGTGCTCTCCTACCCAGAGTTTGGTTTTCCTACCCTGCCTGGCTAAATACATGTATATATACGGCAGGATATTTTATCTATCGGTTTACAGAGCGAGACTTGCTCGACATCCGAGTTTTTCAGGATTACAATCCCAGCTTCAAGGAACCAGCGGCGGCACAAAGAACGTAAACAAAAGAGGGGATGCCGAGGCGGCGTGCTAGCAAGGCTAAGGAACCAGCCACACAAACCACCGCTTCCAAGCATTTTCTCCTCAAATGTGAGGTCTCTGGTGAACAAACTGGACGAGTGGAAGCTGCAGATTACAACGGAAAAGATCATCAGGGACTGCTTCATCCTGCTGATCACGGAGACGTGGCTAAATCCACTGATACTGGACACAGCTATCAAGATAGCAGGCTACACAACACACTGGCAAGACAGGACAGAGAGCTCCGGTAATAAAAGAGGAGAGGGGCTGTGTATTTATGTGAACAATAGCTGGTGCACAAATTCCACCATAGTCACCAGACAGTGCTCTCCAGACGTGCAGTTTATGACAATTAAATGCAGACCCATATACCTCCCCCGTGAATTTAATGCCATACTGATAACTGCTGTGTACATAGCACCAGATGCTAATGCTAAGAAAAAACTCGTAAATCCGGCCCACCTTTAATCCCTTTCGCACCTCTCTGCCAGTGTTTTTTGTCCTGTAATTGTGCCGATAAAGACAAGCAGCAAGCAGCCTACTATTCCATCCCCCCACCACTGCAGAACTTTTTAGGGTTTTCGAAATGCTTGGTATTATTGTATCAGTATATGCTAATCGTTAAATTATGATAATAATAATATTATATACCCAAGAGAAAGAATGTAATCATAAAAAAGAATAAAAGAGAACTTTCACCCCATGGTGCACTTTTTATGCTTAAGTTTTTAAAAATGCAGAATAATAATAATCGTTATATACTATATACAGTATATGTGTGTGTGTATTCAACAGCTCTGATAACAGATGAATGAATGGATAAACATATGTTAGGCAGTGGGAATTGTGTTTGTATGTTGGTGACCTAGCATTTGTCACCATTGAATATTTTCCATTCTGCGTCAGCATATCTAACTACCAAGTGTCTTTAGTGATCTAACACCCACTGTGCCGCCCACACTTGTAAAATACTTAAAATGAACATGTGAAGCACGGCCTGCAGTAAAATTTTAAAGGTCAGGTACAGTAAAGCTCCTTTTGAAAAAGCTTTACTGAAAAACATAAAGTCAATTTAAATTACATATTTTTAAATAATCATTACAGTGAATGGTTTTAGCCTGAAACTCTTTGTTATAAACCATTTTTGTATGAATGGTGTGAGATGAGTAATGTGAGAATAGCATTTATTTTTTTCTAGTTGTCACATTTAAAGATTACTTATTATTTTTATCCATGTTTCTGCTTATTAAAATGTCATTATTGTCATATCTATTCCATTAACGATTTCACTCTCATTCCCTCTCATTTTAGCTGTCTTAGTAATCTAGTTTTACAGTAGAATATCTTGCTGTGACATTAACTTTTCAAAACTCATTAAAAGATAATATTCAATGTACACATATACAGGTTGTGTATTATATTCAGCTCTGTACACTACATCAAATGAAAGGTGAGTGCCACATACTGCCTTCTGGGGGTAGAAGTACAGTAATCCCTCCTCGATCGCGGGGGTTGCGTTCCAGAACCCTCCGTGATAGATGAAAATCCGTGAAGTAGAAACCATATGTTTGTATGGTTATTTTTATATATTTTAAGCCCTTATAAACTCTCCCACACTGTTAACATTATTAGAGCCCTCTAGACATGAAATAAAACCCTTTAGTCAAAAGTTTAAACTGTGCTCCATGACAAGACAGAGATGACAGTTCTTTCTCACAATTAAAAGAATGCAAACATATCTTCTCTTCAAAGGAGCGCCGTCAGGAGCAGAGAATGTCAGAGAGAGAGCGAGAGATAAAAGCAAACAATCAAAAAATCAATACGTGCTTTTAAGTATACCGAAGGACCGTGATAAAGCGGCATTTTGTAGAGGAGCATCCGTATCCTCTAGGTAAACTGCCTCTGTGCAAACAGCCCCTCTGCTCACACCCCCTCCGTCAGGCACAGAGAGAGTGAGAGAGATAGAGAGAAGCAAACAATCGAGCACCGCGTGGGAAGCATATCTTACATCATTGAGGAGTTTTATTTAATACGTAATACGTGCTCTGATTGGGTAGCTTCTAAGCCATCCGCCAATAGTGTCCCTTGTATGAAATCAACTGGGCAAACAAATTGAGGAAGCATGTACCCTAAATTAAAAGACCCATTGTCCGCAGAAATCCACGAACCAGCGAAAAATCCGTGATATATATTTAGCTATGCTTACATTTAAAATCCGCGATAGAGTGAAGCCGCGAAAGTCGAAGAGCGATATAGCATGGGATTACTGTATTAAGCTTTTTTAGTCACTGAAATTATGATTAATTTAACCAAAACCCTACAGCCACTATGGCCCATCCAGGACCAGGACCGAGCACCACAGCATGAGGGGGTGAATATAATTGAACTGGCATCTTTTGGTAGGCTGCACTATAACAAATAACCTATGAGGAAGGCAGATTTAAATAAAAGCATATGCACCACAGCAAACATTAACATACAAAGAGCACACCCTGAGACCTTCTCTCAGTCAGGGTAGGGCCAGATTAAGGCCAACTGATGCCTTAAACACAGCCCAACAAATGTTATCCCTTGGCCCTTTCCTTGACTAACTAAGAAGGCATTAGGACTCAATACGTGCTGAAGATTAAATATAAAAAGATTAAAATTTCCTTGTGTATGTGAAAAATCAATAAAAGAAAATAAGGGTCCATTACCCAAATCAAATGATGAGGTAATGCTAACCAGACCCAGCCAACAGTATTTACACTTGACGTTACGCCATGAGATGGAAACAAACGTCATAACACCCTCAAAACCATACTTGAACTTTATTCACCCACCATGCTAATGAAAACATTTGAATGGTGCACATGAGGACAATTACGAAAAATCTGACTAAAGTCGAGTGTGGCAGTGAAAGAATTAAGGATATGATAGCTGCGGAAAAAATTCTATGGTGTTTTCTTCCCTTGGAGCCCAAAACACATGCATATTTTGTTTAATGGTTAATCCAGAGGTTAGTCTGGAGAATCACAACATCCCTTCTATGCTTGTTTTAGTATGAAAAATAATCTAATCTTTTTAATACACTGCTAGACATTTTAGGCAAAAAAAATTAAAGAAGATTTAATAAGAGACTGGATTGCTGTTATGTGTAGAGTGGCATATTGCTGTTATGTATGTGAAGCACTGCCATTTTGCCAAAAATCTTAAAATCTCCAGTAACCTATAAATCTGAATTGGATTAAGAATGTATGCAGCTTAAGTAAGATAAGAATTTATGCTATAATAATCAAGCAGCCTAAACTCTGACTCTGTGGTGTAGCAGGTCCACAGCTCAAGTCAAAAAGGCCACTTTTTAAATAGTCGACGCACTCGCGGCTTAGAGAGGGGGCGTGGTAGTGTTGCCGGAGTGGTTCCCGGGTGATTCGTGATGCGGATGGTCTTCTCTTAAGTGCATAGGTGAGGAGTCATCTGAATCTGTAATTGTTGCCAGGAGCTGCTGATTGCCCCACCTGATCCACGTCCCTGGATCATATAATAGAAGCGTGAGGCAGATGAGGGGGAAGAAAAAAAAAAGAAGAAAAAAAAAAAGAACGTGAAGTGAGGTTAAGAGTGAAGAAGACGACAGAAAGCAGGATGGAGAAAGCCGGTGAGGGAGAGCGAGCGCAGGCTCATGCTTATTGCAAGCAGCTGGGAGAGGCGAGCCCGAGTGGGGTGTTTGGCCGGCACCCAAGGGCCGACGGTAGTGGTCTCTCCTGCTGAGCGCTTGTATAGAGAGAAGGTTGGATTACTGCAGCAAAGGTAGCAGGAGTTGGGGACTTGGGAAGTGGAAGCCCCAACGTGAGCGTCCTGGTCGTTGGGGATCCCAAGTCTCGGTCTGGGTGAGCAGAACCGGAGTCAGGGATCAGAAAGGCCAACAGACCAGTACAGTGAAGGTCAGATGCATGTAGGGTGACTCCCCTTGTGTTTTTAACCTCCACTAGTTCACTTGTTTTTATTGGATTATTAAGTATTGACCTTTGAGATACACTGCACTGTTTATTTGACCACTGTTTTGATTTTGTTGATTTTTAAAATAAAAGCACTTTGCACTTTTTGCACTATCCCCTTGCTTCATTGTTGAGCCTCACTGTCCAGCTTTTCAGTGACATTACTGACGGTGTCGGGTTCGAGAGCTCCCAGAAGCCAGACGGGAGCATGGAGTGGAACCCGCATCCTCACAGACTCCCACTACTGGCGGGATTGACATGACCCCAGCTGACCCTAAAACTTGAAAGAAGGGTGTCTTAAACATTTGTATACATATATTATTGTGAGAACGTGTATTCATGTAAAGACCAAAAATACTCTATGCTGGTGACAGAACTACTTTATAAAAAATGCAACAAATACTAAGCCTCTCACGTCACCAACGCCTGTTCTTACTATGCAGTCAAGCAGTATTTTTGTCATAAATTGAATTTACTTAATTGGGTTTTAACAACATTTTAGACTTAGTTCACCTTCTCTTTCAAGCAAAACACATTCCAGTCACTGAATACAATGAATAGGCGGTCTACAGTCGAGAGGCTGAAACATAATCTATTGCTCATGGGTTGCAGGAAGTAATGAGTTTGTGCAATAATGCCTGAAGACAAATGCTGAGGGCACTGTATTAATTCACAGCAGGCTTTCTATAAGCAGAGGCCCTGGACTGCTATTACAAACAAGGAGAAAATAATACCAACTTCAGACAACTCTCTTTTAGCACATATACTGTGTTTATACTTTATACCATACAGTAACAAATTTTATATATATATATATATATATATATATATATATATATATATATAGAGAGAGAGAGAGAGAGAGAGAGAGATTGGAAGAGAGTGTTAGAGATACACAATACATAAATACTGCATATTTGAAGGGATTGTAGATCGACAGGCAATCTTTCTTTTTTCAATGAACTAACTGATAAGTTAAAGTACATAAATCTACTTATGTGTAAAAGCCAAAAATTTATCTACTACCTTAGGACCATAAATCTTTACACGAAAATAATACATTTATTAGTAGTACTGCTCTTTCTTCTTGCCAATAATCACACATCTAGTCGAGGATTTCAAAAACAGTTAAAATAAGAGGAATAAAATCTTCCCTGTAGAGCTGTCCTGGTACTGTAACTTCAGGAGACGACAGCTCAGACAGTAACTGTAAATTTGTATAATTAGATGAGAACGGCTCCTAGTAAAGTGGATGTACTGCCCCGCTCTGAATTGCATCTTCTTAATTACATTGAGTTTTAATACAATATAATGATTACTCAGTAACTACCTATTTAATTAAAGTGTAAATATTCTTTGCAGCCTGTATTTAATATGTAATGTGAATTACATCATGTGCATGTATTAATGCTACTAAAGGATACATTCACTCAGGCGTAATTCATGTTTGCAGTGTTAATGCTATAAAAGGGAATGTAACAATACGCAGTTAACATAAATTGAGCTTCACAGGTCGATAGAGTGCAATTACTATGACAGCACAGAGAAATTAAGGTGAACTATCATAACTCTAGCACCTGATGACCCTGATGCTCTAGGCTGTCTGACCCAATGTTTGTCTTTTATTTCTGAATGGATGAGTAGCAATTTCCTCAAGTTAAACAGGAAAAAAACTGAAATCTTAGTCATTTGTAAAAATGGAAATAATGAGTGTATTAGTTGTAAAGAATTTAGGTGTAATCATGGACTTAAACTTTAAATTGCACAATAACCGGATTATTAAGGCTGCATTTTTACATTTAAGGAACACTGCAAATGTTTGACCTCTTTTGACATTGCAAGATGTTGAGAAATACATTCACGCCTTTGTTTATAGTTGACTAAATTACTGTAATGCACTTCTAAAATGACCACCCAAGAAAGACATCAGTTGAATGTAGTTGTTCCAGAATGTAGCAGCAAGAATCCTAGCCAGAAAAACAAAATGTTTGGTCTCGCCCATTTTGGGAGATGGACGTCTGAGATGGAACTCCGTTAACAGTGGTGTTATTTTTCCTTGTTTTTTTTATCATCCTGAGGTATCCTGTATTTACCCAACCCAAGGGGCTTCAATTACAGTATATGCAAGTATATATAAGTATGAGTGGCAGAAAATATGCTCAGAATGAAATGGAAAAGACAGTTAAAGTGTCATTCAAGCTTAAACAGGCCTCAAGTTCAAGTTCGAGGTACGGCCTGCCAGAGACTGACCGGGAACAGATAGGCTTAAGAACAGATCTCCCAGGACCTGACACTGCAGCATTGCTTCCAGCCAATAGCTAAAGAGAAAGCAAAAGTGCAAGTGAGTTGGGCCAGGAGAACTTGTTGATTCCAGAAGGTTGATTGAAACTGAAAATGGCCTTACTTTCTGCGCTGTCAACTACTCATCACGAGCCAGCAGCACTGACTCCAACTGGGCCTGCTACTCTATCCGCGGAGCATGGAGAAGACTGAAATGAACAGTCCAAGCAAAAGGTAATGATCACCACAATAACTACCGCATTTGGAGGAGACATAAATGAGATAAAGAGTAACATAAAGAAGATTACAAAGGATATAAGGAAAGACATAAATGACATAAACATGACAAATAAGAAGCTACTTCAGGATGTTATAGACTTGAAGAAAAGTAATTGCTTTGAGGCAACCTTTAAAGGTATGCTAGAAAATGCTGTAATATATGAGTAAGTTTGAAAATAAATTTAGAGTGCTTGGTGCCCAGCTTGAAGACGTCAAATGTTTACATCTTGTACTGAAATAGTTGAACAATTGGCTTCCGCCTCTGATGAAAAAGAAATCGCTACAAAATCTGAATGCAAAGTGCTTGGAAGCAGACTAGCTGCACTGGAAGATGGATATAGAAGAAATAATATCAGAATTGAAGGTCTCCCTGAAAAACATGAAAGCCCAAACCCAGTGAAATTCATCGTTGAACTATTCTCTCAAATAACTGGAGAGGACTTCAACTCAGACCCCTGAGGCCTCACGCATAACGCTGTGCGCAGAATTCACACTAAAACATGGCGTAAAGACAAAAGCGGAAATGTGCATATGCATGAATCTGTGCATATGCCACCTTCCACGTTTTTCCACTTCATAAATCACAGTCAGCGTGAAAAGTAACGCTAATATGCAAATCTATATAAACAACCCCTTATGTTTTGCGTTCTGTGAAAATACAACAGCAAAAGCACAGGGAAAAAGAAGAATTTCAGTGAATACCAAGTAGATGCAAGGAAAAACGTACTATTTGTTGGTTTAAGCAGTGATATAAACAACAAAAGGAAGTTGATTGAGTGACAGAGTGGTGGAGAAACTCGAAAGTTCAAGTTCAGAAAGTTGCACAGTGCC